>NC_083572.1:15401164-15739914 GCF_027579695.1 Neoarius graeffei
CTCGCGCCAGCGGCCAAGGGGGGCGGGGGCATGCGTCCCTGCGAAAGACCTTCCACAGCTTCTTCGGCAAGAGACATTACTCCCACAATGGCGACAAAGCACAGAATTGGACACAGAGTACACAGTGCGCTGAGATGTTGTCATGGACAGAAGATTTTATGCCATGGCTTCCCAACCAAATTAATGTATTTACCTCATCAGTCACCAAGCTATAGCTACATAGGATTGTCTTCTGTTAGACATGTATTAGTCTGTATGTAACGCTACAACACTTGCTCCCAACTGCCTACCCATTCCCCACAAGTCATGTGTGTTTGAGGCAACCAAAACAACATACTCCTGGTGCCTCATGATTGTAAAGACCTCTCCTGCAACTGCTACAGCGCAATGAGCGCCCCCAGTGGTGAAAGTTCACCAAATTTGGTATACATGGCAAGGGACCTATGAAGAGTTGTTTTGTCAAGTTTGATCAAGTTTGACCAATCAGAAGCCGAGATATAAATTGTTGCCTGAAAACAGCGCCCCCAGTGGCAAAAGTTCAGAAAATTTGGCACATATGTCAGGTGACCTGTTAAGAGTGTGCGTATCAAGTTTGATCAAGATTGAGAAAATAGAAGATGAGATATTGATTTTTGAAGAATAAATTTTTTGGTTTTTCCCATGTCAGTAGGTGGCGCTATGCTGTACATGAGCGATTATGAGTTGGAAAAATAAGTGTCTACAACAGCAACGTACTATCACAAGGTAGTGGTGTGAAGGAGAAGCATTATGGAATTATTTACCAAAAACCCGTTTTGGAGCAATTGCGTCGGCCAAAAACAGCGCCCCCCATGGACGAAAATTCCCAAAATGTGGTATACATGACATGGGAGGTAGTAAGAGGGTGGCCGTGAAGTTTGACCAAATTTGAGGAAAGATTGGATTTTTTGCCCAAAAATAGCGCCCCCCAGTGGCGAAATATCACAGAAATTGGGTAACATGTCAGATGCCCAATGAGTGATTTGCGTGTGAAGTATGAGCAGTTTTGAGCAATTTGAAGATTTGTTATGAATTTTTAAGCATGTAAAATTTTGCATTGAAAATTGATTGACGTATAACTTCTGAACGCTGTATGCTACGTGAAACGTATTTAGTAACTTTTGTCAGCCATGTCTGTAGATGATGTGTATCAATTTTGGTGACATTCCTATGAACGGTCTAGGAGGAGTTGCGCCGTCTTCGTGGCCATGCATTTCGCACAAAAGTGAAATTACCTCACTTCCTGTTGGGCGTGGCTAATGCATTGGCATTACATTTTTGTCCGGCTTAGTGAGATACATATGCGTACCAAATGGCATGCCACTACTACAAACTACATGGCAACCAGGCACCTTAATGCGGGAGGCCAAAATCACAACGAGTTAGGGGGCGCTATAGAGGCCCTGAGGCCCGCCTGGATCTGGGCTTCTGGTTCTCAGTAGCGGTGGCAGTCTAAGAGAAAGGAGCCAAATTTCGTGCGATGTCGACCATGGCAAGCGCCCCAAAAAGGGTCTTGTAAAGAGTTTGCTTGCCAAGTTTGACAAATCAGAAGTTGCAATATCATTTTTGCCATAACCAGCACCCCCAGTGGCGAAAGTGCACAAAATTTGGCGTATATGTCAGGTGAACTATGAAGAGTATGCGTATGAAGTTTGATGACAATTGAGTAAATAGAAGATGAGACATAGATTTTTGAAGAATAAATTTTTTGGTTTTTCCCATGTCAGTAGGTGGCGCTATGCTGTACATGAGCGATTATGAGATGGAAAAATAAGTGTCCACAACAGCAACGTACTATCACAAGGTAGTGGTGTGAAGGAAAAGCATTATGGAATTATTCACCAAAAACCCGTTTTGGAGAAATTGCGTCGGCCAAAAACAGCGCCCCCCATGGACGAAAATTCCCAAAATGTGGTATACATGACATGGGAGGTAGTAAGAGGGTGGCCGTGAAGTTTGACCAAATTTGAGGAAAGATTGGATTTTTTGCCCAAAAATAGCGCCCCCAGTGGCGAAATATCACAGAAATTGGGTAACATGTCAGAAGCCCAATGAGTGATTTGCGTGTGAAGTATGAGCAGTTTTGAGCAATTAGAAGATTTGTTATGAATTTTTTAGCATGTAAAATTTTGAAGTGCAAATTGATTGACGTATAACTTCTGAACGGTTAATCCTACGTGAAACGTATTTAGTAACTTTTGTCAGCCATGTCTGTAGATGACATGTTTCAATTTTGGTGACATTCCTATGAACGGTCTAGGAGGAGTTGCGCCGTCTTCGTGGCCATGCATTTCGCACAAAAGTGAAATTACCTCAATTCCTGTTGGGCGTGGCTAATGCATTGGCATTACATTTTTGTCCGGCTTAGTGAGATACACATGCATACCAAATGGCATGCCACGACTACAAACTATATGGCAACCAGGCACCGTAATGCGGGAGGCCAAAATCACAACGACTTAGGGGGCGCTATAGAGGCCCTGAGCCCCGGCCAAGTTTGGGCTTTTGGTTCTGAGTAGCGGTGGCAATTCTCGGAACTGGTGCCAAATTTCGTGCGTTTTCGCCCATGGGAAGTGCCCCGAAAATGGCCCAACAGCGGAGAAAAATAAAGAAGAATAATAATAGTGAACTCTTACAAGAACAATAGGGCCTTCGCCCATAGGGCTCGGGCCCTAATTAGACAAGAATGGGTTAATATTCCTATCCCTAAACCTGAGCAACTTGTCTCCTCAGTCCCCAGACGTTTACAGACTGTTGTAAAGAGAAAAGGGGGTGTCTCACAGTGGTAAACATGGCCTTAAACTCAGTTTAAACATTTGATATGTCATCTATGTTCTATTCTGAATAAAATAAGGAATTTTGAAACTTCCACATCATTGCATTCCGTTTTTATTTACAATTTGTACTTTGTCCCAACTTTTTTGGAATCGGGGTTGTATGTATGTGGTACACATGCCGTTTTGGGGTGAGCCTCAGTTTGATTTTTCTGACAGTGGCTGGATAGGTCTGTGAGTGATGTTGATTTGCAACGGCTCTGAAGAAAATCTGCTTGAAAGCCCCTGAGTATTGGGAACTAAGACTTATTATAGGACTTGTTCACATGTAACTCACACAATCATTGAATCGTTATCTCAGTCTATTCGGCTCAGAAGCTCAGACTGCACTTCCTGACTTTGTATTATAGACATGCAACTCTTGCAGTCTTTGTTGATAGTTATCTCGGTATTAAGCTCTGTCTTAAGTACCTCAGTTCACCTGGGTATATTCACTGTCTTATATGGACACTGAATGTCCTGAGCAGGAGCTCAGATTGCAGTTGCTAAATAAAATAGTAATAATTTATTGATATCAGGTCTTTTGTGGTCAGTGTACTACAATGTAATGCGTCATGTGGTAATGCATTCTAGAACAATGCGACTTTCCATATAGTATCAGTTGTAATTATAGGGGTGTTCACACGGCAACTTTTACTCCGGTGTAGCACCGGGGCTGCCCCGGTAGAGCGTTCACACGGTACAAAGTTATACCGGTGTAGCCCCTGAAAGCTGCTTAAACCGGTGCAAATCTAACCCTGCTCGGGAGGTGGTTTAAAAAAATTTACTCCGGAGTAAATGTGGGGCAGCACCGATATAAAATGGGACGTCTGAATGCTACAGGGGTAGACTCGCTACACGTGAGGAGAGTTGATTACATACGGGCATTGCATAATTTGCATCCTGGTATTTTGCGCTTCCAAAATGGCGAATATCAACAACAACAGAACTGCGTGTCTTCCAGTGTTGCCAGATTGGGTGGTTTTAAGTGTATTTTGGCGGATTTGAACATATTTTGGGCTGGAAAACGTCAGCAGTATCTGGCAACACTGGTGTCTTCATCCACGTTGTTTTCCCGGCGCTTGGTGATGCCATGACAACCAGGAAAAGGAAGTACATTTTCACGCATGTGCATATTTCATTTCCGCATTATTACTATCGTATAGCACGGTCGCAAAACCTGCCGTGTGAACGCAAGTGGGGCTACACCGGTGCTAACACGCTTCTCTCTAGTAAGCAGGTTTGTGACGTGTGAACGCTCCACAAAATTTACACCGGTGTAAGATATATCGCAACAAAATACATCGGTGCAGCATCGATCCAAATATGTGCCGTGTGAACACCCCTTATGATCTACGCATATACCTGCAACTCTGACAATATCATTTTTAGTGAGTAATAAAATGGTTTGGAAAGTTCGTACTTTTAAAACATATTTTTGATATGGGAATTTTCTTTAAGAGGTTTCATTTACAACGTGTCTCCGACGGCTCAAAATGCATCTCCGGGCATTTAAAAACTGCAGGGAGGCCCCCAGACCCCCAGCCTTACTGGGTTGATGCCCCCCCATTTTTCTGGATCTACTCCTGGTCACACCATAATAAATATCATGGTGTTGTTTCTGGCACATGGCACGCGGTGTCAAAGACATGAATAAATTGGTCTCGCTGCGACAAGACAATGCAGCTGTTTACTGACATAAAATACGAGACACGACACAATCCGATGGTTGATATGCTATAATATTATTATTCAATTCAGGTTGATTTTGTGCCCTTGTAAATATTTTGCTCATATGCTTATCGGAAGCTTCACTTTTAGGCACAGCCTAAATATCTATAATACCGCAGATGCAGTTTTTGTGACGGTGTTCTGATAAACGGTCCTACATCCGCGAAGCGTCCTACGGTAGGAGGGGATGTCAGACATGTCTGTCGAGCAGTCCTACATTGCAGGAAATCCTACAGTGTGATTCAACTTTAACTTTTAGTCATAGTTCGCGGTTTTTCACTCTGCAAAGAACATGCTTCTACACTGATACAACGTCCACCAACCCTGTCAGAATTCATATGAATGTAGGACGTCCTGACAATTCAAACGACTCCGTCAGAATATGCTTTTACATTCATATGAATCTAGGACGCTCTGACTCCTCAATTGACCCTGTCAGAATATGTAGAATAAATAGTTTTTTTTTTTTTTATCACTATTCACAAGTACCATTTGCTCTATTAAAATGAGTGTAGGACGTTCTTACAATTCAAATGACGCCGCAGGACGTTCTCACAACTCATATGACCCCATCAGAATATGCTTCTACATTAATAAATGAATGTAGGATGTTCTGACAATTCAAAAGACCCCTTCAGAATATGCTTCTACATTAAAATATGAGTGTAGGACGTTCTTACAATTCAAATGACGCCGCAGGACGTTCTGACAACTCATATGACCCCGTCAGAATATGCTTCTACAGTAAGTAGGACGTTCTGACTATTCAACTGACCATCGGAATATGTTTTTACAATATATGAATGTAGGGTGTTCTGACATAATGCTTCTACATTAAAATAGAAGTGTAGGACGTTCTGACAGTTCAAACGACCTCTTAATCTGCACCGTTTATTCTGCACTGTTTATAGCACAGCTGATGTAGGACAAAAATCTGTTCAAATGCCAAGAAATGACGTTTTGTGCTCTGCGCATGCGCAGTGGGGCTTTGTAGGACGCATTGACGTGTAGGACAGTTTATCAGAACACCGGCTCTCACCTGTAACGTGCAGCTCGTCTCCTTTCACTTCGATCTTCAGATAGATACGTCCCCGCCGTTCCGTGTGGTCCATTCCACACAGGCTTGGCACATTGAGCACGCACTGCTTATGGACGTTCATGTCGCATGCTGTGGACACACACAAATACATCAGTGTGATAAGGACAGTCTGAAATTCCCTAACTTAGGAATCTGAAATCAGAGCAGAAGTATATTGTCGTAACTTTACTCACTATCACATTTCATGCCCTGGTGGATGAGGCCGTAGAGCAGCGAGCCGCAGTGATCGCAAAATGTCGGGCTGCCATACGTGTGGATCTTGAATTTGTGCTTGCTTCTCGGATCCTGTACAGACACAGATGGAGTGATTTAAAGGATGTACTTTCTTATTTTCCAATAATAGTACATCCTCAAGTGTTGTATTGCTCTTACACTACAGCACAACACAACCGTTTATAATTTATTACAGAAAAAAAACAAATCGTACTTTTTTTTAATCCATTTATAGTTGCATTTAATGTTGAGGAACGTCTATCAAAAAAATCATGGTTCCTGTTACCGCTCGTTTCTTTCTCTTGAAGTTAATAAGACAAAAAAAAAAAAAGGCTGGAGATCCCTCTGTCCTGTAGCCGTTCCCATATTGGACAACGTACTGACTGTTACCAAGCACTGACACTGGAGACTCCTTCCAAAAACGCCAAATAAATGATACTTTACAGATAATTTCACCATACATCAACTATATCTTTCAGTGCTGTTATAGGAATTAAATCAACATCTCTGGGTGAGAACGATTGCAATTACTCTCTCCCCTGTCAATCACAAAGACACTAGCCACTAATCACAGGCACATGTATGTAGAAGAGGACAGACAGTGCTTTCCTCCGAGTGTGTTTCGGTATCCTCTGACGCAGCGGATCAAAAAGACGCCGTTGGCCTGGCTTCTTGTGTTTCAGAGGAAGTACATGCTCGACTTCACCTTAACTCGGGAACGTTAGCTCATGGTTAGGAATGAAAACGGAGGACGGGCGGAATTATAATTTAATCATAAATTACTGCTTTGTACTGAAGCGTATTGCTGCCACATCAGAAAACGGAGAGAGCAAAAAAAAATCAGTGTCACGTAGTAACGTGACAAGTTTATTGTTATAACAATAGATTTTATGATAATGCAATCATTGATATTGTTAAAACGTGAAACTTTTCAGGTGATAATGTGATAACTTGAAACTCATGTTTGAATCTATGGTTTGAACGAGGTGTGCGGACAATAAACTGGGTAATACGGCTCATTTGCATGACTTAATCAAGTGCTATTGAGACATGGCAAGATTCTGCTGTTACTGAACACGGTGGATGACATTGTAATAAGTATGCACACTCTAAGAAGGATTTAAAAATATATGGGCCTGTACGGAAGGAAGAATGAGTCCAGTCCGCTGGAGGTAGCTTGCAACCATGGAACCGTCTATAACCATGCCCCTCCAGCTGATCACTGAGAAATAACATTACCTCCAGCGGGTCGGTAGCACGGTGGTGTAGTGGTTAGCGCTGTCGCTTCACAGAGAGAAAGTTCTGGGTTTGGCCGACGGGGGCCTTTCTGTGTAGAGTTTGCATGTTCTCCCCATGGGTTTCCTCCGGGTGCTCCGGTTTCCCCCACAGTCCAAAGACATGTGGTTAGGTTAACATGGGGCGGCCTTGGGCTGAAGTGCCCTTGAGCCCCAGCCCCAGGTGCTATAGACCCCTTTCACAGGACGTCACCGCGCCGCGAGATTTTGTTAGGCGCCATATTGGAAGACCAAGTACATGCACTCACAATATAAAACAAAGTACGAGCGAGAGTAAAGTGACACGATGGCTGATAATTCTGGTTATGTGAGTACATTACCAGCTGCAGAAAGGGCACGGTATGTGGAGAAACTGGCTGTGATTGATGGGTTTGACCCATATAAGACAAGACTCGGGGCAAGGGAGAATGGAAACATAAGGAGGACCTGACACCAATTCTGCCATCTGTTTGCTACCCAGACATTGTAAACTATTTGTTGTTTACACCCAGTGCCTACACTCAGTGTTCGAACTATGCCGATATTTTCGGGGGGGTCCCTTTTTTTCCCTGGGGGGGGCGCTTGCGCTTGTCTCAGAGCACGGATCTCCAAACACATGAGAAGCCTATCTTACGCACATATCACGCGGACTCCACACCTCCACACACGCATCGCGTCTGAAGTCATAACTCATCAGGGGAAATCGTGTCCGCATTGGCATGTTCAAAAAACAACCTCGCGTCAACAATGATACCACACGCAAGAAAAAAAAAAACCAGTCAGGCTACTCAACAACCAACCTGGCAGCAGCGAGCAAGCCCCAAACCATCCTAAATTATTATTATTATTAAATTGTAGAAGTCTGGGAGGCTTGCTACTCATACAGTTATCAACTTGGGGCCACTTTAGCATGTTTTAAATCTGAATTTCTTGCGTTTGCTTACCTCAAAGTGTCCGCAGATCATGCACAGACTTATCCATTATAACCACAGTTTTTTGCCAAGTCTCACACAGGTTTCTTTCAAGTCTACTGTTGGGCCAATAAATCATAAATAAAACAGCTCAGATTTGTTTGTTTAAGTCGTTTGCCACTCCACTTTATTCTCGTGGGTTCACATACCGCTGCCGTTATTTCCCCCTAATCACGAGTTTGTTGGTCTTCCAAAATGGCGCAGGGTCTGTTTACTTCCGGTTTCAGGTGACGTCAGTGAAAGGGGTCTATAGCATAGCTGCCCACTGCTCTGGGGTATGTGTGTGCACTCATTGCTCACTTGCGTGTGTGCATGTGCGTGTTCACTGCTTCAGACGGGTTAAATGCAGAGGACGAATTTCACTATGTTTGAGCGTACATGTGATAAATACTGTAAAGGCTTCTTCTTCTTCTTCAAACCATAAATTCAAACATGCGTTTCAAGTTATAGCAATATAAATGATCGCGTGACAATGTGAAACCAAATTATCATGTGATAACGTAAAACATTTCACGTAGTAACATTAAAGTGCATATCACGGGTAAATTCAGGAGCAAGATCAATGTAATTCTTCTATTTTATATGAAACTTTGGTCAAATATCTGTCACATTTTGCATTTTGTGCAATTTTTTTTACCTTGCGCAATACCAGAAATTTCAGTTGAAATCAAGCCATTTGAGGCAAATTGGTCCGCCTCTGAAAAAACTTGGCATTTGGATTTCCCGGCAAACATTGATTTTCGTGACGTCGCGTGCGGGACGCCTCGTTCTGAATCCTACGTCAGCGCTGGTTTGTTTATGAGAAAACGACCTGGTGGTTTTCTGCAAATTTCTTCAACGTTATCGCGTAATTATTAAAATGGTTAACAGATGTATCGTAGCAGGGTGTAGCAACACCAATCATGATGGGATTAGTACTCATCGTTTTCCAAAAGACCGGACAATGAGAGAGAAATAGGAGCGCTTGGTCTACACAGGCTGTGCACTGAAACCGTGCAAAGCTCGCGCAGCCTCCTGGCGCTTCCGCAGGTGACGTCACGAATCTGGCTCCAGACTCCCTTGGGATTTTTCCAGACGTGTTTTGTTATTTTATTTTTTTTTCTGCTGTAGACAGATGGCCTTGTGCAAAATTACCCTTCTGGATGAGTGTGTAAAGGGACATACTTTCATTAAAAAAACAAACAAAAAAACCCCGAAATTTATGCACTTTAAACTTTTCATGTTATAATGTGACACTGATTTTTTTCTTTTTTTTTTTTCTGGTGTGGCAGCAATCCGCTTCTGTACTTTTGTCTTTTAAACAACTAAAACAAAAGAAACGCCTTTAAACAACAGAACAAAAACAAAAATTTGAATTTGAAATGTACATTTTTTGAAAATGGAGAAGAACATGTACTGTTTATTTTGGGAAAAATGGCACCCAGACCCAAATACAGGAAACTTTTGTTGATTGTGGGATGACTGCCATCTAAAGCCATTGAGACCAAACATTCATTCAGACTGGATCAAAGATTGCCTTTGATAGGGTGTGTACAAAAAAAAAAAAAAACACCCCATACCAATTGGTTTAAGACTCTATGGGAAGCCCGGCTTCCTCTGACATTTCATTAAAATGCAGCGATGAAATGTTTACCAAAGTGTCTATATGATTCATCAGTCTTGCTGTAATTCAATATTTTAGCAAATCGAATGATCACGTATCTCACTGCAATATTGCACCGCTCATTCATTCAACTCAAACTCTTTCCTGGTGAGCAGCCTGCATGAAAATCTCCCTTGAAGCCCCATCACAGAGCTACAGTGTCTTGCAAAAGTATTCATCCCCCTTGGTGTTTGTCCTGTTTTGTCACATTACAAGCTGGAATTAAAATGGATTTTGGGGGGGTTAGCACCATTTGATTTACACAACATGCCTACCACTTTAAAGGTGATTTTTTTTTTAAATTATAACATAAGCTAGGGTGACCAGACGTCCCGGTTTTACCGGGACAGTCCCGATTTGGGGTTGTGTGTCCCGAGTCCCGACAAAAGTCTGTTGGGACACAGATATGTCCCGGTTTTCGCCACTCGCGACGTTTGCGACTGAGCAGCGTGGGAATCATTAGCGGAGAAATGTCTGCATTTACTATTTTGATGAATTGACAGGAATCGCAAACTTTCCTGGTTACTGCCCCCTGGCCCTGTGGCATGGGTGTTTATTTAGCCACATTATTCCAGACAACAGAACGTGTTGCCATGCAACAATAAAATAAACATTAACTGGCGCGAATGTTCTTTGTCTAGCAGCTAGCAGCAGTAATGCCGCAGCAATTATGCCGAAAAGAAAATGCACCTTTTCCAAAGATTTACAGGGCACCTACCCCTTCCTCCGAGAGGTGCAGAACAATGCGCACGAAGCCTACTACACACACTGTAAGTGTTCCTTCTCCGTAGCCCACGACTCTAGGCCAATAAAACCCTACTGGAAAAGATTCATGCCATGTACACACGTAGCCGGGTATTTTTAAAACCGAACATTTCCCCCCCTCCGTTTATAAAAATGTTTTATCCACACCACCTCGTCTTCGAAAAAAATCCCTTCCACACATAACCGAACATCTGCGTTTTCAATCACATTCATAAGCATTCCAAACCTGTAGATGGCTATTTCCCCAAATCCTACCCCCTAATCACATCGCCTGTGCTCTTGGAGCAGTAGTTGGGCTTCTAAAATTAAACATGTAAATAGCACCTGCACAATAATTAACGCTTTCAAGGCACTACTCCGATCCATTACCCTTTAGCTAGCCGCACACTACGCCGATTTTCAGCGTACCGAGCCAACTGAAGTCGCGAGTCAGGCGTAAAGACTAGTTTTCGATGGTACCGACTCATCTCACAGCCGATTCGAAAAACTAATCGGGAGCCAGACTGATCGGCGAGAGTCGCTAGCAATAGCCAATCATATCTTTCGCATATAACACGTGACATCATTAAACACAATTTCTAGCACGAGAAATACGTGTTGGTAGCACCTAATGCAGGTATATACTGTAATTCCATAGACTGAAGCTTTATCCATAGACACAGTGGGCTAGAAAGCCACTCTGCTCAAGTTGTGTGGCTGAATTCCAAATCGCTTTAACTCCCCTATATAAGTGCAGTATTTAAGGTTGGAAATAATAGCTCATGCAGCCTAGATAGTGCTCTACATATTCCATGTTGTGTCATTTGTAATTCAGCCTGTAGCATCTTCAAGTGTTGGATTTAACAGTAACTATATCCAATAGCCAATCACAAAGCTATTAAGTTGTCACGTGTCGCTTCAATCGCGACTGCACTCGTCAACAGTCGGGGGATATGTGCGTGCCCTGTCGGGAGTCGGCTCTGAAATGGGTCGGTTCGGTACCGCGTGGATCGCCGTAGTGTGCGGCTAGCTTAAGTCCATGCTTAATCTGGCTTCTGCAGTAAACAAAGGTCGCACGTTTGACGTCAGGGCAGATTTGTTATCATTTTTTTGGCGCAGATTGTGACGTTCTAAAACGCAAAACTCCGGTTATCTCTGTCTACACGAAAAGGCATACACGGAGTTTTCAAAAATCTTCACTTTGCCCGGAGTTTTTTTAAATATTCGTTTTTGATGTGTTTTCATGTGGATGACAGGCCAAAACGTAGAAAAATATCTTCGATTTAGCAGATACCCGGCTACGTGTGGACGGGGTCTCACTCTTCTTGTAAATACACATAGGCTAATGCATTTTGTTTAGGGTGGGTGGATTGACAGTCGCCTTAGCTTTGTTCCTGTGCTTTGTTCTTGTACTGAGTTGGGTAGCCTATGTTGCAAATGATGTGCGCTCCTGTGGGGCTTTCCTTGGGCTGTCGCCCCTCTCCTCCTTTATTGCTGTTTTGTTTGAGTGTATATTCTCAAATCACTTGTCTCTTTTTTGTTTCTGTTTAACATACCATTCTGACAGTTTGGCCATATTGCTGTGTTGAACAGCTTGTTGCACCTTCCATTAAAGTGTTCACTTTTGTACACATCATCTTGCTTTATTCATTCAGTTGTGGGGAATGGTTAGTAAGGTTGATTCTGACCGAGGCTATGTTGAGGTCACATATCTACTTTTTAAGTTCATGCTATAGTGCATACAATTTTAGAGATATAGCCTACATGTGCATATGCATTCTTCTTGGTGTTCTCACAAACAGGTGAAATAAATCAGTTTAAATTTGGCCTATGGACATAGCCTGGCTGTGGCAGCGGGGGCGTGGTCAAGCATCGGTCTGTGACAGGAGGGCGGAGTCAGGGAAGGTAAGTGGCAGAATCACTACACCTGTCATTAATTAATGTGTTTGTGTGTCTTCCCTATTTAAGGAGAGAGAGCGAGAGCAGAGGGGGCTCTCTCCCCAACTAGATGACTGATGTGTGTGTGTGAGAGAGTGCGTAGGCTGAAAAGCTGAATAAAGCCAGTTTTGTGAACTCAGTTCTGTCCTGCCGTCCTTCTGTGCTCCACCAACCTACACAAACTGTCACAGTGGTGCCGGAACCTGGGACCGAGCACAGAAGGACGGCAGGACAGAACTGAGTTCACAAAACTGGCTTTATTCAGCTTTTCAGCCTATGCACTCTCTCACACACACCCAGACACACGCACACACATCAGTCATCTGGTTGGGGAGACAGCCCCCTCTGCTCTCGCTCTCTCTCCTTAAATAGGGCACGGTCACTGGGAAGACACACAAACACATTAATTAATGACAGGTGTAGTGATTCTGCCACTTACCTTCCCTGACTCCGCCCTCCTGTCACAGACCGATGCTTGACCACGCCCCTGCTGCCACACTGGCCTATTCTCAGCCATTACAAAATCTGTTGTCTGACCATAATTTAACTGATCTGTATACCACTATGCTACTAGATAACGAAATGCCTGTTTTATTTATTTCATGTAAGATGTTGATAAATGTGAGCTTCAACAAAATGATAAGAGCACCTCTCTGAGTGTCACGTTTACGTAAAAAAAAAAAGGTGTGCGTGCACGAGCATGGTCGCGCGCAGAAGTGTCCCGGTTTCAGACTAGGGAAATCTGGTCACCCTAACATAAGCAATAATTAAGATGAAAAAAAAAGAACAGAAATCTGGAGTGTGCCTATGTATTCACCTAGTATTCACTCCCCCCCCAGTCAATACTTTGTAGAACCACCTTTTGCTGCAAGTCTCTTGGGCTATGTCTCTATTAGCTTAGCACATCTAGCCACTGGGATTGTTGCCCATTCCTCAAGGCAAAACTGCTCCACCTCCTTCAAGTTAGATGGGTTGCGTTGGTGTACAGCAATCGTCAAGTTATGCCACAGATTCTCAATTGGATTGAGGTCTGGCCTTTGACTACGCCATTCCAAGACATTTAAATGTTTCCCTTTAAACCACTCCAGTGTAGCTTTAGCAGTATGTTTAGGGTCATTGTCCTGCTGGACCATGAACCTTCGTCCCAGTCTCAAACCTCTGGCCGACTCAAACAGGTTTACCTCCAGAATCGCCCTGTACGTATTTAGTGCCATCCATCTTTCCTTCAATCCTGACCAGCTTTCCTGTTCCTGCAGATGCAAAACAGCCCCACAGCATGATGCTGCCACCACCATGCTTCACTGTAGGAATGGTGTTCTCAGGGTGTTGGGTTTGCACCATACATAGCGTTTCCCATGATGGCCAAAAAGATCAATTTCAGTCTCACCTGATCAGAGAATCTTCTTCCATGTGTTTGGGGAGTCTGCCACATGCTGTTGGGCAAACTCCAAATGTGTTTTCTTAAGCAATGACTTTTTTTCTGGCCACTCTGCCATAAAGTGCCACTCTGTGGAGTGTACGGCTTAACGTGGTCCAATGGACAGATACTCCCATCTCTGCTGTGGATATTTGCAGCTCCTTCAGTGTTCTCTTTGGTGTCTTTGTTCCATCTCTGATTAATGCCCTCCTTGCCCAGTCTGTGAGTTTTGGTGGACGGCCTTCTCTTGTCAGGTTTGTAGTGGTGCCATGTTCTTTCCATTTTGCTATGATGGATTTAATGGTGCTCCCTGGGATATTCAAAGTTTGGGAGATTTTTTTATAACTCAACCCTGATCTATACTTTTTCACAATTTTGCCTCTGACCGGTTTGGAGGCTCCTTGGTTTTCATGTTGCTTGCTTAATAGTGTTGCAGAGTCAGGGTCCTTCCAAAACAGGTCGATTTCTACAGACATCATGTGACCCTTTGATTGCACACAGGTGGATCTTAATCGACTAATTATGTGACTTATGAAGTGAATTGGTTGGACCAGCTCTTATTTAGGGGTTTCATACGAAAGGGGGTGAATACCTATGCACACTTCAGGTTTCTGTTTTTTCATCTTAATTATTGTTTGTGTCACAATAAAACAACAATTTGCACCTTTAAAGTGGTAGGCATGTTGTGTAAATCAAATGGTGCTAACCCTCCAAAAATCCATTTTAATTCCAGCTTGTAATGCGACAAAACAGGACAAACACCAAGGGGGATGAATACTTTTGCAAGACACTGTAACAGACACCCACTGAAGCCTGCGTGTCTGTTCGTGTCTATGAGGTGTTCATGTACTTGCTGTTTTAATGGGAAGGAAGATGAACGCTCATTGCACAATGGGCTTTTCGCGCATCATTTTGAGTTACATCCAGACGTATGGATTCACTGTAAGGTGACCAGATTTCTGAGAAGAAAACCAGGGACATTTTCGGTTCGGCGATGAAAATATCATTAAAATATCTAATGTTTTCAGTGTGAAAATCTCTGTTATGGGTACATAGTTTAGGTTTATAGACTCTCAAATTGTAGGCTAGCTGAAATAGATGGTTTAGACCCATGAAAGTAAATATATTAAATTAATTATCATATATGCCACTAGTAATGGACAATGTATTTAAAAATATACAAAACACACAACACAATTTAAACGAACAGTTTACTTCAATCCAAGCAATTTCAAGGTATGGTAACATTATTATTATTAGTAGTAGTAGTAATAGTAGTTGTTATTTTTATTCGTATTACTGTTGCTTTGTTGATAGTTTTGTTGTGCTTTTATTAGTGGTAATAAGCATTATTATTATTATTATTATTATTATTATTATTATTATTATTATTATTAGCTGTTGGATTATTATTATAATTTTTTTTGTTTTGTTATTTTTATTAGTATTACTGTTGCTTTGTTGATAGTTTTGTTGTGTTTGTATTAGTAGTAATATTAATTATTGATTATTAATTCTTTATTATTAATATTATTACTTTGTTATTGTTGTTTGTTATTATCATCATTATTATTATTATTATTATTATTAGTTGTTGTTGTTATTTTTATTAGTATTACTGTTGCTTTGTTGATAGTTTTGTTGTGTTTTTATTAGTTGTAATGTTCATTATTATTATTATTATTTTTATTTTGTTATTTTTATTCTTATTTGCTGTTGGATTATTATTATTATAATTTTTTGTTGTTTTGTTATTTTTATTAGTATTACTGTTGCTTTGTTGATAGTTTTGTTGTGTTTTTATTAGTAGTAATATTTATTATTGATTTATTATTATTATTACTTTGTTATTGTTGTTTGTTATCATCATCATCATCATTATTATTAGTAGTAGTAGTAGTAGCAGTTGTTGTTGTTGTTGTTATTTTTATTAGTATTACTGTTGATTTGTTGATAGTTTTGTTGTGTTTTAATTAGTAGTAATATTTATTATTATTATTGTTTTGCTATTTTTATTCTTATTTGTTGTTGGATTATTATTATTGCTGTTGTTGTTATTATTATTACTATTATCATTGATGTTGTTCTTGTTGCTGCTGTAGATATTGTTGCTAATACTGTATTACTAAGCCTCTTACACACCCACATGCACGTACGCATGTATGCACACACACACACACACACACACACACACACACACACACACACACACACACACACACACACACACACTACTGGTACATTAATTATGGATTGTACATAAAGTTAAAGGTTAATTGCTGTGCTCCCACAATTACAGTCATAAAGGTAAGATGCTGTACAAAGAACATGACCACAATTATTTGCACAAAAATGACTTCTGCAGATCTTTTATGCTTTGATGAAATGCATTTCTGGAATAATGAAAGTATAGTGTGGCTACTGAACACTTTAAAATGTCAGGGGACAAATGTCAGAGTGTGAAACCCTGAAGCACAGCAACATGGCGATGTACAGTATGTCCTCTCTATAAACACAATCAGCAGATGACTGGATGACGTTTTCTTTTAGATGCTAAATAACTTTTGAGCATGACATCATTCTGAGCATGAACATTAAACAGTCTGCTGACTATTAAAAGGAGCTTAAAAGAAATAAAATACAACAGGGTGTATAGTTATCGGAAAATCATCAATTTTCCACCATTTATTTACATTTCTCACCTTGAAGTTGATCATGTTACAATAACAATGTGTCACAAAATGTTTAATTCCTCTTCTAACACAGCAGTTTGTCAGTGGGTACAATTTTTAATTCATTAACAAAGAATTGCATTTAATGTTGGGGAACATCAGCAAGACAAGTTAGTTCGTTTACAGTTTGCAGCTACGTTATAAGAACTAGAAATCATCTACAAGTCTTTAAGTATCATAATGTACACCGATCAGCCATAACATTAAAACCACTGACAGGTGAAGAAGTGAATAACATTGATTATCTCATTACAGTGGCACTTGTCGGGGGGGAGGGGGGTATTGGGTAGCAAGAGAACACTCAGTTCTTGAAGTTGATGTGTTGGAAGCAGGAAAAATGTGCAGGCGTAAGGATCCGAGTGACTTTGACAGGCGCCAAATTGTGACGGCTAGACGACTGGGTCTGAGCGTCTCCAAAATGGTACATCCTGTGGGGTGTTCCCAGTATGCAGTGGTTAGTACCTACCAAAAGTGGTCCAAGGATCCAAAGGACAACCGGTGAACCGGCGACAGGATTATGAGTGTCGAAGGCTCATTGATTCATGCAGGGCACACTGTAAAAAAAGAATAGTTGAGAATACTTGAAATTTCAAGGCAACAGTCTGCATTAAGAATTTTATGTTTTGCCAATGATGTGCCCATGATAATCCAAACTATGATAAAACTGTTATCTTTATTAAGAATTCTTAATTAAGTCAATTTTCAATTCCTCATTCTGCCAACATAGATTTCTCTTTTTGCTGAACAGTGGCATTCACAGTAGTACAAAAAGGCAATTGAGGTTATCAGACTTTTTTGGGGGGCTTTTTTCACCTTTATTTGGATAGGACAGTGTAGAGACAGGAAATGAGCGGGAGAGAGGGACGGGGAGGGATCGGGAAATGACCTCGGGTCGGAATCGAACCCGGGTCCCCGGATTTATGGTATGGCGCCTTATCCACCTGAGCCACGACGCCATACCCACAATGTGGGTTTTAAAAACTTTATTTCAATATTGAAGCTTTTTAATTGTGTAGAACAATGAAAAAAGGCATGTATAGTTTAATGATAAATTGCGATAACCTTGGGGGCATCGTAGCTCAGGTGGATAAGGTGCAATACCATAAATCCAGGGACCCGGGTTCGGTTCCGACCCGAGGTCATTTCCTGATCCCTCCCCGTCTCTCTCTCTCCCGCTCATTTCTTGTCTCTACGCTGTCCTATCCAAATAGAGGTGAAAAAAGCCCCCAAAAAATCTAAAAAAAAAAATTGTGATAACCTCAATTGCCTTTTTGCACTACTGTGAATGCCACTGTTCAGCAAAAAGAGAAATCTATGTTGGCAGAATGAGGAATTGAAAATTGACTTAATTAAGAATTCTTAATAAAGATAACAGTTTTATCATAGTTTGGATTATCATGGGCACATCGTTGGCAAAACATAAAATTCTTAATGCAGACGGTTGCCTTGAAATTTCAAGCATTCTCAACTATTTTTTTTTACAGTGCACAAAGTCTCGCCCATATGGTCCAATCCTGCAGAAGAGCTCCTATAGAACAAACTGCTGAGAAAATTATCGCTGGCTAAAACAGGAAGGTGTCAGAGTTGACTTTTTCAGCAGTTTGTGCTACACAGCAATTCTATATACGTATGTTCCAGATGTTATTTCACAGATTTGATGTCTTCGGTATTGTTCGACAGTGCAGAAAACAGTCCAAATACAGAAAACCCGATGAATGAGTCAGGGTGTCCAAACTTTTGACTGGCACTGAAGGCAAAAATCTGTTATCAGAAAGCCTGCTTTTACTCAGTAAATCAGAAATATATCAAAGAAGAAGAAAAAGTTGATTTTAATCAGAGAGAATCCTACATTCTTGATGCAGTTTGTCCGTAATCTTGTTGCTTCACCTCACGGTGATATTACTGTCCAGGAACAAATTGTTCTACTCCATGTCTGACAACATTGTTTTTCTATATCGTGTCATATTAGGGTCGAAATTTACCGCCTGCGCCAGACACAGCACCTCGCCCGAGCGCTCCAGCCCTCCCTCGGGCTTCCTTCCTTAATAAGAACATCAATTATGTACGAAAGACATTTATATTTCATGGGCTCATCTGATGGGGCTGCCAGGGACTGCTATGCCACACGAGTAAAAGCGACCAGATTTTTTGCTTATGTTTCTCTCTCTCTCTCTCTCTCTCTCTCTCTCTCTCTCTCTCACACACAGATAAAACACACACACACACACACATACACCGATATCAGTCTACAAGGAAAACACAATGTTGAGGGGAAAAAAGGCTGTTCCTTTGTGAGACAGTGAGTCATCACTTTCCTCAGGAAGACAGGCCCTAATTAGCACTTTGCCATTTTTACTGCCTTCAAGACACAGAGACAGCCTCTGCTTTCAGCACACACACACACACACACACACACACACACACTGAGTCAGAAGGCAGGGCTAGAACTCACAAAGTGACATAAAATCCCGTTTATGCACTGCCTAAAAGCTGAGCTCCCGATGAGTGCAAAATGTGTGAATAAATAATCCCACATTATTTTTCATAAAGCAAATTAAAAATAAGCACTGGATCAAAACCCGTGTATCTTATGCCAAAAAAGATACACATTTCTTTGTCTGGTGGTCAAGTGTTTATGAGATCGGTTGCCTTGCACTTACGATCAGGTTCCCTGTGGTCGCAGAAGCCATCAAAAATCAGCTCGATGCTTTATCATGCATATTCTCTTCAAGCGATGAACCAGGAAATTTTTTAATTACGGGGTTACGAAATGTCATCATTATACATTAATACACAATGTATCATCTCATCTCATTTTCTCTAGCCGCTTTATCCTGTTCTACAGGGTCGCAGGCAAGCTGGAGCCTATCCCAGCTGACTACGGGCGAAAGGCGGGGTACACCCTGGACAAGTCGCCAGGTCATCACAGGGCTGACACATAGACACAGACAACCATTCACACTCACATTCACACCTACGGTCAATTTAGAGTCACCAGTTAACCTAACCTGCATGTCTTTGGACTGTGGGGGAAACCGGAGCACCCGGAGGAAACCCACGCGGACACGGGGAGAACATGCAAACTCCGCACAGAAAGGCCCTCGCCAGCCACGGGGCTCAAACCCGGACCTTCTTGCTGTGGGGCCATTTCCCCAGGTGTGGCCGTACTGGATTAGCCAGATACATGGATGTATTAGGAGACGAAAAACAGAGAGTTGTGCTGTGTGACGTAGGATTCCAGACATTTTGTGTCCTGGATCCAAGATGTTTGACTGAGTGGCTTCATCAAGTAACGCGAGAAAACTTGATGTTTTGAAATGAAAACTCACTGGGAAGAAGCGAGACACGAGGCAGAAACGACTACTGAAGCCAGACACCATCCCGCCTTTATTTCACCACAAAACATGACAGCATACCATCCAGTGTTGTACTTGAGTCACTAAACCTCGAGTCCCCAGTGTTCAAGTCTGAGTCATGGAAAAAAAAAAAAATTGAGTCCAGTCCACTATTGATCTGAGTCGAGTCGAAGACTTCAACCACGCCATTTGACGGTGGCTATTTTAGCGCCATTAACATGAGTTTGTTCCTGAACATGACGTATGAACAGGTGAATGTGCATTCTCTTTGTCAGGGAGTGCAAAGTGTTCTGTCAGAGATGGTTGGGAGACGGATGTACAGTAAGTGCAGAAGGTGTGTTTATTTATACAAGTGAAGACGGTAAACAATCCAGAACGGCAGGCAAAATCGTAAAACAGTGAAACAGGCAATAGGTCGAGCGAGGCACAAACAGGCTATCGTAGACTCGGCAGAATCAAAAACGAGAAACAGGAAATCAGGAAACCAAACAAGGAAATAAGGCTCGGTAACGTGTCAGCAATGCAACTCAATACTTCGCAAAGTAAGTGCGTTTTCACAGTTTTTATATAGGTGCGCTGATTGCGCCTTAATCCTGTG
Organism: Neoarius graeffei; assembly: GCF_027579695.1. Lineage (NCBI taxonomy): Eukaryota > Metazoa > Chordata > Actinopteri > Siluriformes > Ariidae > Neoarius > Neoarius graeffei. The sequence continues at coordinate 15,421,711 of NC_083572.1, forward strand.
CAGATGCGAGTCGTTTACAGTGTGTGCAAGAGTCCGCTTGGCACGCGCACTGTCCAGAGCGCACCCGAGAGTCTATCTGATGTACGCACCAAGGCACGCAGTTGTGACACTCTTGCGTGAAATTAGTACAAAAATCAATGTCGATGTAAATATCTTATGCCCAATTATTATGGCATGTTACAAAAAATAAAGAAAAAATCAGAGTCCTCGTCTCCAGTTTATGAGTCCGAATGTAGTTAATGCACGAGTCAGAGTCCAAGACCGAGTCATTAGTGCTCAAGTCCAAGTTGAGTCACGAGTCCTTAAAATTAGGGCACGAGTTGGACTTGAGTCAGAGTCCTGGACTCAAGTACTACAAGCCTGATACCATCTCACGCATCAAATGGATGGAAGATAAGCAGGTAAACATATATATTTTTTAAATAAACAGGCAATAAACTAGCCACTACTTTATTTTGATTCCTCAGAGCTGTGTGTGTAAAATAGATTGGGGCTTGTAGACGACAAGATGAACGTAATTTAGGAAAATCTGTGGTCCAGTATAAGAGATGGTCCAAGTTCAGAGGCCATCATATGTGTAGTAGATCAACTTTACTTCGTGGTCCTAGTTATATAGCACACATACACACACACACAAATTGTTTTTATTGATGTAATGGATTTAGTGCATTTTGGGAGAAAAAAATGTGTCATGGATATATCACAATTTGGAATAAAAAAAAAAATTAATAAAATAAAAAAAAAAACTCGGGGCAGCATGGTGGTGTAGTGGTTAGCGCTGTTGCCTCACAGCAAGAAGGTCTGGGTTCGAGCCCCGTGGCCGGCGAGGGCCTTTCTGTGTGGAGTTTGCATGTTCTCCCCGTGTCCGCGTGGGTTTCCTCCGGGTGCTCCGCTTTCCCCCACAGTCCAAAGACATGCAGGTTAGGTTAACTGGTGACTCTAAATTGACCGTAGGTGTGAATGTGAGTGTGAATGGTTGTCTGTGTCTATGTGTCAGCCCTGTGATGACCTGGCGACTTGTCCAGGGTGTACCCCGCCTTTCGCCCATAGTCAGCTGGGATAGGCTCCAGCTTGCCTGCGACCCAGGATAAAGCAGATAAAGATAATGAGATGAGATGAGACAATCTCATAGTGTTATATTAACGTTTCAAACAGAACCCCCTAGGTACTTGACGCTGTATTTCCCACTGCCTCATACCTGTGAAGGAGAACGAGCTGGAAAAACACCATGCGCTACAGTACGTTTACACTTGGGTACGGAAACAGCCGAAGTTTATCCTCATTATAATATTATAATGAGCGAGGTCGCAACAAACATGGCGGACCCGGCGGCCTCCGGCACAGAAGCGAGCGCTCGAGAGCCTTCAAGCTCACAGGGTTGCGTTTAGATTTGGAATATTTCAGATCTATAAAAGTTGATATAATAAGTAAAGATGTGCGTTTTGCCTTTGACACGGTCAGATACTTCTTTAAAATTGTTTTTTGTATCGATTTAGGAGTCTTCGTTCAATCTGGATTTGCTCAACTGTCTTAGGTCTTTTTTGTCATATCTTCTGTTTTATGATGTGCCAAATGTTTTCTATGGGTGAAAGATCTGGACTGCAGGCTGGCCAGTTCAGTACCCGGACCCTTCTTCTACGCAGCCATGATGCTGTAATTGATGCAGTATGTGGTTTGGCATTGTCATGTTGGAAAATGCAAGGTCTTCCCTGAAAGAGACATCGTCTGGATGGGAGCATATGTTGCTCTAGAACCTGGATATACCTTTCAGCATTGATGGTGTCTTTCCAGATGTGTAAGCTGCCCATGCCACATGCACTAATGCAACCCCATACCATCAGAGATGCAGGCTTCTGAACTGAGCGCTGATAACAACTCGGGTCGTCCTTCTCCTCTTTAGTCTGAATGACACGGCGTCCCTGATTTCCATAAAGAACTTCAAATTTTGATTCGTCTGACCACAGAACAGTTTTCCACTTTGCCACAGTCCATTTTAAATGAGTCTTGGCCCAGAGAAGACGTCTGCGCTTCTGGATCATGTTTAGATACGACTTCTTCTTTGAACTATAGAGTTTTAGCTGGCAACGGCGGATGGCACGGTGAATTGTGTTCACAGATAATGTTCTCTGGAAATATTCCTGAGCCCATTTTGTGATTTCCAATCCAGAAACATGCCTGTATGTGATGCAGTGCCGTCTAAGGGCCCGAAGATCACGGGCACCCAGTATGGTTTTCCGGCCTTGACCCTTACGCACAGAGATTCTTCCAGATTCTCTGAATCTTTTGATGACATTATGCACTGTAGATGATGATATGTTCAAACTCTTTGCAATTTTACACTGTCGAACTCCTTTCTGATATTGCTCCACTATTTGTCGGCGCAGAATTAGGGGGATTGGTGATCCTCTTCCCATCTTTACTTCTGAGAGCCGCTGCCACTCCAAGATGCTCTTTTTATACCCAGTCATGTTAATGACCTATTGCCAATTGACCTAATGAGTTGCAATTTGGTCCTCCAGCTGTTCCTTTTTTGTACCTTTAACTTTTCCAGCCTCTTATTGCCCCTGTCCCAACTTTTTTGAGATGTGTTGCTGTCATGAAATTTCAAATGAGCCAATATTTGGCATGAAATTTAAAAATGTCTCACTTTTGACATTTGATATGTTGTCTATGTTCTATTGTGAATACAATATCAATTTTTGAGATTTGTAAATTATTGCATTCCGTTTTTATTTACAATTTGTACTTTGTCCCAACTTTTTTGGAATTGGGGTTGTACTTTAAGTAATAAAAGTAAAGAAAAACATTGAATTTGAAAGTGCGTTCAAACTTCTGATTGGTATTGTATATGTACAGTATTAGGGATACCATCGTAATATTTTGGCCAAAAATAAAAAGCCAGTAAGGGCTTTCGGTTTTCGGTCGGAAGTGAAAACAGGATGATGATTTTGACCTAAAATAGATTAAACAGCCCTACAACAAAGCCAACTTGAACACTTTCCAATTAACGGATATTATAATAATGATGATCATTAAAAAGTTCTGAAATGCACCGTTTTGTTTGTTTTATGCGCACTTATGTGAAATCATCCAAAAATCCACCGTCCAGCTGAGTTTTCGCGATTGCCACTGCCAGCAAGCAGTTCCCGACTACACAGCTGACAGAGGTGGACAAAGTACCCAAGTTTATTAAAGTTAAAGTACAGATCCCACTGGTTAAATATTACTCTGATACAAGTGAAAGTTGTCCAGTCAAATTTTTACTTTAGTTAAAGTACTGAAGTACTTGCTTTTAAAAATACTTAAGTACTAAAAGTCAACACATTGCTGTATTATTGACACAACACTTGCAAAACCTAATGCCTCTGAAGCAACCGATTGGATTTACTGACGAGCTCGTAGAACCAGTAGAGCTGAAGCTCCACCTGACATGCTAGCAAACTCTTTTCAAACTCCAAATCATATCGGGTAGCTAATGTTACTAGAAAAGAAAGCTTTCTACATTCTGTTTATTTGGCAAGATTATGCTAAAACGTATTTCTGAAAGGACTTCAAACGTTATTCGTGTTAGCGTAACTCTGTTTTTACATGCTAACTAACAGTGTCCAAGTTAACTAGCTATGTGTAAACATTAGTCGTAGACAAGGCTGAAGCAACTTCAGAAAGTCCACAGAAATCCACAGAAAGTCATTTGACGAACCAGACTGCACAGGTATTGCGACGTTATCGCTAGCTCTAAAAGCACAGACAACTTCGTTGCAAGCTTTCTCTTGGAATAAAACGTTTACAGACGTCAATATGCTTCCGCAGGTTGGACGGCGAGTTTTAGTAGGCCGTGATGCGGTTCGTTTTCGGCAAACATTTAAAACGAAATGTGAGTTCATGGGCTATGAGTGCGTACGTTCTCCAGAAAAAACGCCTCCTTCCGTTCTGCCATCAACTGATCGTGTTCAAATAATGTTGCGGAGAAATAATTGAACTTGATTTCATATAGTCTATGGATGCAGTGCCGGCGATTGCTATAGGCGACCTAGGCAATTGCCTAGAGCGCAAAGTGTGCCCAGGGGCGCAAAGTGTGCCCAGGGGCGCCAAGGGTGACCAAAACCCCACCAAAAAGGAGGGATGGAGTTATTGAATGGAGATGTTACCAAGTGCATCAGTGGTGTACAGTGTTTTCAACCACTGTGCTGCCGAACTCTAGTACCGCGGAACACTAGTGTGCCGTGAGAGATCACCAAGTGTACCGTTGAAAATTATAGAATGACTGTATATTGTAAATATTGGCAACAGCGTTTTAGTTTCAGTCAACATTTTCTATTGGTGATGTGCCTTGAGATTTTTTTCATTGAAAAAAGCACGCCCTGGCTCATGAAAGGTTGAAAACCTTTTTTACAACACCTCTGATGCGGCTGGGGATGTAGAAATACGCGCTCCTTACCTCTGCTGTTACACTACCTGTGACAGTAGCTTCTGCTGAAAGAAGCTTTTCAAAATTAAAACTGCTGAAGACATACTTAAGGTCAACAATGAGTCAAGAACATCTGAATGGGCTTGCTCTGATGAGCATCAACCAAGAGATCTCAAGAAAAATAGCATTTGATGATATTATCAAGGAATTTGCCATTAGGAAGACCAGACGAGTCCCATTGTAATGTTACTTCAATAACAAAGTACCCATAATAGCACTTTTGTTTGAAAATACAGCCCATTGATGTCCTAACAGGGTGCTTAAGTTTGCACAATTTAGAATTGTAGAATTTTTTATTCATTTAATTTGTTAATTCTTCAGAGATGACTTAACTTTTAATAGCAAAAAAGAAACTAAAAATAATTTCTTGTTTATTGTCCATGCACTACACTTTGAACAGGGTGCGGAAGAGTTTTTGCCCATTATATGGAGATATGTATTGAATTTGTGTGGTCATTTTACTTTGTGACACTTTATGTGAATAATGATAACAATAAATAACAATAATGAAAAAGATAAAAATGACTTCTTGTTTATTATCCATGCACCGTACATTGTTTAACAGTAATAGAATAGAGTGATTAGATTAAAGTGTTATTTAGATGTTATTAGAGGGGTTTTTTCTTGGGGGTTGGGGGGGCGCCAAAACTCAATCTCGCCTAGGGCAGCCAAAGACCTAGAGCCGGCCCTGTATGGATGTGACGTGACCCTAGTGATTACTGATAGGCTGTCAGTGTCACCTGCGAAAAAACCAATCACGTTTTAGAAAAGAAAACAAAAAACATCCACTTTCAAAGCCGCTTCATAGTAACGACGAACGAGGACTTTGATAGAAATGTGTTGGAGTGAAAAGTACGATATTTGTCTTTCAAAAGTAGTGAAGTTAAAGTCATAAGTTTCCAAAAAAAACCCTAAAAAAACCCCTCAAGTAAAGTACAGATACTCAAAAAGCGTACTTAAGGACAGTACTCAAGTAAACGTACTTCGTTACTGTCCACCTCTGACAGCTGAAAATGTCATTCCACCTTCACATACTGTCTTTAAATCCGAATGAGTGGAAACGCTTGCCTTCTTTTGGCGATCGGTTCTGGATGGTTAAATCAATTTTCATCATTTTTAAAAATGGCAAGAAGGGAAAAATCAATATTGCACAAGGCTATTGTAGAATGTCAGTGGAAACCCTACCCCAGAGAACCACAAGAGGTAAAAACACACCACATCTCTCAGCTCCACTGCTGATCCAAATCCGACACGGTTCATCTGATGCCTAGCCACCAGATAAACACCTGATTGTTAAAACCTTTGCCTTGTAGATTGGAATCACACCATGAGCTTGGCTGCAAGACAGATTTACAATCCTTCCTAAAAAAAAGGGAAACACACCGAAGGTCTTATAAAGGTTCTCATATACAGTCATGTGAAAAAGAAAGTACACCCTCTTCCAGTTACATGGTTTTACCATCTCATCTCATTATCTCTAGGCGCTTTATCCTGTCCTACAGGGTCACAGGAGCCTATCCCAGCTGACTACGGGCGAAAGGCGGGGTACACCCTGGACAAGTCGCCAGGTCATCGCAGGGCTGACACATAGACACAGACAACCATTCACACTCACATTCACACCTACGGTCAATTTAGGCTACATCCACACGACAACGGCAACGAGATGTTATTTAAAAATATATCGCGTCCAAATGGGCAACAATCAGTAAAATATCAGGTCCATATGGCAACGCAGCGCTTGCTGAAAACGATGTAATACACATGCCACACCTCTAGGGGCGCTGTAAGACGGTCCCTTCGGAGACACCAGAACAATAGAAGTAGTAAGGACGCATGCGCATAAACTATTATGCGCGAGACTTCATATTAGCCACAAAGTCAGGAAAATCTGTTCGCAAAATTACATTATAATGACCAAATACAATGAAAAGTATTTTTCCAGTCTCACCTGTGAAAGGTAATCCCATGTGATCTCATTTGGACGGCAAACCTGTTGGTACAGTTAAATGCAGCTAATCTTTATTCTCCGCTTTGACCCATCCAAAATGGCGGCGAGGATGACGTATGATTCTACGCGGAAGGCGGCGTCTTTAATGGTCCGGAATAAATTGAATGCTACACGTTGATGGATTAATTTGTTGTTTCTCACCTGTGAAAGGTAATCCCATGTGATCTCGTTTGGATGGTAAACCTGTTGGTACAGTTAAACGCAGCACATGAATCTTTATTCTCCGCTTTGACCTATCCAATATGGTGGCGAGGATGACGTATGATTTTACGCGGAAGGCGGCGTCTTTAATGGTCCGGAATAAATTGAATGCTACACATTGATGGATTAATTTGTTCTTCTACGCCCTTTTTGAGGAATGTATTGTAGGACTTAAATCAACATCTGAAGAGGTGAGATCGCTCCTTTTTTTCCCTATTTTTGCTGGCGGGATTGACTCTGCCCTAAGGGCAGAGTCTCTCTCTCTCTCTCTCTCTCTCTCTCTCACTTTGCACCAATACACAATAAATATTCACAGTGAAAATATTTTGTAAGCGCGTTTCATGAACCAAGTTATAGGATTTGTTGACAACTCGCATCGAGTTCGTTACACTTCTACCCGGCGTGAAGCACTCACAGTCATGTGGTTGTGACGTCATCGTAAACAAATCCGTTCTACTCATCCAGACGACTTCACAACGGCAACGTTGCCAGATCTTTCCACTCTGGAACCCGTTCTCAAAAAGACTGCGTTTTGGGCACCCAAAACGCCGGTGCCGTGTGGACGCCAGGCCTAAACGATAAGCAATTGTATCGGAGTCACCTGAATCCATTGCCGTGTGGACAGGGCCTTAGAGTTACCAGTTAACCTAACCTGCATGTCTTTGGACTGTGGGGGAAACCGGAGCACCTGGAGGAAACCCACGCAGACACGGGGAGAACATGCAAACTCCGCACAGAAAGGCCCTCGCCGGCCATGGGGCTCGAACCCGGACCTTCTTGCTGTGAGGCGACAGCGCTAACCACTACACCACCGTGCCGCCATGGTTTTACCAATCAAGACAAAAAAAAAAAAATCATCTGATCCTTACCAGGTCCTCAAATTATGCAAATCTAACCTCAGGTGTAAAGCAACACACAACAGGTTCCACCGTGCCTTTGTTTATTTAACAAAATCGAAGTGAAAATGCAGAATCCATGTGTGAAAAAGTAAGTACACCCCGTGATTCAATAGCTTGTAGAACCCCCTTTTGCAGCGATAACTTGAAGCGATCGTTTTCTGTATGATTTTATAAGTCTCTCAGATCGTTGTGGAGGAATTTCAGCCCGCTCTTCTTTACAACATTGCTTCGGTTCGTTCATGTTTGAGGGCATTTAAGGTCTTAAGGTCCCGCCACAGTATTTCAATTGGGTTGAGGTCCGGACTTTGACTTGGCCATTCCGACACCTTGATTCTTTTCTTTTTCAGCCATTCTGCTGAAGATTTGCTGGTGTGCTTGGGATCGTAGCACAAGCTTTAGCTGTTGGACAGATGGCCTCACATTTGCCTCTTTGGTATACATTGGTGACTCATTGACTGCAAGGTGCCCAAGCCCTGTGGCTGTAAAACAAGCCCAAATCATCACCCCTCCACCACCGTGCTTGATGATTGGTATGAGGTGTTTGTGCTGATATGCTGTGTTTGGTTTTTGCCAAACATGGCGCTGTGCATTATGGCCAAACATTTCCACTTTGGTCTCATCTGTCCACAGAACATTGCTCCAAAAAGCTTGTGGCTTGTTCAGATGCATCTTTGCAAACCTAAGCCGTGCTGCCATGTTCTTTTTAGATAGAAGAGACTTTCTTCTGTCAACCCTTCCAAACAAGCCATACTTGCGCAGTCTTTTTCTAATTGTACTGTCACGAAGTTTTAACATGCTAACTGTGGCCTGTAGAGTCCTAAATGTAGTTCTTGTTTTTTTTTTTTTTTTTGTAATTTCTCGGAGCATTGCACGGTCTGACCTTGGAGTAAATTTGTTGAGACGTTCACTCCTCGGAAGATTGGCAACTGTCTTGAATGTTTTCCACGTCTGAACAGTCTTTCTCACAGTAGAATGATGGATTTCAAATTGTTTGGAAATGGCCTTATAACCCTTCCCAGACTGATGTGCAGCAACAATTGCTTCTCTAAGATCATTGCTGAGGTCTCCAGACAGGCAACCTGCCAAAACTTCTGCATTTTAAGACGTGGCCATACTTGCTGATGACCAATTAATCAAATTCATTTGATCAGCAACACCTGGCTGTTAACTGCCTTTATAATTTCTATGGAAGCAGTAAGGGTGTACTTATTTTTTCACACACTGCTACGGCATTTTTGGCTTACTTTGTGTTAAATAAATAATGACAGGGTGAATGTGTCATGTGTTACTGGTCATCTGAGGTTGTATTGGCCTAATTTTAAGACCTGGTAAGGACCAGATGATTTTTTATTATGTCCTGACACTTAAAGCCTAGACTTGAAAGAGGGTGTACTTTCTTTTTCACATGACTGTACATTCTGAAACAATAAAAAATTTCATCCCTTCAGGTTGGATCAGTCACCAGCATGAGGCCATGTTCAGAGATGGTGACTTAAATTTGAAAGTTACAGCAATATTTTCTATTATAATTTTCCTCGTATTCAGAGATAGGAAACTTATGTTGAATTTTTGGATGCTCATTCAGATCATGCAAATATCCTGCGTGATGGTAAACACCGAAATAAACATCTAATACAGGGCTTTTCAAAGTGTGGGGCGCGCCTCCCCTAGGGGGCGCCAGAGTTCTTCGGGGGGGGGCACAACATGAGGAAAAATAAACCAGAATAAATTACGATTGCGGACATTTAGCGAACTTCAGCTAGCCTTTGCCAGAGACAAAATAGATCGATTTCTAGTACCTAAAGCTACAGTGAGTGAGGAGACAGAGTCTGGGCCAAGCAAAAAAAGAAGGAAGTATGACCACGATTATTTAAAGTTTGGATTTTCATGGACTGGATCTGAAGATGCTCTACTGCCACAGTGTGTTGTCTGCCAAGAGGTGCTAGCTAACGATGCTATGAGATGTTTAAAATGTGTAAAACAAGATGTTTAAAAAAAAAGCACAGATGATTAAAATGTGTAAAAAATGTTTTAAAAAAGCTCATATGTTTAAAATGTGTAAAAAGGAGGTTTTAAGAAAGCACAGATGTTTAAAATGTGTAAAAAAGAGGTTTTAAAAAAGCACAGATGTTTAAAATGTGTAAAAAAGAGGTTTTAAAAAAGCACAGATGTTAAAAAATGTGTAAAACGAGATGTTTAAAAAAGCACAGATGTTTAAAATGTGTAAAAAAAGATGTTTTAAAAAAGCACAGATGTTTAAAATGTGTAAAAAATATGTTTTTAAAAAAGCACAGATGTTTAAAATGTGTAAAACAAGATGTTTTAAAAAAAGCACAGATGTTTAAAATGTGTAAAAAAGATGTTTTAAAAAAGCACAGATGTTTAAAATGTGTAAAAATGTTTAAAAAAAGCACAGACGTTTAAAATGTGTAAAAAAAGAGGTTTTAAAAAAGCACAGATGTTTAAAATGTGTAAAAAAGATGTTTTCAAAAAGCACAGATGTTTAAAATGTGTAAAAAAGATGTTTTAATAAAGCTCATATGTTTAAAATGTGTAAAACAAGATGTTTTAAAAAAGCACAGATGTTTAAAATGTGTAAAAAAAAGTTTTTAAAAAGCTCATATGTTTTAAATGTGTAAAAAATATGTTTTCAAAAAGCACAGATGTTTAAAATGTGTAAAATAAAAAAAATAAAAATGTGTACAACAACCATTTTTTTTTAAATACGAATGGAACATTAAGTATAGCAACAACAAAAATTGTAAGGGGGGGGGGGGGGGGGGGGCGCTGTTGTTTATTTGCTCTCTGAGGGGGGGCTGACTCTCCCACACTTTGAAAACTCCTGATCTGATAGAAGTCTAGTATACCGCCGCATGAGTAGTCCTAATAGTAACCATCACACGAATCACTGTAAATTAGGTTTAATAAGAATAATAATGACTTCCATCCTCATGAACCAACAGCTTATAAAATAGCCCGTGATCCAGCACATCCTTTTTATTACTGTGCATTTCAAATTTGTGTTAAATATCGTGCACTTGGTGTTCTATTATTAAGTCGACAAATCAAGATAATGAATTCCATTTCTCAGCCACATTATGATTTCATGATGTCAATAATTTATATAAATAAATTATTTTGTTAATTGTTCGCTCAAGTTAATGAAGATACTAAATTGACATCATGAAGCTGTAATGAGCATACGCTATCTTGATTTGTCGAATTAATAATATAACGCCATTTCTTTTAAAGGGGAACTGCGGTCATTTTAAAACTTGCTTTTTTTCTTAATTAACGTGTTATTCAATTACTTTTTTGGTTTTCTTATATCGTGACTTGTATTGGCAACTAACTGCAATTAAATATTATACTTATCGGCCTGTTCGGTTTTCAGCCGTGTTGAATTTAGTTCGTTTGGTCCGCGGCAGGCGTCGCTTATCCGCGCGATCTTCGCGAGACTTGTGCGAGACTTCGAAACGTTAAGTGTCTGCCAGGTGTCAGTGCCGCCATTTTGAAAACTGTTTTCCAAACGAAATATTGCACAAAAACGAGTTTAAATGACGATTACTGCCTACTTTTTTCAAACTTTCCTGATCGCTATCAAAACAAACAAAACTTCCAGCTTGATTATGTCAGCATTCGAAAGAGGGCGCGTGCGTCTTTTGACAGCGTTGGCAGATGTCGGTCACTTTGATTTCCGCTGTACATTTTACTTCCGTCCTACGATGTCTCGCACAGGTCTCTTTACTGCCGTTGCTTTAACATATGGACTGATATATTACATAGCATATTTCAAACACGGGGCGGCACAGTGGTGTAGTGGTTAGCGCTGTCGCCTCACAGCAAAAAGGTCCTGGGTTCGAGCCCCGGGGCCGGCAAGGGCCTTTCTGTGTGGAGTTTGCATGTCTTTGGACTGTGGGGGAAACCGGAGCACCCGGAGGAAACCCACGCGGAGAACATGCAAACTCCACACAGAAAGGCCCTCGCCGGCCACGGGGCTCGAACCCGGACCTTCTTGCTGTGAGGCGACAGCGCAAACCACTACACCACCGTGCCGCCCAATTTGTAAAGTGTGCAAAAAAAACCAGTATCAAAATACTCGGGTCTTGAAATAAATGCACATTAGTCATGAACAATGGTAACTACTCTCTTTTGTGTTATTTTTGACAGAAGTAACATTCATACATGAACAAATTTTGGCGAGTTGATTTTCTGTTTGGCTAGTTACTTTGGAAGGTAACTAGTCTGGCTGGCTGGTGAAAAAATATATGAATTTCGAGCCCTGGGACTGATCAACAGTTACCCGAAACGTTTAGTTGCAGTTATTGCTGCACGGGGGGGTGTCACACCAGATACTGAAAGCAAAGGTTCACATACTTTTGCCATTCACAGACATGTAATATTTGATCATTTTCCTCAATAAATAAATGACCAAGTATAATATTTTTTGTCTCATTTGTTTAACTGGGTTCTCTTTATCTACTTCTAGGCCTTGCGTGAAAACCTGATGATGTTTTAGGTCATATTTATGCAGAAATATAGAAAATTCTAAAGGGTTCACAAACTTTCAAGCACCACTGTATATATACATTCACCACTCAAAGGTAAACTTTATATCTTCATGCTACTGTGTAATATCCTCTCTCTCGCTTTCTCTCTCTCTTTCATAGGCTTATTTATTTATTTAAAATGCACAACCAGTGTTCCTAGAATAAATTCCAGACTCATCAACCCCTACCAGAATAAAACAGATTCTGATGTTGAATGAACAAGTGAATAAAGAAAAAAAAAATGTACCCACAAATAACACAATTCCAAAATGGCAAAACTGAAATGTGGGTGTATCCTGCAACAAGCCAAAAAAAAAAAAAGTTTACCATGGCCCTTTCAGTCTCCAGATCTGATCTGAAGAAGAGAGTGAAAGCCATCTGACTGAGTTATAGCAGATATTTTAAAAAAGAATGTGTGGGAAATGTTATGTGAGTCTAACAGAATAAGAAAAAAGAAACAACCACTGAAGTCATACAAATTATTTATATCGATTATTGACAGCCTTTTACCTTCAGAAAGGGAGATCCAAACTTTTCAACTGCTTTGACGGAACATTTGTGAATCACTGCTGGAATATTTGTTGAGATAGACTTAGACAACCTTTATTGTCATTCAGTATGCAACAAGTGTACACCGAACGAAATTTCGTTGCAATCTGGCTCAGCACAGAAATAAATATGAAGTGTATTAAATTCAATTATTTTTTTCCCGGTCCAGTTTCCATCAAATTCTGCGCTCTGATTGGCTGGCGAGCGGGTCCGTATCCTACTACGGACCCCAGTTACGGACTCTGGATACGGACCTCTTGCGACTCGCTTGTTCACAACAACAAACATAGTAGTATTTTTTGTCAACATTTATCTTTTTTTAATAAGATTTATTTATAAGATTATCAAAAATCTTATCAATTTTTGCCAGCATTTCTCAGGAGAATAGCATTCATTTTACATCATGGATAGCGATAACGACAGTCTTCACAGCGAAAGTGAGTTTTACTACCCTGAGGAAGAAGAAATGAAAGAAAACATTTCAGGAGAAAGCTAAAAACCTAACGCCGAGCAAAAACATGGCTGAATCCTGAATGACTCAATTTTGTATAAATAGGGGACTACATAGGCAGCAAAATGTAGTTTTTTTCCTGCCATGGAAGTGCACTTGTATACCAAGGAGGAAGCCATTTGCATTACAGCCGTGAATGAGGATTCCAAATGGCGGCTCAGCTCGGTTTTCCCTTTCAGGTGCTCTCATTTTCTGTTAGAATTTGGTAAAGAAAAAAAAAAAATTACCAGCTTAAGGTCGGTCTGTATGCTGAAATACCGTGACCTCGGCCTTGAATACTGACCTCGGCCCAGAGGGCCTGGTCCAGATCCTGTGCTCTGACTGGCTGGCGAGCGGGTCTGTATCCTTCGATACAGACCCCAGTTACAGACCTCTGGCGACTCGCTCGTTCACAACAACAACAAACGTAGCATTTTTTGTCAACATTTATCTTTTTTTATAAGATTTATTTATCAGATTATCAAAAATCTTATAAATTTTTGCCAGCATTTCTTAGGAGAATAGCATTCATTTTACAGCATGGATAGCGATAACGACGGTCTTCACAGCGAAAGCGAGTTTTACTACCCTGAGGAAGAAGAAATAAAAGAAAACATTTCAGGAGAAAGCTAAAAACCTGTAACTTGCTAACGCTGAGCAAAAAACATGGCTGAATCCTGAATGACTCAGTTTTGTATAAATAGGGGACTACATAGACGGCAAAATGTAGTTTTTTTCCTGCCATGGAAGTGCACTTGTATACCGAGGAGGAAGCCATTTGCGTTACAGCCATGAATGAGGGTTCAAAATGGTGGCTCGGCTTGGTTTCACCTTTCGGGCGCTCTCGTTTTCTGTTAGAATTTGGTAAAGAAAAAAATAAATATATTATTTACCAGCTTAAGGTCGATCCGCATGGTGAAATACTGTGACCTCGGCCTTGAATACTGACCTCGGCCCAGAGGGCCTCGCTCAGTACTTTCAAGACCTCAGTCACGGTATTTCACGATACAGACCTCCCAGCTGGTAAATAACATATACTTATGCAGCAGCAAAAAATATTATAAAGTGCAATAGTATAAAGTGACCTGTGGAATTTGGAATGTTCAAGTTATAAATAGAAGTTTAGAGTTTGGGTTTGGAGTTCAGCAGTGTGGTGACTTGGGGGGAAAAAGCTGTTATAGAACCTGGTGGTCCTACACCTAATGCTGCGGAACCTCTTTCCAGAGGCCAGAGGGGAGAACAGTCCATAATGAGGGTGTGAGGGGTCACTGATGATGTTTCTGGCTCGAGACATGCAACACCTTGGTGCAATGTATATAAATATACAGTACATTATACAACCCCGATTCCCAAAAAGTTGGGACAAAGTACAAATTGTAAATAAAAACGGAATGCAATAATTTATAAATCTCAAAAACTGATATTGTATCACAATAGAACATAGACAACATATCAAATGTTGAAAGTGAGACATTTTGAAATTTCATGCCAAATATTGGCTCATTTGAAATTTCATGACAGCAACACATCTCAAAAAAGTTGGGACGGGGCAATAAGAGGCTGGAAAAGTTAAAGGTACAAAAAAGGAACAGCTGGAGGACCAAATTGCAACTCATTAGGTCAATTGGCAATAGGTCATTAACATGACTGGGTATAAAAAGAGCATCTTGGAGTGGCAGCGGCTCTCAGAAGTAAAGATGGGAAGAGGATCACCAATCCCCCTAATTCTGCGCCGACAAATAGTGGAGCAATATCAGAAAGGAGTTCGACAGTGTAAAATTGCAAACCGTTTGAACATATCATCATCTACAGTGCATAATATCATCAAAAGATTCAGAGAATCTGGAAGAATCTCTGTGCGTAAGGGTCAAGGCCAGAAAACCATACTGGGTGCCCGTGATCTTCGGGCCCTTAGACGGCACTGCATCACATACAGGCATGCTTCTGTATTGGAAATCACAAAATGGGCTCAGGAATATTTCCAGAGAACATTATCTGTGAACACTATTCACCGTGCCATCCGCCGTTGCCAGCTAAAACTCTATAGTTCAAAAAAGAAGTCGTATCTAAACACGATCCAGAAGCGCAGACGTCTTCTCTGGGCCAAGACTCATTTAAAATGGACTGTGGCAAAGTGGAAAACTGTTCTGTGGTCAGACGAATCAAAATTTGAAGTTCTTTATGGAAATCAGGGACGCCGTGTCATTTGGACGAAAGAGGAGAAGGACGACCCAAGTTGTTATTGGCGCTCAGTTCAGAAACCTGCATCTCTGATGGTATGGGGTTGCATTAGTGCAGGTGGCATGGGCAGCTTACACATCTGGAAAGACACCATCAATGCTGAAAGGTATATCCAGGTTCTAGAGCAACATATGCTCCCATCCAGACGACGTCTCTTTCAGGGAAGACCTTGTATTTTCCAACATGACAATGCCAAACCACATACTGCATCAATTACAGCATCATGGCTGCGTAGAAGAAGGGTCCGGGTACTGAACTGGCCAGCCTGCAGTCCAGATCTTTCACCCATAGAAAACATTTGGCGCATCATAAAACGGGAGATACAACAAAAAAGACCTAAGACAGTTGAGCAACTAGAATCCTACATTAGACAAGAATGGGTTAACATTCCTATCCCTAAACTTGACCAACTTGTCTCCTCAGTCCCCAGACGTTTACAGACTGTTGTAAAGAGAAAAGGGGATGTCTCACAGTGGTAAACATGGCCTTGTCCCAACTTTTTTGAGATGTGTTGTTGTCATGAAATTTAAAATCACCCAATTTTTCTCTTTAAATGATACATTTTCTCAGTTTAAACATTTGATATGTCATCTATGTTCTATTCTGAATAAAATATGGATTTTTGAAACTTCCGCATCATTGCATTCCGTTTTTATTTACAATTTGTACTTTGTCCCAACTTTTTTGGAATCGGGGTTGTAGATATAGATATAGGGATATACTGGTAGATTCAAATTTCTTGCCTTGCTCATTTTGACCTCAGGCTACACCGACGTCTGCGTTTGACTGTCAGTCATCCAAGAAAATGATCTTGAAACAGACGTTCAGTCAATGTTTGCCAAATCTCGTTTGAGATTTAAAGAGCGGTCGGTACCAAAAGTGACTTCGCTTTTTTTTTGTTCTGGGAATGGATGCAGCTTTGTTTTCTCCAAACTCGGCTATCAAAGTTTGAGCATTTGGATTTCCCTGTTTAATATCGTATATGTTTCTGGGAATTTGTCTGTATTAATGTGTTAATAGCGTGCTTAGCTGTAGACTCTACTGGGAGCGATATGTTGTAGCGCAGAGCACCATAGCGATTAGCATTAACGCTTACAGTTATTTCCGATAAGACAGTTAGACAGTAAGTTTTCCGGTACACAGAATCAAATGCCTTTCAATCATTTTTACTCGCATTAGCAAATCATCCACTGAAGCTTTGGGATGATTAGGAATGTTACACCCAAGGATATACACCATACATGCTAACATCATTACATTATGTTTTTCCAAAGACGCTCTCTTTTCCACTTTAAGACTGTTTGTGGTTTAATTACTTCATCTTTCATGTCTCAAAATGAACAGGCCTTAATTAGCTGGCTGTGCTGGACGTGTACGTGTGTGTGTGTGTGTGGAGTTCGAGCCAGCTGTACTTAGTCACAGACACCCACACACAGCTGATGCTAAAGAATAAGCTCATGCTTTTCCTCACACGACTTTACATCACACTCTTGCTCTTGTCTTCCTCCCCTCCCCCAACAACAATTCTTCCCTGCTTGCTTTCAGCCCCATCGCACTACTTTCCTCTCGACTTCTTTCTCTTTCTTGAACAATACGAAAGCAACAGGAAATCTGGCAGCACATCAGGTTTCCTACGCTGGGAGGGACGTGGCCGAGAGCAACGGCCAGCAATATCAAAAGAGGAGTTTACACGATGCCCACCAGAGCCAATAAATCTACCTTTAATTGGCATATAGATTGGTATTTTACTGGTTTTCTGTCCAGGAAGGACTTTTTTGCCAGCATACACAGTACATAAAACAAAGAGAATTTGCACATTTTAGATGAAAATATGTTGTGGCGGCAGGGGCGTGGTCAAGCATCAGTTTGTGAATGGAGGGCGGGGTCAGGGAAGGTGAATGGCAAAGTGATCACACCTGTTCTCAATTGACGTGTGCGTGTGTGTTGCAGTGATGACGGAGCAGAGAAGAGGACGGAGAGAGCAAAGAGGTGACTGACCAGATCGTGTGTGTGATAAACCGAACGTTACGCTGAAAAGCAAAAAGATATTCATAAAAAGGACTGTGTTATGCATCATTTCCCATCTGTCTGCGCTTCAGTGCTCCACACACCCTCAGGGACATACTACATGTATAATAAGCTGTAATTTATCTGCATTTATATATTATTAACAAAATGCAATTCATCCAAAGCTACTAAAAACAGATTTTTTTTTTTTAAATGTTGTTTTACAAAGAAAAAAAATAAAAAAAAAATAAAATATATATATATATATATATATATATATATATATATATATATATATATATATATATACAGGTAGTCGTCGACTTACGACTGCGTTTGGTTATGACTGACCGGTCGTAAACCGATCTGGTCATAAGTCGGCCTATGTTAAATGAACGTAAGTATATTGTGATGTGTAATGATATTGTAATCATCTTAAAGTCTTATTTTATCAACATTTTCTTATTTCATTACCTTGGCTCATTATTTGGTTTAAGGCAAACACTGCATACTACACTGCGTACAGTACAATTCGTTTAATATGTGCAAAACAAAAAATACGAAATACAGGTGCGAAAAATAGAAAACATTTTAGTTTGAAACATACCAAAATACAAATGTAAAACATAGCAAAATGCAAAACTTAGTGACCGCTGGCATCACTGGTGCTTGGCTGTGGGTCGTCTACGTCATCATCAGCTGTTGCAGCGCTCGGGCTGGCGGGAGGATTTGCTCATTTCATAAACCAGGAGCTGGGGCGGAAACTGCATGACGGAGTGCAGCGTGAGAGAGACTGCGCATGTGCCTGGAGCTGGGGCGGAAACTGTTGTACGCGGCGAGAGGCACTGCCGGGAGCTGGGGCGGAAACTGTCGTACGCTCAGCTAGCTCAGCTGGGAAATACTTGCCAGTCATAAACAGATGGTCGTAAAGTCGATCGGTCGTAAGTCGCATAGGTCGTAAGTCGACAACTACCTGTATATATATATATATATATATATATATATATATATATATTAGGGCTGTCAAAAGATTAATTTTCTTGATCGCAACTAATCTCAGAAATTTCATAGTTAATCGCGATTAATCTTGATTTACTTTGCATGTGTAAAATTGATATTTTGCAGTAAGACCGTTTGAATCTAAAGTTAAACCCACAATGCAAAGTATTTCTGACCATTGTGTCTTAAATTGGAATAAAATGAAGACAGAGACAAAAGCAGAATTTATCTTTTGGCCTTTTTTATTTCAAAAAGAGTGTAGAGAAAGGAAAACAAGTATTAAGAATGAATGACTGGCTACTGCTTGACACGGTGCATTTTACTCTCGTCTTGTCGACTTGTCCGTCTGGATGTTTTTTAAATTCAAACAAACCATTCAGAGGTCCAGAAAACCGTTGCTTATCCATCACAAAAGAGGACTAAATTGAAGACAACAGCGTGTCCTTCCATGCCAATGCCAACGACTCGATGGAAACCACACGCTTCTGCTCGAGCTGCCTACGGATGCGTAGAAGGAACAAAAGACTAGCAAACTCGAAATAGCGCGTTTAACCGAAAATGAGTTTAATTAATACAACCAGAGGAGCTGCATGTGGATGGTAGAAGTGCGGAAAATGCTGGTAAACTCTGATCGCGATTAAAAAAAATATTCGCGATCACAATTTACATTAATCTAATCGCGATTAACGCGTTAATATTCCCAGCCCTAATATATATATATATATATATATATATAATCAATAAATAAATTGTAAATTCTTGGGTTTCAGTCATGTGACTTTTCTTAGCAATTTCACTTCCGGTAAAACAGCTGGTGGTCAAGCAAACCAAAATGGCTGCCGTAGTGCCAGCAACTAGCGATAACTTATCAGCGTATGCTCAGAATCTAGAAGCCACTGCTCGCTTTATACAGTGGTGCTTGAAAGTTTGTGAAACCTTTAGAATTTTCTATATTTCTGCATAAATATGACCTAAAACATCATCAGATTTTCACACAAGTCCTAAAAGTAGATAAAGAGAACCCAGTTAAACAAATGAGACAAAAATATTATACTTGGTCATTTATTTATTGAGGAAAATGATCCAATATTACATATCTGTGAGTGGCAAAAGTATGTGAACCTTTGCTTTCAGTATCTGGTGTGACCCCCTTGTGCAGCAATAACTGCAACTAAACGTTTGCGGTAACTGTTGATCAGTCCTGCACACCGGCTTGGAGGAATTTTAGCCCATTCCTCCGTACAGAACAGCTTCAACTCTGGGATGCTGGTGGGTTTCCTCACATGAACTGCTCACTTCAGGTCCTTCCACAACATTTCCATTGGATTAAGGTCAGGACTTTGACTTGGCCATTCCAAAACATTCACTTTATTCTTCTTTAACCATTCTTTGGTAGAACGACTTGTGTGCTTAGGGTCATTGTCTTGCTGCATGACCCACCTTCTCTTGAGATTCAATTCATGGACAGATGTCCTGACATTTTCCCTTAGAATTTGCTGGTATAATTCAGAATTCATTGTTCCATCAATGATGGCAAGCCGTCCTGGCCCAGATGCAGCAAAACAGGCCCAAACCATGATACTACCACCACCATGTTTCACAGATGGGATAAGGTTCTTATGCTGGAATGCAGTGTTTTCCTTTCTCCAAACATAACGCTTCTCATTTAAACCAAAAAGTTCTATTTTGCTCTCATCCATCCACAAAACTTTTTTCCAATAGCCTTCTGGTTTGTCCATGTGATCTTTAGCAAACTGCAGACGAGCAGCAATGTTCTTTTTGGAGAGCAGTGGCTTTCTCCTTGCAACCCTACCATGTACACCATTGTTGTTCAGTGTTCTCCTGATGGTGGACTCATGAACATTAACATTGGCCAATGTGAGAGAGGCCTTCAGTTGCTTTGAAGTTACCCTGGGGTCCTTTGTGACCTCGCCGACTATTACACGCCTTGCTCTTGGAGTGATCTTTGTTGGTCAACCACTCCTAGGGAGGGTAACAATGGTCTTGAATTTCTTCCATTTGTACCCAATCTGTCTGACTGTGGATTGCTGGAGTCCAAACTCTTTAGAGATGGTTTTGTAACCTCTTCCAGCCTGATGAGCATCAACAACGCATTTTCTGAGGTCCTCAGAAATCTCCTTTGTTCGTGCCATGATACACTTTCACAAACATGCATTGTGAAGATCAGACCTTGATAGATCCCTGTTCTTGAAATAAAACAGGGTGCCCACTCACACCTGATTGTCATCCCATTGATTGAAAACACCTGACTCTAATTTCACCTTCAAATTAACTGCTAATCCTAGAGGGTCACATACTTTTGCCACCTCACAGATGTGTAATATTGGATCATTTTCCTCAATAACTAAATGACCAAGTATAATATTTTTGTCTCATTTGTTTAACTGGGTTCTCTTTATCTACTTTTAGGACTTGTGTGAAAATCTGATGATGTTTTAGGTCGTATTTATGCAGAAATATAGAAAGTTCTAAAGGGTTCACAAACTTTCAAGCACCACTGTATGTACTGGTTGAACATCTTATTTGAGATTTATTCTTCCTTTGCTGTTATTCCGGGAAGGCTTTCCACTAGATTTTGGAGCATTGATTTTGGGGTTTGTCCATTCACCCACAGCAGCATTAGTGAGGTCAGGCACTAATGTAAGGTGAGGAGGCCTGGGGCGCAGTCTACATTCCAGTTTATCCCAAAGGTGTTCAGCGGTGTTGAGCTCTGTGCAGGACACTCGAGCTCTTCCACTCCATCCTTGGCAAACCATGTCTTCGCGGAGCTCACTTTGTGCACGGGGGCATTGTCACGCTGGAACAGGTTTAGGCCTCTTAGCTCCAGTGAAGGGAAATTGTAATGCTACAGCATCCAAAGACAATTGTGTGCTTCCAACTTTGTGGCAACAGTTTGAAGAAGAACCATAGATGGGTGTGACGGTCAGGTGTCCACACATTTTTGGCCATATACACTGAGTGCAGAATTATCAGGCAAGTTGTATTTTTGAGGATTAGTTTTATTATTGAACAACAACTATGTTCTCAATCAACCAAAAAGACTCATAAATATCAAAGCTGAATATGTATGGAAGTTAGAGTGGGGCGTTTTTAGTTTTGGCCATTTTAGGAGAATATGTATGTGTTCAGGTAACTTTCACTGTGCAGAATTATTAGGCAACTTAATAAAAACCAAATATGTAGCCATTTCACTTATTTATTTTCACCAGGTACACTGATATGACAACTCCAGATTTGCAAATAAACATATCTGACATTCAAACACAAAATAAAAACAAATCAGTGACCAGTATAGCCACCCTTCTTCATGAGGACACTCAAAAGCCTTCCATCCATAGATTCTGTCAATTTCTTTATCTGTTCACGACCAACATTGTGTGCAGCAGCAACCACGGCCTCCCAGACGCTGTTCAGAGAGGTGTACTGTTTTCCCTCTTTGTAGACCTCACGTTTTATAATGGACCACAGGTTCTCTATGGGGTTTAGGTCAGGTGAACAAGGGGGCCATGTCATTATTTTTTCACCTTTCAGACCTTTACTGGCTAGCCACGCAGTGGAGTATTTGGACGCATGAGATGGAGCATTATCCTGCATGAAAATCATGTTCTTCTTGAAAGATGCTGACTTTTTCCTATACCACTGCTTGAAGAAGGTTTCTTCCAGGAACTGGCAGTAGGTCTGGGAGTTGAGTTTGAGTCCATCCTCAACTCGAAAAGGTCCAACAAGCTCGTCTTTGATGATACCAGCCCATAGCAGTACTCCACCTCCACCTTGCTGGCGTCTGAGTGGAGCTCTGTGCCCATTACTGATCCAGCCACAGGCCCATCCATCTGGCCCATCAAGAGTCACTCTCATCTCATCAGACCACAGCACCTTAGAAAAATCAGTCTTAAGATATTTCTTGGCCCAGTCTTGACGTTTTATCTTGTGTGCCTTACTCAGTGGTGGTCGTTTTTCAGCCTTCCTTACCTTGGCCATGTCCCTCAGTATTGCACACCTTGTACACTTTGACACTCCAGGAATGTTGCAACTCTGGAATATGGCAGAACTGGATGCTAATGGCTGCTTGTTAGCTTCACGCTTGATTTTCCGCAGATCATGTGCAGTTATTTTGCGCCTTTTTTTCCCACACGCTTCTTTCGACCCTGTTGACTATTTGCAATGAAACGCTTGATTGTTCGGTGATCACGTTTCAACATCTTCGCAATTTCAAGAGTGCTGCATCCGTCTGCAAGACATCTCACAATTTTAGACTTTTCAAAGTCTGTCAGATCTCTCTTCTGACCCATTTTGCCAGAGGAAAAGAGGTTGCCTAATAATTATGCACACCTGATATAGGGTGTTGATGTCATTAGACCACACCCCCTCTCATTACACAGATGCACAGCACCTGATATACTTAATTGGTAGTAGGCTTTCAAGCCTAAACAGCTTGGAGTGGGACAACATGCATTAAAAGGATGTTGTGGTCAAAATACTCACTTGCCTAATAATTCTGCACTCAGTGTAGTGTATTAAAACAAGCATTAATATAAAACTGTGGTTTGTCTTAGTGCCAGTTAAAACCTAGAATTCAACAGTGCGGTGGTATAGAGACACAAGATATTAGATATTATCTGCATCATCTCGCGTTACAAAAAAGTGAGTTCAGTCTGAGTTCAGCTCATGTCTACTTAGTCTCATCTGATCTATTCCCATGTGAGCCCTATTTTATAAACACTCATCACAGTCCCAGATGATCTTTCAAACAGGAAATCAGCACTGAGAGACCAATTCCCGCCTGAAAGTCTGATTCTGGAAACCCAGTTAATAGTGATGAATCCACAGAAAACCCAGAAATACAGTCAGTGCAGCCTTGGGGAAAAATTCAGTCTGGAAACAACCCTGAACAAATGTGTTTACTGTAAAGAGTGCACAGTCATAAGGGAAGAGCCGTCCTGGGAATCAGATCCATTAACGCTACCGTGACCTAACACTGACCCGCTGAGCATTAAACTGACCTGTGAGTACGAGCCTGCGCTGCTGTGTATCCCTGTGGCTTCTACATTCATTATGGACTGTGACGGGGTCATAAACATCATGCTCAGATGCAGAGCTGATGATAAATTTAGCACTTTAGCAAAAATGAAAGAAAACTTTTCCAGTATGATTCATGTTTCTGGAGAAAAAAAAAGAGAGAGAGGTTTTCCGACTGAAAATCTAATCAGAGTATGAAAACAGAAAGCAAGAGAAAAACATTATTTGCTTTGGCAGGATTCGGTATGAGGATTAAACTAATGTGAGTCAACATGGGCTTGGGAAATTATGGTGTGAAAACAATATTTCTTGCCATATGTCATTTTTACAGACCCCAATCAGTGGGGGACTCAGCATAACAATGACAACAGCAACAACATCCATGGATTAATGCTTAGGTTTGTCTCTTGCTAAGAGGACATTCACACTAGCAACTGACAAAGTGCTGACATCGCTTAAGGTTTGTCTTCATTGTGAACATGGAGCCTCCTTTATTGCTTGTTGGCACCAATCCATCCATTATCAGTCACCACGGGTAAGCTGGAGCCAATCCCAGCTGACTATGGGCGAGAGGCGGGGTACATCCTGGACAGTCGCCAGATCATTTGTTGGCACGAAGCTACTTAATATTGTAATAAACCCCAGAAAAAAGAAACACTGTTGGCCAAACACCAGCCAGAACCTCAAGTTCACTCAAGTGGTGAAAACTTTAGACTCCTGATCCGAAGGTCATGAGTTCAAATTCCAGGACCAACAAGCTGTCACTGCTGGGCCATTGAGCAATGCCTCCACTTCTTAGTTGTATAAAATGAGATAAATCTAAGTCACTCTGGATAATAGCGACTTCCAAATGCCATAAATGTAAAGTCATGATTTGGATTTGTGCTTTAATGTATCATAACTAACTCGCCTCAAACAGGAGAAAATGTCCATTTCTACTGTTAGGGCAATAATAAAAAAAAGTAGATACCAAATGGAACTGTTACAGACTTGCCAAGGAAGAGGATCCAAGTTTATTTTACCCCCACATACAGTGAGGCGGAGGGTAACAGAGGCAAAAAAAAAAAAATCCCCAAGGGTCACTGTTGGTGAATTACAAGTAAAAGTAAAATCTTGGGGTTCCCAAGTCTCCAAAACCACCATCAGACTCCACCTCCATGCCAACAGATTATTTGGACGGTATATCAGAAAAAAAAAAAAAAAACACTTTTCTGTCAGTTAACCACAAACATAGGCACCTGAAGTTTGCGAAACTCTATTACGACTTTGATTGGAACTGTGTTCTCTGGTCTGATAAAACAAAAATGGAGCTTTTTGGCAATAAACACTCATTTCATTTGGTGTAAAAATTAGGATGGCTATAATGAAAAGAACCCGATCCCAACTGTAAAACATGGTGGAAGTTCTGTGATGTTTTGGGGCTGTTTTTCCTCCAAAAGCCCTGGAAACCTTGTTAGGGTCCATGGTATCCTGGACTCCATGAAACAGCAGGACATTTTAAATCAGAATCTGGCAGCCCCTGCCAGGAAACTAAAACTGGGTCATCGTTGGATCTTCCAGCAGGACAATGATCTGAAGCCTATGTCCAAATCAACACAAAAATGGTTCGCTGATCAGAGAATCAAGCTTCTGCCCTGGCCATCTCAGTCCCCTGACCTGAACCCCACTGAAAACCTGTGGGGTGAGCTGAAAAGGAGAGAGCACAAGAGAGAGCCTCGGACCCTGGATGATCTGGAGAGACTGTGTAAAGAGGAATGGTCTCGAAAGTCCTGCTCTGTACCACCTCCACCCTTATAAAATATTCTAGGAGAGACCCAATGCTGTTTCACTAGCAAAGGGAGGGTGCACAAAGTGTTAAGTGCAGGGGTGCCAGTAATAGTTGCATGTGTTCTTGTTGAAAATAATTTTCTTGATGAGGGATTTGTTTTGTTTGTTAAAAACTAGCTGTAACAAATCCAAACCTGATCACAACCAGACAATAACATTACAACATAACAGAAAAGGAAGTTGCATCTCTTTTATATACATTTATACAGACGCTGTAAAGTGTGAGTTGTTGAGAGAAAAAGTGTTTAAAAGCGACGTGATTATTTCAACTACAACACCAATTCCAAAAAAGTTGGGACAAAGTACAAATTGTAAATAAAAACGGAATGCAATAATTTACAAATCTCAAAAACTGGTATTGTATTCACAATAGAACATAGACAACATATCAAATGTCGAAAGTGAGACATTTTGAAATTTCATGCCAAATATTGGCTCATTTGAAATTTCATGACAGCAACACATCTCAAAAAAGTTGGGACAGGGCCAATAAGAGGCTGGAAAAGTTAAAGGTACAAAAAAGGAACAGCTGGAGGCCCAAACTGCAACTCATTAAGTCAATTGGCAATAGGTCATTAACATGCCTGGGTATAAAAAGAGCATCTTGGAGTGGCAGCGGCTCTCAGGTGGGGTTTACATTAGACCGTATCAGTGGATCATCAGATTAACGTTTTTAAAAACGATTAGCGTGCACACAGCAACGCCAATACACGATTCGCGTGCACACAGCAACGCCAATACACGGATACGCTCGGCTCCGCAGGCATCCTGCGCTCCAAATCACTCCGCCCTGAACAGCGAGTGCCCTCTGGAGGGTGCGCACTCCGGCCCTGCGCAGCTCACAGAGCGCGCGAGTGAAGCGCACGAGCAGTGATTCGGGACTGAGCCACTGTGTGTGTGATCCCAGTGCATATCGGGCATGCGCGTCACTTACCACTTGCAAGTGGAAGGATGGCAAGCCTAAAGACAATCATAACTACACAATGGGCAGTATTTGCATCAGTATTTGCAGTATTTTCATACTTTTATACTCTTTAATGAAAGGTGATACAAGGCGGAAGTCCACGCCGTTTTTCAGCAGTCGCGTCACATGACCAACGCCAGCGAATCAGGAAGGTGGATGTCACAGTGACGTTGTCCAATGACGACGCCAGCTAGAGCTCAGGACAGCGTATCCGCGTATTCTCAATGTTTACACAGCACCGGACCAGACACGATCTGGATTGAATACGTGGACCCTGGCGGATTCCCGTTTCCCGGCGTTTCCAGGCGTTTTAATGTAAACGGACAGTGCATCCGCGAAGAAAATGAGACAGATACGGTCTAATGTAAACTTGGCCTCAGAAGTAAAGATGCGAAGATGATCACCAACCCCCCTAATTCTGCACCGACAAATAGTGGAGCAATATCAGAAAGGAGTTCGACAGTGTAAAATTGCAAAGAGTTTGAACATATCATCATCTACAGTGCATAATATCATCAAAAGATTCAGAGAATCTGGAAGAATCTCTGCGCGTAAGGGTCAAGGCCGGTGTTCTGATAAACTGTCCTACACGTCAATGCATCCTACAAAGCCCCACTGCGCATGCGCAGAGCACAAAACGTCATTTCTTGTCATTTGAACAGATTTTTGTCCTACATCAGCTGTGCTATAAACGGTGCAGAATAAACGGTGCAGATTAACACCGTGCATTCAATCTTTACTCCTTAACCTAACATAATGCTGATTTCTAACCATTGCGTGAGTCTTGCAATACATCTGAAATATCTCCCTGAAATATCGCTGTGTGTGTGAGAGCCTGGTGCGCTGTGTGCGAGTGTGTGCCATTTGAGACATCCAAAATGTAATCAGTTTTTGTGATCAGTTTTGTAAGATTTGGTGCAAATCCGTAAACCTGTTCAAAACAAATAGTTGGCCATCTTGAAGTGTTCCAATAAAATGAAATCATTCAAAATTAGTTGTGGAAGGTTTTTTTGCTGTGTGCTGTTGCGTCGCCAGACAAGGAGAACGGCTGGATGAATAGTAGTGGAGAAAGGTAAAACTCAGTTATTTAACTCGAGTGGAGGTGGAGAAAATGAGTTTAATTCCAGAAATGGTGGACTGACACTTTAAGTGGAATGTTATGCTTCTCTGGGTTGGATGTGTTAAATGAAAGTAAGCTTTAAAAAAAGTTATTGACTGAATGAAAACTGTATTGATGCTCCAATATGTTGTCATGCCGTTTTATGTCTCATCTCATCTCATTATCTCTAGCCGCTTTATCCTTCTACAGCAGACCTGGGCATTTTACGGCCCGCGGGCCGCATCCGGCCCTTTGGTTTATTCTGACCGGCCCGCGTAAGGTTAATGAGAAATTACAAAATAAACGTATTTTCTAATTTTACCTCATGCATGGACTGAATGTGCATTGCTTTTATTTTGAAGTTGTGTTCAACAAAAACGCAACGCGCGCGACATGAACATGACATGAAATCCCACGAAACCTAATCCCGCGATAACTACTTCCGTAATTTGTCCAGACCAACCACAAACTTGTGCGTCAGCCTTCAAACGGTCCAGCCAATCACATCGTGTGACGTCACCAGCAGGCGCCGGAGCCGATCTCCGGCGAAAAGCACCAAATGAGGTGATTAAACTACAAATGTGGGCATCATCATTATAATATGATGTATCTTGCTTGATATTTGGAGTAGAAAGACAATATTGTGATGTCTTTATTGTGTTTTGGGGTGAATGTGACTGGAAAAAAAAATGGTACAAACGTTCACATTTTGTTAACCATTGTTTTGGGAAATTTGATTGAATAAATGACATTTTTTTGTAAGGCAACCTCGTTTTTTCCATACTCTTACCAGTCTTAGCAGCTTGTAAAAACAATGTTATTTACTGCTTTATATAAAGAAATACAATTAATATTATGCAGAATTTAGTTCAGCCTTTTGGTCCGGCCCTCCACAAAATTTTCTGTTTCTCATGTGGCCCCATGGAAACAATAATTGCCCACCCCTGGTCTACAGGGTCGCAGGCAAGCTGGAGCCTATCCCAGCTGACTACGGGCGAAAGGCGGGGTACACCCTGGACAAGTCGCCAGGTCATCACAGGGCTGACACATAGACAACCATTCACACCTACGGTCAATTTAGAGTCACCAGTTAACCTAACCTGCGTGTCTTTGGACTGTGGGGGAAACCGGAGCACCCGGAGGAAACCCACGCGGACACGGGGAGAACATGCAAACTCCACACAGAAAGGCCCTCGCCGACCGCTAGGCTCGAACCTGGACCTTCTTGCTGTGAGGCGTCAGCGCTAACCACTACACCACCGTGCCACCCCCGTTTTATGTCTTGCAATAAAAATAACATAACATTTAATTACATTACATTGTGTAAGTGAGACATTAATTGTTCAAGTTGCTGATACTTACAAACTATAAGTAAGGTGTAGATTCTGCAAGTAAACCTTACAATCAGGAATTAGGTACCCATTACACAGCTGAAAGTAAGAGAAACCCATTTAACACCAGTAAACACAACTTTGCTCCAAGTAACCTTTACTAGCTGGTATGAAGTAAACATTACTAGTTGGTTTTAAGCAACCTCATCATTCAAGTTCCAAGTAAGGATAACACATATTTTCAGTGGAGATTACTTTTAAACGTAAAGATAACTTGAAAGATAAGTTATATTACTTCATTTATTTGAGGCAACGAGATTCCACCTTTTTTTCAAGTAAGCTTAACTTATTCTTTTTTACAGTGAGTGTAGTATATTCTGGTGGGGGTCATTCGAATTGTCAAAACTTCCTACATTCATATGTTAATGTAAAGGCATATTCTGATGGTCATTGAGTTGTCAGAAAGTCCTGCATTCATATATTAAAGTAAAAGAATATCCGATGTAAATACCGTGTGTCTGTTTGCTTCGCGGTGTTTCAGCTCCTCTGCGCTCTGTTTAACTTGCTCATTCCATAGTGAAATCACACACCTGTATGCAGGTTAAGTAGCCATGCACTCAACTCGTATCATACAGCTGATTCGCGAAAAAAAAAAAAAAGACTTAAATCATCATGTGAATGGCCCATATGGTAATTTACCCACACCCCCCAGCAGGCTACAGTCCTGACAAAAACGAGACAATTTGCAACAAAAAATGTATGCTTTTCCAACAAAACAATCTATTATCTGAAATACTGATTGCATTCTTCAACATCTCAACTTGCACATGATGGAAAAAAAACAAAAATCACAAATTTCGAAAAAAAAATGCTTCTTTTGCGATTATCTCGGATTCGTTTCGGCTGACATGCGTCCCTGGATTCGGTGAGGGGTCACAAATGTTGACAAAAATTCCTACTATGTTTGTTGTTGTTCTGAATGAGCGAGTCGCCAGAGGTCCGTAACCGGGGTCCGTAACCGGGGTCCGTACCGTAGGATACGGACCCGCTCGCCAGCCAGTCAGAGCGCAGGATTTGATGGAAACCGGACCGTGAAAAAAAAAGTCATTATTTCAAGATAGTTTGAGTACTTAATGTCTTATTATTTCTATTTAATAACCTGATATGTGATACCAAAGTCTGAGTTATCATCTCATTAGTTTGATGAATGATGTCATTATTTCAAGATTTTGAAAATTCGAAAATTTCAAGATACTGAAAACAAAAGATGTGTCTTTACTGGACTTATCTTGTCAAGATATGATGTCATTTTTGACTGTGATTATCTTGCTATTTCAAGGAATAAATTCAAAAAAACAAATTAAATTGACAATGACATTTTCAACTTGAAATAAGATAACTTCTTAAAATTTTTAATTAATGAGATTTCTTGACTCGACAACAACTTACATCATAAGTCATACTAATGGAATAGGCTAGCTGCTTAAAATGGTGAGATAATAAGCCAAACATAATGGCATAGTGTCTTAAAAGAATGGGATAAGAACAAAAAACGGCAGTCTTAAAATTGTCGAAATAATGATATTGTCCTTCAAAAAACAAAAAAGCAAAAAAGGCCTTATACACTTGTCAGACACTTCAATCTAAAATGACTCGGCAGTGAAGTGAGTCAGAATTCCACAGAGCCGAGTAGAAAATGCTTCGCTCAAAAAACCAACAGCAGCTCCCTGGCATTTGAACATCTCATCTCATCTCATCTCATCTCATCTCATTATCTCTAGCCACTTTATCCTGTTCTACAGGGTTGCAGGCAAGCTGGAGCCTATACCAGCTGACTACGGGCGAAAGGCGGGGTACACCCTGGACAAGTCGCCAGGTCATCACAGGGCTGACACATAGACACAGACAACCATTCACACTCACATTCACACCTACGGTCAATTTAGAGTCACCAGTTAACCTAACCTGCATGTCTTTGGACTGTGGGGGAAACCGGAGCACCCGGAGGAAACCCACGCGGACACGGGGAGAACATGCAAACTCCGCACAGAAAGGCCCTCACCGGCCACGGGGCTCGAACCCGGACCTTCTTGCTGTGAGGCAACAGCGCTAACCACTACACCACCGCATTTGAACATTTCTGAGATTTTAATTTAGACGTCCACTCGGCGCTTTTATTCCTATTTCACAGGAGATGAAATTAAACTGCTGATCCTACAGCAGTTTGTTTCCATTTATCATTTATGACATACAACTGAGGCGGAACTGAGTAGGTAAGAGTAAACCGTGCAACAGCGGCTCTCTGGCAGTCATCAGATTTGACCTTGCATCTTCCTTCATGTTTCCTTCATGTTTCCACTTTGATTAATCAGTCATGCGCCTTCAGATGTGTGCCGTTCACCAGGCCGTCTTCAGTCCAGTGTCAAGGCTCTGATCTCATTAATCCTTCTATTCTAACCTCAACTAAATACATCAACATGTTTCATTATTCGTAAGCAGCGCCGCCATCTGTTCATTGTGCAACCCTCTGGCTTTAATCCCAGGTTTCATTAAATAAAGAAACGAGAGAGCGAAGCTAACACAATTAACTCCATCAGGCTCAAGGCATTACTTTTATGCGAAACGGCAAAGCAATTACACACGAACGGACATAAAGATCTGTGTGAATGCTGTGAGTGAATTCATTTGCCCCAATAGACACAGTGCTGAGAAATAAACCAAATGAAATGAAGTGCAGGATAGAAAATATTATGAACGTGGCACAGTCAACACATCTGGACTGTTAATTGATAAACATATTGCATACTTAATGGAACACCAGCTAGTTATCCTCTTCTCAGTCGCCATTACTACACACACTCATCCGTCACTCATTTATGCATATATGTACACAACACGAACACACACAGTGGCTTGACAGACAGGCGCCACAGGTGGCCATGACTGTCAGACAGAGAAAATTGTGTGTGTGTGTGTGTGTGTGTGTGTGTGTGTGTGTGTGTGTGTGTGTGTGTGTGTGTGTGCGCGCACGTCTAAAGATAGATCCATTTTACCTACAGGCTATGATGACACACACCATGAAAGCAAAAAAAAAAAAAAACACCCATCTTGGTTTTCATCAAATGACTGATAAAACATGATGATTTGGTTTCAGAAACACACACACACACACACACACACACACACACACACACACACCACTTTTCATCTCAAAATGTGAAGGACTTGAAACGATCCAGTGTACAATATTTTTTCTTCAATAATTTAATACAATGGAATTTAGAGCTGGTTCACTGTGATAGCGTATGATACAGTATTTGGCCACGCCTCCTTCGGTGAAACTGATAGGCACAGAGGTCGCATTGGCCACGCCTCCTTCAATGAAACTGAGAAGTACAAGGCCATATAAGCCACGTCTCATTCAGTGGAACTGATTGGCACAGAGGTCACATTGGCCACGCCTCCTTCAATGAAACTGAAGTACAAGGCCATATAAGCCACGCCTCCTTCAGTGAAACACATCATCTTCAGTCTAACTGACAAACACAGAACTAAGAACTGCCTGTCAGTTCCATTGAAGTAGGCGTGGCCTGTGTGCTCATCAGTTCTACTGAAGGAGGCGTGGCCTATGCCAGCGCTCAAAACTAACGGTGTCCCGACGTCCCGGGGACCATAAAAAATGTCATCGGGATACAAAATTATCATATCTGGGACAATCCCGGGACAATGGAAAAAAATAGATCTAGAAAAAAAAGTTCTACACTAATATTATTTACAAAGCCGTAACACATACGTAGACATTCACCTAATTTGTCAATTTTAATTTTAAAACGTTAACAGCGAAAAATACATTAGTAGCTACCAGAGGTGGAAAGAGTACTAAAATATTATACTCAAGTACAAGTACTGTTACTCTGATGAAATTTTACTTAAGTACAAGTAAAGTTACCAGACAAAAAATCTACTCAAGTAAAAGAAAAAGTAGATCATTTAAAATGTACTTTGAGTAAAAGTAAAACGTTACTTTTAACAATGGGTGTTTTCTGCCTCCATTGTGTTGTGCAAAAATGAAAAAGAAGAGGAAACAAGGATATCTGTACATCTCAACCCAGATGTTTTATTTAAAGGAAGTGTATCAAATTGAATGCTTAGGATAATGCTGCATTAAAACTGAGACAAACAAAAAAGGTCAATACACACAGTCATGTCGTTTACATCGCCCTGACCACACACAAAGCATTGTACACGAAATATGAAAGTGAAATGTTGCACCGAAATCTCGTAGCTTGCCTGTGTGCACTGTGTGTTATTGAACAATTCAATTCAAACATTATTTGTTTTGCTTAGTATTCCTTTCTGGCCTGTTGGATGTAGAATGGTAGGAGGACTGATCACGTCAGGTTGGCGAGCTAACTTGCTTGCATGATTAGCCAACCGAATAACAGACTAGTTACCGTTATGTTACAGTACCAACAGGTTGCTACTTCAACATTAGCAATGCCATCCACTATTTTTGGAATATAACCAGCCTATTGTCCGTGTTACTATGGAAAGGAAACATTATGATCAGGGGCGCAGATACGTTTTTTGAACTGGGGGGGACAAAAAACTGGGGGGGACAAAGCTGCCAGCAAACCAACCCCAATATGCCTGTCAAACGTGTTGTGGGTAACCATAGCAACCAAGCTCGAGCTCGCAACCTGTGCAGTCTGCGCAGCTCAACCAACCGAATATCAGTCTTTGTTTTGTTTTATGTGAGTTGTTGCAACTATGTATACACTGCTGTGCACCTCAATAAACCGAATGGTAATTAGTCTTTTGATTTTTCCGTGAGGTTTGCCTTATGCAAAGAAAGACAGCATAGACGTTTTTTCCTCCCTATAAGTGGCGGAGACCGAACGAGGTGAATTTAAATCTGGGTGGGACGAATCCCACCCATCCCACCCTCTATCTGCGCCCGTGATTATGATGCCAATGACAATACTTACCTCAACATGCTTGCGCAGATTAGACGTCGAATTTTTGTATGCCGCAATGGTTGTCTTCTTGGGCACACATAATCTGCATTGCATAATGAAACGGTCACCCCTTTTCTCTACGAAGCTGAAGTGATCACGTATGTAGGGCCAGGGGTGCACTTCATTACTGGAAGAAACTGCGTTTTCTGCAGGGTCGTCCACCACAGGTTCCTCGGTCTCCTCCATGTCTGCAGGGGCACTTTATCAACACCCGTGGCCCAGGGGCTAGGCCCCTCATAGGCTACCTGTCAACCCTACCCTTACCGTTGGCCAGGAAAACACTCTTATTTTATTTGCAATACGTGTCAAGCATTTACAGTGTAAGCGCGTAATTAGCCTAGAAGCCTACGATAGGTTACGTTTGGCTCAGCGTAGCTGCGCAAGGCCCACGCTCACATCGCTCAACACATCCGAGCACAGAGGGAGAGAAGAACGCGCGCATTATCATTACAGAGCCGGTTCTGATTATTACCACGGACAGGACAGTGATACTGCGTAACTTTCACGCAGGGGCATGGCCAGAGATAACCACACAAGCGCACGTGCGCTAATGTAGACCTATGTGTTGTAAACATAAAACACACACACCTACAGACAAGTCCTTTTAAAAAATAAAATACATAAAAATAGCTCAGCGGCATGAAAACAAACATTCACTGCAAGACAAGGTGCCCTAGAATCGCCATCAGTTTTTAATATCTATATGGACTTTGTTGTCAGGATTGCACAGCATGAGATATCAAAACTGTACCCAGATACAGGCTTCAAGTTCAGATATTGCATTCCAAATGAGGTATCCACAAGAGAAATGCGTACGAAAGCACGAGCATCAGGAGAGGGTTGCATAACAGAGATTCTATACGCAGATGATCAGGCCATACTCGCTGGATCCATCGAGGAGCTTCAGAATATTCTTCAGTTGTATGATAAGACCTACACCCGCTTTGGTTTACAAATATCATATGTCAAAACAGAAACAATGGCTTTTAACGTCAATGAGGATATCAAATGTAAACCAAGTATCATTTCCCTTGGCGGCACTAATATTAAAAACGTCCGCACCTTTAAATATCTTGGTTATAATGTCAGCAACTGTGATGAATCCTCACACTTCCTGCATGCTAGGATAAGTGCTGCATTCATGAAATGGAATGAACTGAAACACGTTCTAACCGACCACCGAATACTACTAAAAACTAGGGGTGTGCAAAAATATTGATACGGCGATATATCGCGATACTTTGTTTTCTGATTCAATATCGATACTCAAAATTTGAATATCGATATTTTTTCAAATAATAAATCATGTTTCAGACGGGTTGTAAATCCACTACGACTTCCGCACCTCCGCTCCGCGAGGTGTCGCTGTGCCACTCCCTCACTGCAAGGCACTCTTCGTCTTCTCTTTTTTCCCCGGCGGTTGCAGTGAGGAAAAAAAAAACAAGCAAGCATGGCTGTTAACGTAAACCTAGAGACGCCGCCGAACTTTAAGGCAGATGTTTGGAGGCACTTTGGATTCCAAAGGAAAGGAGAAAAAAAACAGTGAGCCGGTGTTCTGTAAAGTTATCCTACCTCTTGGATTTGTCCTACCAAGCCTACTGCGCATGCGCGAAATCCAGGAGGGTAGGAAAATTCAACAGTAGTTTTGTCCTACCGATCAGCTGGGCTGATAGAAAATCGGTAAGTATTTCATGCATTTGCCGATTTTTATGTTTTGTGCGTATTGGTCGAGTCTTTGACCGAGTCAAATAATTTGTAATGCCTTGTTTTGAATAATAAACCGGCCTGTATGAGAACTTGCTAATTCATGTGTTCTGCGCATGCGCAGTAGGAGACTAAGATGCCCACTGCACTTTTCAATGTGTTTCAGACAGTGTGTTGTTCCTGCAAAATAAGCACAAGTTAAATGTTCTCCGGTATATGTTCTCAAGTTTACAAAGAACAAATTGATATTAGTGTTAGCACTGAAATGTATGTGCAGTCTGCAGTGCAAGTTTTAAGTTTTCATAAAACAATTTGATTCTGCTTGTTAAGCAGCACTGATGTGTCCATGCTTACAGAAAAGTTGAGAATACTAGCACAGAAATGGGAATTTTCTGTATGTTGTAGTGAAGCAACTCTTGGTTTTGCCAGCAGTGGAATAGAGACAAATATATGTCTGGCAAGAGTGTGTAGTTATGTATGTGAAATGTAATTTTACAGTGGTCAATAAATTCTGATTTTCTTCAGTGACACAGATATCGTGATGTGGTTGAAATTTCTTGCAATATATCGATTATCGCAGAATCGCTGTACCGTGATATTATCATTATCGTGGGCAAAATATCGCCATAGTATCGTATCGTGAGGTATCTGATGATACCCAGCCCTACTAAAAACCCGTATAAAGTTCCTAGTGGCATGCGTTCGATCTCGTCTCCTGTACAGCACACAGGCATGGCAACTATCATCCAGTGAAATTCACAAAATTGAGGTAGTGTGGCACGGCTTCCTAAGGAAAATGATTAAAGGTGGATATAAACGAAAGAATGCCCCTGACCAAAAGAACACTACAAATGAAGATATAGACTGGAGCTACAAGATGTCCAATGCTGACCTCCGGAAACTGACAGGAACCCAGGATATAAAACTATCCTGCTACGTACAACAACTAAAATATATTGCTCACGTTTGCCGGATGGGCAATAACCAAGTGCAAAAGCAGCTCCTGTTCGACAAAAATGGTTACAAATGGACGAAATGGGAAAATCTGCTGGGCATAGACACCCAACAGATAAGACGTATGATGATGGACAAATCAAACTTTGAGCAACTGCTGCAACTGCTACAGCAGAAGCACCCCTAGAGAGTTTAACTTTTGACAGGGGAACATGATGATGATGATGAAGGTACTTGGCTCGGCAGCCACATGAAACTTAAACACCATGGACAGCGGCCAAACTCATAACTCTACAGACCGAAATACACGAAACCAAGTCCTACTAGGGTCTATTTTACCGATCTATGTTCAAGCATCATGCAAGTCTTCCTTCTCCTTGAAAAGACCGTGCATTCAACTGCCTTTTTGACATGACTGCATCGAAATACCACTTGCAACTATATTTCACGCACTCCATCAAGAAAAAAGTTAAACATGATGAACACGGGCATACTGTTTTGAGCATACGATTTTTTAAAAAGAAACGAGCTACATCAAAGCAGCGCTCGAAACTAACGGTGTCCCGACGTCCCGGGGACCATAAAAAATGTCATCGGGACACAAAATTATCATATCTGGGACAATCCCGGGACAATGGAAAAAAATAGATCTAGAAAAAAAGTTCTACATTAATATTATTTACAAAGCCGTAACACATACGTAGACATTCACCTAATTTGTCAATTTTAATTTTAAAACGTTAACAGCGAAAAATACATAGTAGCTACACTTTCGATGCACCTGCATCCGTAGGCTACAGAGCAGCGCATTCTGTTCTAGAATCTTCGGCCGGAGTCCGCATTATATGGACTTGGAATGGAATTGCTACCGCACACGCTGCGCCGACTCTTGCCAGAACAAAAATGCTGAAGTGGTTGAAGCAGACCGACCGCGGGGAAGAAACTGAAAGCCCAGACATAACGTCTCCGGGACCTTGAGGATCCAAAGTGTCATCGCCTGTCAATGTGGTAAGTTATTTGTGATTATTAGGTTATGACTTATGATGCTATGGTTAGGTAGGAACTACTGTGGATAGGCCTGGTCTGCAGGCAACGCTAGCAACTGAATGAACTTAATGAACACTGTTAGACATGTTATAAAATACAACAGGAATGATGTGGATGATATTGACGGAAGATACCGTTCAACAGAATAAGTGAGTTTTCTTGGTGTCTTTCTAGTTCAGAAAGTTTAGTCAGTCAGCAGCACAACTAGGCTAGGACCTGGCACTATGTTGATGTTGCTAACATTTGCACCCACGTTTCGGCAGCGAAAGTTCCTAGCCTAGAAGCTAGCAGACTAACCAAACTTAAAGAAAGACACTGCAGTGGAGATTCCACACATTTATGAACGGTACGTTCGTCATTAGATGCTATCATACACACAGTCATTCGGAATATACCTGGTTGGATTATATAACGTTTGTCAATGAGCTGTTGCTAGGGCAGTGTGAAAAGTCGTGAAATGTCAAGTCAGGTTGGGTACTCAAAGCGGCGAAGTTACAGTCTGCACAATGTTCATTTGTCAGGGAAAATTATATGTGAGAGGAAACGTGAGTCTAGCCGATAAAATACTGTACGATCTGACTTGTGTTGTCTGTCATATTCTGTCAAGAAACACTTTTCGTCAGCTTAGCTGCCAACATTCCCCTTTTTCTGGGTTTCTCCCGCGTTTCAGACCCATTAGCTGCCGCCCGTTCCCTGCAGTCTGTTCTTTCGTATTCTACATTGATCCCAAATCAGTATTCGTCCCGCCACCACCAGTAGATTTTTCCAAAGCAACGTTACGAGTGAACGGGCAGGTCTAAATTTTGTGTTAGCGCTCCACCTAGAGGCACAAAAATCGCATAGTTACAAATATAATAGTAACTTCATATGATAATATTTAGGGTGGCACGGTGGTGTAGTGGTTAGCGCTGTCGCCTCACAGCAAGAAGGTTCTGGGTTCGAGCCCCGTGGCCGACGAGGGCCTTTCTGTGCG
Organism: Neoarius graeffei; assembly: GCF_027579695.1. Classification (NCBI taxonomy): domain Eukaryota; kingdom Metazoa; phylum Chordata; class Actinopteri; order Siluriformes; family Ariidae; genus Neoarius; species Neoarius graeffei. The sequence goes on from NC_083572.1 coordinate 15,460,080, forward strand.
GAGTTTGCATGTTCTCCCCGTGTCCGCGTGGGTTTCCTCCGGGTGCTCCGGTTTCCCCCACAGTCCAAAGACATGCAGGTTAGGTTAACTGGTGACTCTAAATTGACCGTAGGTGTGAATGTGAGTGTGAATGGTTGTCTGTGTCTATGTGTCAGCCCTGTGATGACCTGGCGACTTGTCCAGGATGTACCCCGCCTTTCGCCCGTAGTCAGCTGGGATAGGCTCCAGCTTGCCTGCGACCCTGTAGAAGGATAAAGCGGCTAGAGATAATGAGATGAGATGAGATGAGATGATAATATTAACCACTGGTTATTTCAGAGAGGAAAAAAATGGGGACACTATTGCTTCCATTCGGGACAATACAACACAGAATTCGGGACCACTGGGGGACACAAAGAAAAAAAGTTAATTTCGAGCCCTGGCCTATGCAATCTATGTGCCTATCAGTTCCAATGAAAGAGGGGCGGCCTACGTGACCTTTGTGCATGTCCTTTCCACTAGAGGAGGTCACAGAGGTCATGCTTCCTTCAACAGCTTACACTACTAACAAGCATGTATACACTGTACACACGGTTTCTCATCACTTCCTGTCGTCCTCCACTGAAAGGGAACGCTATCTCTAATTCAGCACCTGTGACACTTGTACGATTAGCGTTATGCTCATATCAAAAGGCCCAAGTATCTGCTGTTTGCCTTTGAAGCTTATCAAGGCTATTTTTCTGTCAGCACAACAAACGCCGCCGTCTTTCAAATCAGATCACGCAGACACGTCACACATAATGCATCCCCTTTTCCATGGTATAATATGGCTTCACCTGGTTCAGAGGACATTTTGTGAAAAGCAAAAGGAGATCCGTGTTAAAACGTGATGAGCAGGTGCACAACCCGACACACTGCTTTCGTTTGTTCAACCGCCAAAGCCTTTGATTTACGTCTACAAAAACGAGGGCAGCTTCACACATCATGCATTAGTCATTAGTGGCTATGTTAAATATTCATCGTTTCACACTCCATCGTGGGCTTCGTCACACACCGGTCACTTTTTGGCCTTGACGGGATTGATCCACTCGCATACGACAGACTAACGGCGTTACATAACAAAGCAGCAGGCACCGCTACACGTCCTCCCTCTGATAGTTCGTTTAAAGCAGGACAGAAAAAAGACCAGCTTCAAAAGACACACCGGAGACAATAACAAAAGAGGAGATTTGTAAGACTTTGATGCTTAACAATTTCAAAACGTCTGCATGGAACAAAAAGGAGTTCGACTTCAAGATAAAAAGTAATACTGCTCATCATATTTCTTCATTTAGTGCTTTAAAAGTGAGGGAAGCTGAGCCAAGCGAAGAACTGACGGTGATGGGAATTCCCGCAAACTGACCAGAAACAAGTATGGTGTATAAAATAAAGAGAAGCAGAACTCTGTGGGATGGAGTGCTAGTACTCAGGAGAAATAAACACAAGTCACGATGCAATCAGTAAAACAATGAATGCAAAAAGAAAACCCACCTTATTTTGGCAATAATGTGATTAATTGATGCCGTAAACACTTCAACTTCTGCTCATTATGAGTCACTCAGTAACCATGTGTCTTTCTAAAGCAGGATTTCTCAAACTTTTTTGCAGCCAGAGACCTGATTCACTGTTAAATCAATTCCACGAATCCCCAGCACCAGGACAGATTTATTTTATCAACATAATCCAACTACGCAAATGTTAGCCCCTGTGTTGCAATGTGTACAATAATATTTAGGTTATTTACTGGAGCCATAGCGCCTCTTCCACCAACAGAACACATCCAAGTTCAAGTCGATATTATTTATAGACTTGGCTTAGTGTTACTGAGGTTTGGATTAAACCCACTCAATGCAAGTGAGCTGACAAATAGCTTAACTGCAAGAACTCAATAATGAATGCAATAACTCTGGTAATATTATGTTGTGATTTACACTAATGCTATGAGAAAAAGATTACAGACATGCTGGATATACTTTAGAGGCCCTTGGGGGCCTCTGGATCACAGTTTCAGAACCGTGGCTCTAAATACATGGGCGGGAACTGGCAGTGACTAACTGAACAATATTCCGATAAACAAACCAACAAACAAATACACAATAAAAACAAACAAACAACAAAAAAACAAGCAAACAAATGTATTTACAAATAAATAAATAGACAATGAAAAACAAGCATACAAACAAACAACAAAACAAGCAAATGAAAAACAAAGAAATAAATGTACTTAAAAATAAACAGACAATAAAACAAACAAATTAACCAACAAAAAATAAACATACAAATAAACAAAGACAAAAAAACAAACAAATGAGCAAATAAATAAATGCATTTCAAATCGACAAAGGCAATAAAACAAACAAGCAAACAAATATATTTATAAATAAATAAATAAATAAAGAGGCAATAAAAAACAATGAAACAAAGAAAGAAAAACATATTTACAAATAATCAAACACAATAAAATGAACAAATGAAGAAACAAAGAAATAAACGTACTGAAAAATAAACAAAGACAATAAAACAAGCAAATCACCATACAAACAAACACATTAACCAATAAAAAATAAACATACAAATAAATCAAACAAATTAACAAAGAAATAAATGCATTTAAAAATAAACAAAGGCAATTCAACAAACATATCAAGAAACAAAGAAATAAACAAACAAATGAACAAAAAATTAAACAAACACAATGAAACAAACAAATGAACAAACAAACAAAGAAATAAATGCATTTAAAATAAACAGACAGTCGGGGCGTCGTGGCTCAGGTGGTTAAGGCGCCATACCATGAATGCGGGCGACCCGGGTTCGATTCCGGCCCGAGGTCATTTCCCGATCCCTTCCCGTCTCTCTCTCCCGCTCATTTCCTGTCTCTACACTGTCCTATCCAATAAAGGTGCAAAAAGCCCAAAAAAATATCTTAAAAAATAAATAAAATAAACAGACAGTAAAACAAACAAACACATAAACATACAAATAAACAAAGACAATAAAACAAACAAATGAAGAAACACAGAAATAAATATTCAAAACTAAATAGAACTCGATGCCAACGGTGTTGATGGGGATGCCTCCGCCCGGTAGACTACACGCCTTATTAAGTTGTGATTTGGGGATGGACATTGGACCTCACAGTAATCTTGACCTGGTGAAATTACTTGTATCAGCCTTGGAGATATTGTGTTCACAAGGTTTTCGGACAGACATTTGACCTCACAGTGACCTTGACCTTAGACCTTTTGATCTCAAAATCTAATCAGTTCATGCTTGTCCCAAAGCGCACAAATGGTGAAAGTTTGGTGAAATTCCTTTCATTAGTCTTTGAGATATCACGTTCACAAGGTTTCGGGACGGATGCACGCATGGACGCACGCACGCACGGACAGACGGACAACCCGAAAACATAATGCCTCCTGCACCTTACGGTGGCGGAGGTAGAAAAAACCAAGAATAATAAAACAAACAAATAAAGAAACAATGAAATAAACTTACAAATAAACAAACAATGAAATAAACAAATGGACAAACAAAGAAATAAACATATTTTTAAGTAAACACAATAAAACAAACAAATGAACAAAGAAATAAGTGTACTTACAAATAAACAAGCACAATAAAACAAAAAAATGAACAAATAAATAAATAAATATTGAAGGCGGCACGGTGGTGTAGTGGTTAGCGCTGTCGCCTCACAGCAAGAAGGTCCTGGGTTCGAGCCCCGGGGCCGGTGAGGGCCTTTCTGTGTGGAGTTTGCATGTTCTCCCCGTGTCCGCATGGGTTTCCTCCGGGTGCTCCGGTTTCCCCCACAGTCCAAAGACATGCAGGTTAGGTTAACTGGTGACTCTAAATTGACCGTAGGTGTGAATGTGAGTGTGAATGGTTGTCTGTGTCTATGTGTCAGCCCTGTGATGACCTGGCGACTTGTCCAGGGTGTACCCCGCCTTTCGCCCGTAGTCAGCTGGGATAGGCTCCAGCTTGCCTGCGACCCTGTAGAAGGATAAAGCGGCTTGAGATAATGAGATGAGATGAGATAAATATTGAAGTACGCCGTTTACACAACTACCGTATTTTCTGGACTATAAGCCGCTACTTTTTTCCTAGGTTTTGAACCATGCGGCTTATACAAAGGTGCGGCTATTCTGTGGATTTTTCTTCCACCGCTAGGGGCGCTCTAACCGGAAGTAGAATCAAAAATAAGATAGACGAAAAATCAATGCAAAGAAGAATTAGCAGATCTTTAGCAGATAGAACACGCACGACAAATTACTAACTGGTAATTATTTTCAAATCCAGCGAAGATGATTAAAGTGACTTGTGGTTTCAAACACAGGAGAAATGAAGGTAAATAAATACCGGTTATTTTCTCTTGGTTCTGTTCCGTTTTAATCAGCAAAGTTGCTGCCGTGTTAAAAGGCACTGTTCGGAAAGAATCTGTTCAGGTACATACATGTACATTTACAGTACAAAATCGTTCTGTACATGCAGCAAATATCTAATTTTTCAACGTAGATATCTGCGGCTTATAGCCCGGTGCGGCGTGTATATCTTTTTTTTATTTTATTTTTTTAAAATAGAGCGGATGCGGCTTATATACAGGTGCGCTCTATAGTCCAGAAAATACGGTACTTATTCAAGTAGCGACTGAAATCAGATAATGATCACATTAGTGCAAACCTGAATGCATCCAGGGAGTTTAATCTGGAGATTCTTTCTGAATGAATACTTATTTGAATGTCTGAACAGCTAAATTGTTTCCGTTAGGTTTCAAGCATTGACTGCCCTCAGGTTATGTTATGAAGCCACAGATTTAGAAAAAATAAGAGGTTCATCAGATAACTGCTTTACATGCGTTACAGATTACTGATTATTAGACTAAAACCCTGTTGGTCTTCTCAGGATTTCTTGAAGATCTGATTCACATGAGTCCAAACTACAACCCTGATTCCAAAAAAGTTGGGACAAAGTACAAATTGTAAATAAAAATGGAATGCAATGATGTGGAAGTTTCAAAATTCCATATTTTATTCAGAATAGAACATAGATGACATATCAAATGCTTAAACTGAGAAAATGTATCATTTAAAGAGAAAAATTAGGTGATTTTAAATTTCATGACAACAACACATCTCAAAAAAGTTGGGACAAGGCCATGTTTACCACTGTGAGACATCCCCTTTTCTCTTTACAACAGTCTGTAAACGTCTGGGGACTGAGGAGACAAGTTGCTCAAGTTTAGGGATAGGAATGTTAACCCATTCTTGTCTAATGTAGGATTCTAGTTGCTCAACTGTCTTAGGTCTTTTTTGTCGTATCTTCCGTTTTATGATGCGCCAAATGTTTTCTATGGGTGAAAGATCTGGACTGCAGGCTGGCCAGTTCAGTACCCGGACCCTTCTTCTACGCAGCCATCATGCTGTAATTGATGCAGTATGTGGTTTGGCATTGTCATGTTGGAAAATGCAAGGTCTTCCCTGAAAGAGACGTCGTCTGGATGGGAGCATATGTTGCTCTAGAACCCGGATATACCTTTCAGCATTGATGGCGTCTTTCCAGATGTGTAAGCTGCCCATGCCACACGCACTAATGCAACCCCATACCATCAGAGATGGTAAACTGAGCGCTGATAACAACTGAGCGCTGATAACAACTTGGGTCGTCCTTCTCCTCTTTAGTCCGAATGACACGGCGTCCCTGATTTCCATAAAGAACTTCAAATTTTGATTCGTCTGACCACAGAACAGTTTTCCACTTTGCCACAGTCCATTTGAAATGAGCCTTGGCCCAGAGAAGACATCTGCGCTTCTGGCTCGTGTTTAGATACGGCTTCTTCTTTGAACTATAGAGTTTTAGCTGGCAACGGCGGATGGCACGGTGAGTTGTGTTCACAGATAATGTTCTCTGGAAATATTCCTGAGCCCATTTTGCGATTTCCAATACAGAAGCATGCCTGTATGTGATGCAGTGCCGTCTAAGGGCCCGAAGATCACGGGCACCCGGTATGGTTTTCCGGCCTTGACCCTTACGCACAGAGATTCTTCCAGATTCTCTGAATCTTTTGATGATATTATGCACTGTAGATGATGATATGTTCAAACTCTTTGCAATTTTACACTGTCGAACTCCTTTCTGATATTGCTCCACTATTTGTCGGCGCAGAATTAGGGGGATTGGTGATCCTCTTCCCATCTTTACTTCTGAGAGCCGCTGCCACTCCAAGATGCTCTTTTTATACCCAGTCATGTTAATGACCTATTGCCAATTGATCTAATGAGTTGCAATTTGGTCCTCCAGCTGTTCCTTTTTTGTACCTTTAACTTTTCCAGCCTCTTATTGCCCCTGTCCCAACTTTTTTGAGATGTGTTGCTGTCATGAAATTTCAAATGAGCCAATATTTGGCATGAAATTTCAAAATGTCTCACTTTCGACATTTGATATGTTGTCTATGTTCTATTGCGAATACAATATCAGTTTTTGAGATTTGTAAATTATCGCATTCTGTTTTTATTTACAATTTGTACTTTGTCCCAACTTTTTTGGAATCGGGGTTGTATAAGGGAAATAGTAGGCAGGTCAGGATGGTTAAAAAAAACTCAAAAACCCAGCAGAAAACAAGTGCTAAAGAAGTCAGGGACATAGGAGATGTGTGTCTTAACGAGGGTCTCTCTATAAATATGGTAGTCAGATCCTGGAGAACAAAAAAAAAATAAGACATGTTCCTGAAAAGCTTCACTTCTCCAGACATTATAATCAGAGATGAGAGAAGACAAGGAGAGAGAGAGAGAGAGAGAGAGAGAAAGAGAAAACAACTGAGAGGGGAAAGGGGTGGGGCCGACGTCAGGAGAGACGTGATTTAACTTTCACCCTGATGTGGCTAGACAAGTGCATGCTGGTGTTCTGTGGTTCACAGCACTTCACTGAAATCGGCCGGAAAATTGATCTCTAAAAATAACAGCGTTGAGAATATCAGCCTGTCCAAGAAGGAACAGATAATGACTCAAGCATAAGGCAAATGCGGCAACTCGTCTACACTTCCTCACACAGAGAGGTGCGTAATGAACAAAGCCTCGAACAGCAATGACTCAGAGCCGAAACGTCACACGCTACATCGTCTACGTCCAGCTCTTACTTGTACTTATATATGAAAGTTTTATAAACAAAATATTAACATTGAGTAACTGACATTTCAGACATGTTATGACCGAATGTTTTGTTTACTTTTGCTCTGCTATATGGACTCACTTATAGCCTGTTGGCTAGCTGCCTAGCTTGCTGCTCTTTGGACCCACATTGATTGGTACTGTACATTCCTGTTGCTGCGTCCAGTGAAACGTCTTCCTTTTCATAATTTAAACCAAACGTTATATTTATAAAAAATGAATCATTTGCGGGGCGGCACGGTGGTGTAGTGGTTAGCGCTGTCGCCTCACAACAAGAAGGTCCGGGTTCGAGCCCTGTGGCCGGCGAGGGCCTTTCTGTGCGGAGTTTGCATGTTCTCCCCGTGTCCGTGTGGGTTTCCTCCGGGTGCTCCGGTTTCCCCCACAGTCCAAAGACATGCAGGTTAGGTTAACTGGTGACTCTAAATTGAGCGTAGGTGTGAGTGTGAATGGTTGTCTGTGTCTATGTGTCAGCCCTGTGATGACCTGGCGACTTGTCCAGGGTGTACCCCGCCTTTCGCCCGTAGTCAGCTGGGATAGGCTCCAGCTTGCCTGCGACCCTGTAGAACAGGATAAAGTGGCTAGAGATAATGAGATGAGATCAGGCTGCGTAATCTCTTAGTTTTTCCTCACATTATTTGGGCACAGTAATGTACAACAGCGGTAATGCGCATGATTTCACTGTAGGCGGAAGTAACACAGCTCTAATGCTGCAAAACACCACAAAACAGATCTAAAATGGGAAAGAGGTGTTGTGTGAATTGACTGCGCAAATAGATTTAACAAGAAATCCTAGCTGTCTTTTTACAGACTGCTGAAAGATAAAGAAAAGAGAAGCAAATGGAGGTAGCACAAACGTTCATAAAAGTTTATTAACTTTTTTCATGTTTAATAAAAAAGAATATTTTAGTTAATAGGCTATTATATTTTATGCCAGTCTTTACATATGTGGGTAAATAATTATTGTTGGTTATTAAGAAAAAGAAATAAAAGTTGTTGTGTGTGTGTTTTTTTTTTTTTTTTATTTAACAAAAGGAATATTTAAGTTGATAAAGAATAGGAAAACAAATGTTGCTTTTTTGGCAATAAAATTATCTTCATTTAATTTGTTTTTCAAAAATCAGGTGGGAAAATTGATTCATGAACCCAATATCATGAATCGAATCAAATCGCGAACTGGGTGAATCCATGCCTAGAGAGCACAGTGAAACGTCCCAGTGCGGTTATACTAAACATAAGCACTCTTAGAATGCCGCTTGTCCAATCAGATTAGTGAACCTGAACTAACTGTTGTACACTGTCAGAAACAGGGGTACAGTAGAAGTCCATTTCTGTCCCTCAAGGTACAATCTACACCAGCGGTTTTCAAAAGGTAAGGCGCGCCTCCCTTCGGGGGGTGCCAAAGAACTTCAGGGGAGGCGCAGCATGAGGAAAAATAGGAAAAAAAATAGTAAACATCTGGTTAGCTAACTCAAGCTATGCGTGGCTAGAGATATGGATAAATCTGTAATACTTAAAGTGAGAGAGGAAAGAGAGTCTAATGCAAGCAGAAAACGGGAGAAGTATGACAATGATTATTTAAAGTTTGGATTTTCATATATTGGCCCAGATGATACGCCACTACCTCAGTGTGTTATTTGCAAAGATGTGCTAGATCATGACAGTATGAGACCATGTAAACTCCGGCGTCATAGTGAGACCAAGCACGCAAGTTTGGTGGCCAAAGCTAAAGTTCACAGAAGAAAGTAATCGAGACATTAAGCACTGTAAATACTAAAGCAACCGAAGCATCATATCGCGTGGTGTTGATGGGAGAAGCTGTTGGTGCCAAGCTAAATGCGATCCCAATATCTGACAATACTATCCAGCGCCGTGTCTCAGACACGGCATTTGATGTGAAGGAACAGGTGCTGGATGGTATTCGTGACAGCTCTTTCTTCTCCATTCAGCTGGATGAATCGACAGATGTCGCTAACTGTGCCCAGCTAATGGTGTACGTGTGCTATGTTCAGGAGCTCAGTGTCCAGGAGTTGTTTTTGTTTTGTCATTCTCTGCCAGCTCGCACTACAGCAGAAGAAATCTTCAAGTGTGTGTTCTAAAGATTAACAAAGAGAAAGATCTCTGGTTTAGAAAAATGTTTAACCCTCTGGGGTCTGAGGGTATTTTCTGGCACTCTAATAATTTTGGTATGTTCAGATTTTGTTGTCAATTTCAACAAATCTAAGCAGTATTTTTAAAGTCATATGACTTTTTTGTATTCAGCACAAGTTCAGCTACAATGATATCTCTATAGTACGTGTGCCATGATTGTACTTTTAAAAAAATAACAGATAAATGAAGATGTTGTAAAAAGCAGTTTTAGAACGTGTGAAATAAACATGACCTTACCCATTGTGTCGAACCGTTTTGGTCCCTTGACGTGATTCTCTTCAGTCTTAGGAATGTATCAAGGACAAAAACTTAAATCTACATCATTGATTTGGACAATTAACTGGCCATCAAAAAATTTACGTCCTATTGTTTTGGGATAAAGGGTTGGCAGTGGGAGGGGTATTCAATGAGAAGGGTAAAAATTTCCATTCCATTCAATGAGAAGAGTGAAAACCCCTCCCACTGCCAACTCTTAATCCCATCAGGTCAAGTCACAATGGGTAAGGTCATGTTTTTCCACACATTCCAACACAGTTCTAAAACTGATTTCTACAACAGCTTAATTTATCTGATATTTGAGTTTATTTTGCTTTTTGACTATTCATTGCGTCTTGAAATTAACTCTTGTACTATTTTACTCAGTTCAGAGCAACAACCAACTCTGTTACACAATTACTCTGTAATTTTCCTCCAACTCCAAATTTTACTCTCTAAACTCAAAATCGAGCAAAATGAACTATTTTTGAGGAAAATACTTTTAACTCTGGAAAATTTGCTCAGTCATTTTTTCCTGTGTATGCACTACAGCGCGCACATATCAACCGACCTGCTCATCAGAAATAGAATAAATATTCACATTTACTCAAGTTCATCTTTGGCTGGATTGAGTTGAAGTTAAAAAAAAAGCACCGCCCATCATCAGTGTTGCAGTTCTCAAGATTGAATTGAATCGCTGTCCTGAATCATCTGAAACACATAAAATCCGTGTGCCATCTCGCAACAAGTTTTACCTCCAAATAGCCTGAACTATGTCTGACAGATTTTATCCTGTTTACGGTAGGCGTTCCCACCGCGAAAGAGAAACCAATGGAAACTGAAAGAGTGAAAGTGATTATCATGCCGTTACCATGTGAATAGTCTTTTATGAATGTGTAAGTGGGCTCTCAGCGCTCCGACTCCAGCGTGACTGAGGAAGGTGGCAAGTTTTATGTTTCATCTAATTTAGGTAATTTAAAAAATATAATATTATTTGGCAATGGGTACACAGGAAAGTGTAAAGTATAACGTTTCTGTCAATATGTTTATCATGCTTCTATGATTAAAAAAAAAACTTGTGAAGATATTTATCTAAATACATGACCTACTCATTCCAAACCTGTCGAGCTTCGCCAGCAAAGCTCTCAACCCCAGAGGGTTAAAAAATAATAATGTTTATAAAATTGTTTTGTTGTTGTTGAAACCTGTTTTATGCCTGAGTGGAACATACAGTATAGTAATGTTCATTTTCTCACAATTTGAAAACCCCTGAGCTACACTAATGCACCCCCTATGGCTCATTATTGGACCTCAAGGTAACTATGTGTACCTTTATGGGGCACAAAGGTGCATTATATGTTCCCAAGCAGTATATAAAGGGTACCAATAAGTACCTTAGAGAGTACTGTCCCAGTGACAAGCCATTATACCCCTAAAAGTACAATAAATATATGTTATTTCCCAGCTGGGAGGTCCGTATAGTGAAATACCGTGACCGAGGTCTTGAAAGTACTGAGCGAGGCCCTCTGGGCCGAGGTCAGTATTCAAGGCCGAGGTCACGGTATTTCACCATACGGACCGACCTTAAGCTGGTAAATAATATATTTATTTTTTTCTTTACCAAATTCTAACAGAAAATGAGAGCGCCTGAAAGGGAAAACTGAGGCGAGCCGCCATTTTGAATCCTCATTCACGGCTGTAATGCAAATGGCTTCCTCCTCGGTATACAAGTGCACTTCCATGGCAGGAAAAAAACTACATTTTGCCACCTATGTAGTCCCCTATTTATACAAAACTGAGTCATTCAGGATTCAGCCATGTTTTTGCTCAGTGTTAGCAACAGTTACAGGTTTTTAGCTTTCTCCTGAAATGTTTTCTTTCATTTCATCTTCCTCAGGGTAGTAAAACTCGCTTTCGCTGTGAACACTGTCGTTATCGCTATCCATGCTGTAAAATTAATGCTATTCTCCTGAGAAATGCGAAAATAAATGTTGACAAAAATTGCTACTATGTTTGTTGTTGTTGTTGTTGTGAACGAGCGAGTCGCCAGAGGTCCGTATCGTAGGATACGGACCCGCTCGCCAGCCAATCAGGGTGCAGGATTTGATGGAAACCAGACCGCAAAAAAAATAATGTACTTTATTTTCTGAGAGTGTATAAACATATAACAGATACGCATTTTAAAAGTATGGTTCACCCCAAAGTGAAAAGGCAGAGAACTGAATTTAAAGATTCAATTCAGGAGCACTGACAGGAATATTTTGACAGCCGTTATACACTGAACTGATTATAAACTGAACTGACGAGGCTCATATCCATTTCACTTTGGCCTGGAACGATCCAATAGCTTCATCAAAGCGGGACATACATTGTGTCAGGAAATCCTGCTTCACTGGCAAGGTTTTAGACAGATTTAGGCAGACTGACTGCCAAACTCACTTCAGACAGATGTTGTGTGTTCTGTGATGCTTTTCTGCTCACCATGGTTGTAAAGAGTGTTTTCTAAATTACTGTGAAAAGCCATGATGCCTGATGTGAACATTAACTGAAGCCACAGTGATCTAGGGAATCTTGGGAAGCCATGGCCTAATGGTTAGAGATAAGCAGCTTTGGGACCAAAAGACAACTGGTTTGATTCCCTGGACCAACAAGAATGGCTGAGGTGACCTTGAGCAAGGCACCTAACCCATGCCTGCTCCCCAGGCTGCTCTGGGTTCGTTGTACGTCACTCTGGATAAGATCATCTGCTAAATGCCTGTAGTGTAATGAAGCTCTTTACATTTTGTTATCCGCATGATTTTATCCACTGTGCTGCTGTCGCATGATTGGTCGACTGGTTCATAAACAACTTTGGATCCACTGCGACAAATCTCATAATTTATTCAGTGTTGAATCGGCATTTACAAAGTACATTTTCAGTATCACATATCCCTCAAACATAGTTTTTTTTCTTTGTAGTTCATTTATTTCTCTGCACTGTGGATCTCAACCAAACCAAACCAAACGGACCAAAAAGTATCAATTTCGCTCTGATTTGGACTTGGCAACCAGATTAATTGGTGTCAAAGTGACCTAAAAGCTCAATTACTAGTCACAACCGCGTCAGAAATTGTTGTGCTCAGACTGGATTCTGCCTCACAAGCTGCTTTAGATAAAAGTGTGAGCAAAAGTGTGTTTCAACCTCTCAGAAAATGAGAACCGCATCAGGTTTGTTCCCCAAAGAGCTTTTTCACTGATTAAATGAATGACTGTATCGAATAACACTTCCTAATACTAAAGCAATAGGCAGGAGATATCTATAATAACTTAAAAAATGTTATAAAATGGATAAAGTTGTCATGGCTAAGGTGAGTCATTAATGAGGTGGATTTGACACCAGCGAGTGCGCAGGTGTCTGGACGCCACAACCTTCTCCTGCTAAACCCCAACTGCGCACTGACATTTCCCCCACAGAGCTGCTTCACCTCAGCTCAGTAACACACACCGACGCATCACTTCCTCCTTCAGATCGCCCACGGCGATGAGGCTCCTGATGCTGAGTGATGCAGACGATCACATCTCTAGGCAGTAATGCCACTTCCTGATCGAAATGATCACACACTGATGAGGTTGCCAGCATCAGCATGTCAGAATGGAACGGTATGAATGGCTCCGAACATGATCATCAAGGTACAAATGATATCACGGTTTTTAGTACATCAATTTCTGTTATAGAAATCACAGTGTTGATGAATTCTCAAATCAGGTGTTGTGGTATGAATAGATTTTTTAGAACAGCATGGCTCTGACAATAGTTCCATCTGTAAAATAACTGATTTTTTTTAATGCACTTGTTCTCGTTATCATTTCTATTAAACATGGGTTCTTATTTAACAAAGAAAATGCATACTCATTGATATGTTTTTGTTTTTGTTTTGTTAGGATGCATTTGTTTACCATTTAAGGAAGGCGTCTCCAGTGTCGGTGCTTTGTAGCAGTCAGGAAGTTTCCCACCATGGAGGAGGGGTTTATGTTTTTCTTAGTAACAAGACAAGCTGTGTTTTGTTTGTTTGTTTGATTTTTTTTTTGTTCGTTGGTTAGCTGGTTGGTTGGCTGGTTTGCTGGCTGGCTGGCTGGTTGGTTGCCTGGTTGGCTGGCTGGCTGGTTTGCTGGCTGGCTGGTTGGTTGGCTGGGTTGCTGGCTGGCTGGTTCTTTGGCTGGTTGGTTGGTTGGCTGGCTGGCTGGTTTGCTGGCTGGCTGGTTGGTTGGCTGGCTGGTTGGTTGGCTGGCTGACTGGCTGGCTGGTTCTTTGGCTGGTTGGTTGGTTGGCTGGCTGGCTGGTTTGCTGGCTGGCTGGCTGGCTGGTTTGCTGGCTGGCTGGTTGGCTGACTGACTGGCTGGCTGGCTGGTTCTTTGGCTGGTTGGTTGGTTGGCTGGCTGGCTGGTTTGCTGGCTGGCTGGTTTGCTGGCTGGCTGGTTGGCTGACTGGCTGGCTGGCTGGATCTTTGGCTGGCTGGCTGGCTGGCTGGTTGGTTGGTTGGCTGGCTGACTGACTGGCTGGCTGGCTGGTTCTATGGCTGGCTGGCTGGTTGGTTGGCTGACTGACTGGCTGGCTGGGTCTTTGGCTGGTTGGTTGGTTGGTTGGTTGGTTGGTTGATTGGTTGGCTGGCTGGCTGGCTGGCTGACTGCCTGGTTGCTTGGTTGGTTGGCTGACTGGCTGGCTGGTTCTTTGGATGGTTGGTTGGCTGGTTGGCTGGCTGCGTCTTTGGCTGGTTGGTTGGCTGCCTGGTTGGTTGGCTGGCTGGCTGGTTGGCTGGCTGGCTGTTTTTTTTTTAAATTCATGTTAAGAGAGGAACTTACCGTATTGGCCCGAATATAAGACGACCCTGAATGTAAGACGACCCCCCCTTTTCCAAGTTTATCTTTGGGGAAAAAGTTTTTTGAAGACCAAATGTTCATTCATATAAAGCGTATTTATTTCAAAATTCTGTTTAAAATTAGAGGCTTTTGTTTTTCACATTTAAATAGAGGTCATTTCAGTCTTATTTCCGTGAACACTTTTCATAGAAGTAAAAAAAGAGGCTAAACTGTAGGCTACTAGACAAGCCAAATTAAAACATTTAAATTGCATTAATTCAACAAATTTGTCAGGTTTAGATTGAAAGTTCATAAACTTCAGAATGTCAATGCATTAACTTCCCATAGCCTACGGGTATATGGAATAAATTTGCAGAACAGTGCAAATGCTTTAAACAATGCATTAAACAATACATTAAGGTTTACAATAATAAACAACTGAAACAATGGAAAGGGTAGTTTGCTAAATTACAGCTACTCAGCACAGAGATCCTCAGCCTCACTTTGCTCACTCTCACTGTCCTCACTTTCACTTTCGTTTTTGGCGGCATTTTGTCTAGTCCGCGAATTTAAGACGACCCCCCTTTTTAAGAGCTATTTTTTACAACAAAAACACCGTCTTATATTCGAGCCAATACGGTATTTTGTGGACGATCCACAATTATAAACGGTTGCTGCAGAGACATAGGATGACTAACACAACATGTTGTGCTGTTATATGAAAATAATCCACTTTATGGCAGTATCAGTAACATGTATCACGTATCACTTTGGGCCATATCACACCACCTCATCATGGATTATTTTCCTATAACAGCATAACTCATTGTATGTTATTCCTTACATCCATTTAATAACATTTAACAAACATTGTCAAACCTCTGTGTACAATATAGGAATTTTGTGATACTGTAATTGGTAAGAAATATTGCAATATTTGATCATATTGTGAGCAGTTATAGTGGACGCTTCAATATACTGAAGGCGTGTTCTACTTAGACAGCAGCTGGCTAGCATGGTAGCTTTTTTGTCAAGAAAGGTAAATAATGTTAGTAAAGGGAAGCTTAAAACACTTTTTGAGAGAAAAAAAATGCTTGACAACTTTCCACCTTACTTGTTTATTAGGTACCAGTCATGAAAAAAATAAAGACTGAAATGATTTCAAGTAGTAATTTGTAGTCAACACAGTACAATGTAGATTTAATAAACCTCGAGTAATATATTTTTGGACGTGGGCTGTTGCATTCACAACCAGCTGAAGTTTTTATTTAAAGAGGTAGCCAGCCAGCAACACCTTTCAACAGTCCAATCTAGAGGTTATGCCGGCATGCAGGAGTTTCTCAGCGTCATGTAGAGTTAGCATATTTCTTATTTTGGCTCTGATCAAAAACCACTATAAGAGATGTTATTTTGATAGGAATCAAATGATAAATCAGCACCTAGGGTTACTCCAACGTCTTCAGCTTTTGGTTAACAGTTATTCCACAAAATTGACTCGTACATGCTTTTTTTGGGGGGAGGGGGTTGTTTTCAAGTAGAGTTTTTATTTCACCCTTGGTTGGTTCAGCAACACACTCCGCCATTTTGTTTTTCTCTACTCACAGTATATGAGCTGATAGCCTAGTAGTGGAGGAGCCAATCAGAGTGCGCGATTGCTCATATCCAGTGAATGTGGATAGAATGATAGCTGTTATCATGTTTCCAAATTAGAGGCTCAGAAAAGTTACGTGGCAATAAAATGAAGTCAGCTGACAACCTGAATGTACTGAATGACCAGGTTATCACATCAATGGATTTTTTTTTTCTTTCCTGATGGCACGGGTATAAAATTCAGGCTCAGACTGTGAAAGAGTGGTTCAGGAAGCATGAGGAATCATTTTCGCACATGAATTGGGCACCACAGAGTCCCGACCTGACTTTGGGATGTGATTCGACTCTACAGTCATCAGGACAAGATCTCGGCGAAAAACTAATGCAACTCTGAATGGAAATAAATGTTGTGACGTCGCATAAGGTTGTTGAAACAATGCCACGGCGCATTTGATGATTTCATGATACGTTACATACGGTAAATCCTTGTAATTCTGTTCTCGATTAAAAAAGCAAACTTTGGAAACAACATAAATCTCCGCGTGCAGAGTTATGCACTTTGGCTCACGTAGTGTAAATCTGACTTAGTCGTATTTTGAAACAGTTAACAGTCCCCGAGTAATTAAACTGAGAAGCTGGAGTGCAAAAATACTCACAAATTGCATTCACCAGGCTTAACAGCAACTTTCGTTTCCCTCTGTTTAATGATCCAAGCTGATAATCAGGCGCAGCAGATGAGACGCACTCGCTAAGCTTGCCAGGGTCTGTTTTTAAAACACCACTCTTGATACTGAATCAGACAGCATTTAGGAGTCAAGCATATTTAATTTCTGAACATAATGGTCCAATTAATTCCACTGCAAATATCAAGTTGCGAGTGGATACTGCTGGAAGGAACATGGTTTACCATCTGAATGCTGCTTTGGAAATGCATGCTCAGGCAGAGGACTTGGAGAAGAGCCATACTGAGACATAAGGACATCTTCAACCACCATGAAATCTGACACACACAAGCTAAGTAAGAGGATATTTAACAACAGTCATCACCCAGACAGTGTTCTTTTACCCTTAAATCCACTTGGAGAAATGCGCACACTGTTGGCACTGTGATGATTACAGTAGTAATGATGAAGTCGTTAATAAGAACAATCTGACTGCACATCCGATTTCATGTCGACATCAGCAGGACTGCAGACTGCAACAGATTTTCTTCTAGGATTGCCCTGTATTTGGCTCCATCCATCTAGCCTTCAACCCTGACCAATTTCTCAGCTCCTACTGATGAAAAACCATTTGTGGAACATGATGCTACCACTACCATGCTTCTCAGTGATGAGCAGCGTTGACTTTGCTTCAAATGTAGCGCTTTATGCCACAGTTCAGTCAGTTTAGACCCCCCAAAAAAGGATTTCCCACTTTTCCTAGGCCTCTAGATATAATTTCCTATAAGCTTTTTTTTTTCCTTCAACAAAATCCTATGGATTTCTCCAGCTTCTTCACAGTTACCTTTGGCCTCTTGGGTGCTTCCTCTGACTAATCCCCTCCTTACTTTGTCTATGACTTTTGGAGGACAGCCTTCTGTTGGAGTACTAATTTATAATTATTCTATCCACAGTCACTGGATATGAGCAATCGTATGTTCTGATTGGCTACTCCACTACTAGGCTATCAGCTCATCTACCGTGAGTAGAGAAAAACAAAATGGCGGAGCATGTTGCTGAACCAACTGAGGATGAAATAAAAACGCTACTCAAAAACAACCCCCCCCAAAATACAAAAAAAGCAACAAAATATGGAATAAAAGTAGTTGATGGTAAGAATGTGTCTTTTTTATTTTTCAAGAATTATCATCATCATCATCATCAGGCGGCATGGTGGTGTAGTGGTTAGCGCTGTCGCCTCACAGCAAGAAGGTCCGGGTTCGAGCCCCGTGGCCGGCGAGGGCCTTTCTGTGCGGAGTTTGCATGTTCTCCCCGTGTCCGCATGGGTTTCCTCCGGGTGCTCCGGTTTCCCCCACAGTCCAAAGACATGCAGGTTAGGTTAACTGGTGACTCTAAATTGACCGTAGGTGTGAATGTGAGTGTGAATGGTTGTCTGTGTCTATGTGTCAGCCCTGTGATGACCTGGCGACTTGTCCAGGGTGTACCCCACCTTTCGCCCGTAGTCAGCTGGGATAGGCTCCAGCTTGCCTGCGACCCTGTAGAACAGGATAAAGCGGCTAGAGATAATGAGATGAGATGAGATCATCATCATCATCATCATCACATTTTTCACAAATTGCTGCTGTCATTTCGCCAGTTTGTTTACATGCTAAGCGGAAATTATTTTGTCGGACATTCTGTATAAAGTTTTTTTTTGACTGAATTTGCAAAAAATAAAAATGCTCTATTTCTCAAAATCCAGTGAATGTGGATAGAATAAAACAATTATTCCACTCAATCTCGTCGTACGTGGCTTATAGCCAACTCGGCGCTATGTGCCTCGTTGGCTCATGTACGACTCTATTTTATGGAATAACTGTTAAATATTGCTTTGTGGGATGCTCAAAGCGTGAGATATTTTTTTAGAACCAAACCCTGATTGATATTTTCCGAGAGAGAGAGAGAGAGAGAGAGAGAGAGAGATCATGTGGCACTTTGCCCACATATCTACAGTACTTCATTCAACTAATGATGTGACTTCTTGTAACAACTGGTTGCACCAAAACTAAAGCTGGGGTTTCACAGCAATGGATGTGAATATTTTCATAAACATCTGTACGTAATTTTGCAAATTACACACACACACACACACACACACACCCTTCAATATCATGGGCTATTTTGTGTTGATTCATGACATACTGTATGTTTATCCCCGAAAAGTCCATTTCTCTTCCAGGTTGTA
This sequence comes from Neoarius graeffei, assembly GCF_027579695.1. Lineage (NCBI taxonomy): Eukaryota > Metazoa > Chordata > Actinopteri > Siluriformes > Ariidae > Neoarius > Neoarius graeffei. The sequence continues at coordinate 15,478,976 of NC_083572.1, forward strand.
AACTATAAAATGCGGAAATGTTCAAAGAGGGTGAATACTTACGCAAGGCACTTTATATAACCAGTATGACGTCTGTAATGAAAATGTGTTCGTCATTTGAGGTTCTAGCTTCCTTTTTCGCACCCAATTTCACTTCACATATGTGCATTGCCTGCAAAAAATATTTAATCTACAGCTTTATCGCATAACCAGCTGTCCTTTTTTGGTCATAAAGTTACAGCTGGCCTCCACAACAAAGAGACGTAGCTATGAGTTGTTGTTTTTTTTTTTTATTACTGCAATAAAGAAATGTCTCACAGTTGTTGATTTAGTGAAGGCATGTATGCTACAAGAGGGTTTGTTATGTGAACCTTGGTAGCCTGAGTAATCCTATAAACCTAGCACAATATAAACAACAATATGAATTCAAGATCCTTTCAACAGAACAAAGAGAACACCAAATCCAAGCCATACAGTTATGAGTCTTGGCTTTAGACAGCTATAAGAGCTATAAACGTAAGCATTTTTGAAAAGGAGACTCATATTGGAGGCAAATCCCCCCTTTTACAACCCCGATTCCAAAAAAGTTGGGACAAAGTACAAATTGTAAATAAAAACGGAATGCAATGATGTGGAAGTTTCAAAATTCCATATTTTATTCAGAATAGAACATAGATGACATATCAAATGTTTAGACTGAGAAAATGTATCATTTAATGAGAAAAATTGGGTGATTTTAAATTTCATGACAACAACACATCTCAAAAAAGTTGGGACAAGGCCATGTTTACCACTGTGAGACATCCCCTTTTCTCTTTACAACAGTCTGTAAACGTCTGGGGACTGAGGAGACAAGTTGCTCAAGTTTAGGGATAGGAATGTTAACCCATTCTTGTCTAATGTAGGATTCTAGTTGCTCAACTGTCTTAGGTCTTTTTTGTCGTATCTTCCGTTTTATAATGCGCCAAATGTTTTCTATGGGCGAAAGATCTGGACTGCAGGCTGGCCAGTTCAGTACCCGGACCCTTCTTCTACGCAGCCATGATGCTGTAATTGATGCAGTATGTGGTTTGGCATTGTCATGTCAAATCAGGGACGCCGTGTCATTCGGACTAAAGAGGAGAAGGACGACCCGAGTTGTTATCAGCGCTCAGTTCAGAAGCCTGCATCTCTGATGGTATGGGGTTGCATTAGTGCGTGCGGCATGGGCAGCTTACACATCTGGAAAGACCCCATCAATGCTGAAAGGTATATCCAGGTTCTAGAGCAACATATGCTCCCATCCAGACGACGTCTCTTTCAGGGAAGACCTTGCATTTTCCAACATGACAATGCCAAACCACATACTGCATCAATTACAGCATCATGGCTGCGTAGAAGAAGGGTCCGGGTACTGAACTGGCCAGCCTGCAGTCCAGATCTTTCACCCATAGAAAACATTTGGCGCATCATAAAACGGAAGATACGACAAAAAAGACCTAAGACAGTTGAGCAACTAGAATCCTACATTAGACAAGAATGGGTTAACATTCCTATCCCTAAACTTGAGCAACTTGTCTCCTCAGTCCCCAGACGTTTACAGACTGTTGTAAAGAGAAAAGGGGATGTCTCACAGTGGTAAACATGGCCTTGTCCCAACTTTTTTGAGATGTGTTGTTGTCATGAAATTTAAAATCACCCAATTTTTCTCTTTAAATGATACATTTTCTCAGTTTAAACATTTGATATGTCATCTATGTTCTATTCTGAATAAAATATGGAATTTTGAAACTTCCACATCATTGCATTCCATTTTTATTTACAATTTGTACTTTGTCCCAACTTTTTTGGAATCGGGGTTGTAGTAATACTACTAGTCGTACTAGTAGTTGTAATGGTAGTAGTAATAACTAGAACTGTGAGTAAACTCACTATAGAATACCCACCACTTACGAGCCCGTCATCATATATCGCCATATGTAAGGGAATAAGTTGAATTATCTCCCCTTTGAAACATCGGACCGGGATTATTTTCCTTGTTGCACATCTTCAGATGGCATACTGCAGCTGTGTAAAGTGTGACAGAATGGCCCTCTGTCAAAGTGCATTTTTATTCTTCTTTTAATCTAACATCATGTTTCCATTCACACCCATGCGCTCATTTCATTTATATAACTTTACAAGAAATCTGTAGTTTTTTCCTCTTTCTTAATTGTATGAACAATCACAAGTGGCCTAGTACGACACGGCAGGTCACGGTCTTTTGACAAAACAGGAAGTGAAACGTCAAACTGTTGTGAGAGTTACTGTGAACGGCACAACGGTGCGTGTGGCTGAGGAGTCAGTTTTAGTATTCGGAAGAGGAGTTTCAGAGACGTCTTTTGGATGGATTTTGCTGCTCATGGTGGAATACAGAACTGGGATTTCTAAGAAGTGGAACGGACAGATCAGGAAATTGCACAGGTACCATAATAGGAAGTGCAACTGTTTTTTTGCCTGGCTTACCTTGGTTACTTCAAAATCATTCCCCCAGATCTCCGCTCTCACACCCGGCCTCCAACAAAATTGCCAGCCTCTCTAAATCGCTCTCCCGGCTACTCTCCTCCCGGGTCACACACACGGCCGACCCCCTGCTCTCACCCTGCCCCACACACACACCTCAGGGTTTCCCATACATAGACTATTGTGTGGCGCAGTGCCACACAATGGATTCCTATCGCCACACAATCAGACTCGCGATTTTGAAAAAAAAAATTCCGTTGCGTATCGTTCCGTTCATTCATATTGCTCTTTCTTCTCGTTCACGCACGCGTGCACACACACCCACACACAGAAACAGACAGAGAGAGAGAGAGAGAGAGAGAGAGAGAGACGGAGAGGCGTATACACAGACCTGCCGTTGCGCATATACCTGGACTGCAAGTAGGCCTGTTAGGCTAATTAAAAATAACGCAGCCTTCCCGATTCGCCTTCCGACCCCTTATTTTAAAAGGTAGCCTACGTCGTGCTCGTGATAAGCTTTATCATAGCCTTCTTGGCTTACAGGAAACGGACATCCCTGAGTCAGGCTATAAATCAATTTTGATGCATACAGTAGCAGCTTGACGCAAAGAACCGGCCTTATTGCATTATCCCGTTTATCCCACTTCAGCATTCATGCAAGTTATTAATAATGGCTTGACATTCACAATAAATAAGGATTTCCCACTAGCCTAAATAAAATGTTGTTATACTCGCGGGGATGCCTAGTTGATGCTATCTGAAGCATAAAATTTGAATATTTTAAGAAGCATCTTTATTAGCTTTATTGGCGAAGTAGAATTGCAAGCGGGATTTCTCAGCTATGAATAGAGTAAGTACATAGAAATTCAGTATTCCTTTGTATATTTTTTTTGATGTAATGGAAATTTTTAGTGCTTTGATAATGAAGAAAATATACTTTTTTATCCATAGATTAAAACAGACCTCAGGAATAGGCTCCAAGGGGAACACCTGGCAGCCTGCTTACGAATCTCCATAAATGGTCCCGAACCCAGTGACTTCCCTTACGACAGGGCTCTTGAGTTTTTTTTCAGGAAGCCACGCAGAATTAAATGTTCTGATAGGGCATGCAGGCTTTGCACCAATTAGGGTAATGCTTTTTCATTATTGTTAGTTGCCTTGGTGTTACCTTAAGTGGTTTCTTACATCTAATTATGATATTTTATTTTATTATTATTTTGTTGTTACATTATATTATTTATTTCATTTTAGTATTGGAAAGGGCGGCACGGTGGTGTAGTGGTTAGCGCTGTCGCCTCACAGCAAGAAGGTCCGGGTTCGAGCCCTGTAGCCGGCGAGGGCCTTTCTGTGCGGAGTTTGCATGTTCTCCCTGTGTCCGCGTGGGTTTCCTCTGGGTGCTCCGGTTTCCCCCACAGTCCAAAGACATGCAGGTTAGGTTAACTGGTGACTCTAAATTGACCGTAGGTGTGAATGTGAGTGTGAATGGTTGTCTGTGTCTAGGTGTCAGCCCTCTGATGACCTGGCGACTTGTCCAGGGTGTACCCCGCCTTTCGCCCGTAGTCAGCTGGGATAGGCTCCAGCTTGCCTGCAACCCTGTAGAACAGGATAAAGCGGCTAGAGATAATGAGAGATGAGATTTTAGTATTGGTTGAGGTAAGTGTTGAGTTCAATATTTAAAATAAAAACCTCCAGCTTGTTTTGTTGCAATTTATTCCTTGAATGTCAACTAAAGAATGATTGAAAGATTGCCACCAAAAAGGCAAAAAACTAAGGTAAAAACTAAACTTTAACTTCAATTTTGGTGAGTAATTTTCATAAATTTAAAAGACAGGTTTTCCACCAACATCAAGCCCAGCAAACTAATGGACTGCCCTGTAATGTAAAGTTGGATTTAGGAATGAAACCAGGCAGGGTTCTGGTAAAAATTGTTTTAGCTGTCTTCTCTTAAAGAACTTAAATTGAACTGAATAATCTCAAATGCTTCTTGTAGCTTTAAAATAGTCCCAGCAGGTGACTGAAGAAAAATACTGTGTGTTTGAACACCGCTCGCTGTAAACACTTTGCATACACCCCAATGACCGATTCCACCGACTGCCACGACACCACCACGCACGATTCCCTCATCGGCACAGTGGAGCACCACAAATTGCTACCTGGTCTGTGGGAAACACTGCGCCTGCTTATAAAAGCTTACACCTTCACTCACCCACAGTAAACCAACATTTTTTTTGTTTGTTAGTTTCATTTGACTGTTTATTTTGTTGATTTTTGTTTGTTGCTTCAATTTATGGAAGACTGGAACCCAGCGAACTGAGTTTTCGAAATACATTAAAACAAAATGTATTCTGTGTCCTGTGCTATGTTGTATTTTAATGCTTTAAGAGGGTTTTGGTAATGGGGATGCTTTTTTTACTTGTGGCAGTCTTTCACTGCCTGGCGCCCAACTTAAATAAATAAATCAATAAATAAACTAACTTTCAAAGACAAACGCCACCGTTACAAAAGTTTCATCAAAATCCATCAAACCCTTTAGGAGTAGTTGAGCTTACAAGACACACGGACAGACAGGGTGATTCCTATATATAACCCTCCCCCCAACTTTTTTTTGCAGGGGGTATAATAGTAGTAGTAGTAGTAGTAGTAATGGTAACAGTAGCAGTAGTAATGGTAGTAGTAATAATGGTAATAGTAGTAGTAATGGTAGTAATAATAATAGTAGTAGTGGTGGTAATAGTAGTAGTAGCAATGGCAGTAGTAATAATAGTAGTAGTGGTAGTAGTAATAATAGCAGTAGTTGTAGTAGTAGTGGTAGTAATAATAGTAGTAGTGGTAGTAGTAGTAGTAATGGCGGCAGTAGTAGTAGTAGTAATGGTAGTAGTAACAGTAGTAGTGGCAGTAGTAGTAGTGGTAATATTAGGAGGAGTAGTAGTAGTAATAATGGTAGTAGTGGTAATATTAGTAGTGGTAGTAGTGGTAGCAGTAGTAGTAGTGGTAATATTAGTAGTGGTGGTAATATATTAGTAGTGGTAATATTAGTAGTGGTGGTAATATATTAGTAGTGGTAGCAGTAGTAGTAGTAGTAGTGGTAGCAGTGGTAGCAGTAGTAATGTTGGTAGTAGTAGTAGTTGTGGCAATATTAGTAGTGGTAGTAGTAGTAGTAGTAGTAGTAGTGGTGGTAATATATTAGTAGTGGTAGCAGTAGTAGTAGTGGTAGCAGTAGTAATGGTGGTGGTAGTAGTAGTAGTTGTGGCAATATTAGTAGTGGTAGTAGTAGTAGTGGTAATATATTAGTAGTGGTAGCAGTAGTAGTAGTGGTAATATTAGTAGTGGTAGTAGTAGTGGTAAGGCCAAATAAAAAAAATAGTGTGTTTCCGGTAACCTGACCGATCAAGAATTTCCGCGTCGAAATTGCCGACCGTAAAGTTTTTATTACAAATTTCCCTCGATATTTTAGTGTAAGCGGCGTTAGTTTGTCTAGTGGTAGCAGTAGTAATATTAGTAGTGGTAGTAGTAGTAGTAGTGGTAAGGCCAAATTAAAAAAATAGTGTGTTTCCGGTAACCCGACCGATCGAGAACTTCCGCGTCAAAATTGCCGACCGTAAAGTTATTACAAATTTCCCTCGATATTTTAGTGTAAGCGGCGTTGGTTTGTCATAATTTTTTGTTTCAACGCATTCAAGTTGTGAAAGAAACGATAAAAAGTAAAATGTTTTGCCACTTCTATCAGCCCTCCTGCATAAACTGAGCCAAGCCGCCATTTTGAATCCTCATTCAAGGCTGTAATGCAAATTGCTTCCTTTTCAGTATACAAGTGCACTTCCATGGCAGGGAAAAACACTACATTTTGCCGCCTATGTAGTCCCCTATTTATACAAATAGGAGTCATTCAGGATTCAGCCATGTTTTTGCTCGACCCAAGTTCTACAGTAGGCTAGGCTAGGCCGTCTGCTTTTAATGGAAGTAGCCTAGCCTAGGACGTTATTTTCACGTTATTTCTTGATAAGGTGTTTTCACGTTATTACATTAAAATATCATGAAATATCGCTTCCGTAGATCATAACTCAAACTCTCACGATATTTTTTTTATTCGTTTAAAGATTTAAAACACTTATTTTATTATGATGTGTGGTATAAAGGATTCTGTGCCAAAATACTATTTTGTAAGATGTTTACTTGTGTTAATTTTTTCGAACAAAATAAAAAAAAATTAAGAAAAAAAAAACTTTCCTACCTACCGACCTTATTTTAGTATTTCATGTTACCGGAAACACACTATTTTTTTTTTTGGCCTAATATTAGTAGTAGTAGTAGTGGTGGTAATATTATTATTAGTAGTAGTAATGGTGGTAGTAGTAGTAATGGTGGTGGTAGTAGTAGTAGTAGTAGTAGTAGTAATATTAGTAGTAGTAGTAGTAGTAATTGTAGTAGTGGTGGTAGTAGTAGTAGTAGTAGTAGTAGTAGTGCTAATAGTAGTAGTAGTAATAATAGTGGTAGTAATGATAGTATTAGTCATAGTAGTTGTCGCAGTAGTGATGGTAGTAGTATGCTCACCACCGGCATGGTGGTGTAGTGATTAGCACTGTCGCCTCACAGCAAGAAGGTTCTGGGTTGGAGCCCAGTGCCCGACGGGGGCCTTTCTATGTGGAGTTTGCATGTTCTCCCCATGTCTGCGTGGGTTTCCTCCGGGTGCTCCGGTTTCCCCCACAGTCCAAAGACATGCAAGTTAGGCTAACATGGAGCGGTTAACATGAAGTGCCCTTGAGCAAGGCACGTAAGCTCCCCAGGCGCTGTAGCACAGCTGCCCACTGCTCTGGGCATGTGTGCTCATTACTCCCTTTTGTGTGTGCGCATGTCTGTGTTCACTACTTCACATGGGTTAAATGCAGAGGATGGATTTCACTGTGCTTGAGTATGCATGTGACAAATAAAGGCTTCTTCTTCTCCTTTCTGAGACTGAAGAAGGGCTAAAGAAAACTTTTCCAAGTAAAACTTTAAGCAGCTGAAGATCACCTCGTTGATATGAAAGTGCTCCAGGTTAAAAGGACCAGTCTCTGCGGAAGATAAAGCAGCGATCCTCTAAATAATGAAAATCATGTCATGAGAAAGTGAGAGTGATAGGAAATGATAAGGCTGAAGGAGGCATTTCATAATTTAGCAAAATATGACAGGCATCCCTCATTCGACATACAAGAAGCTACTGAATTTGCCCAGTCACAATTCCTTAGTTTTACTGACAAAATAAAATAGTTTGCCTAATCCTAGTATACCTGTCTTCTAGAATGTAAGCTAACATTTTTAAACATCCTGGGGGAAATTTACGCAGTGTAATAGTTACCCGATTGTTAGCTATAACTCGCTTACACAACTATATAATATTTACCTAATGTTACATAATGTCACTGAATTGTCTTGGCCAGCCCTAAGGGTCCCATCTGCATCTCATCATTGCTGAGGAGTGTGCTCCCATCACCCAATCAAGCATCCAGCCAGAGCAGGTCATGATATATATTTTTTACCATATTAACATGCCATTGTTGTGTGTTATGCCTGATGTAAAGACTCTCGTCTCTGCGAGCCTACCACACAGATTTAATACTTGTCATTTTTAGGGCATACCTAACAACGTGTGTTTTCTTTCTCTCTCTCTTCCCCCCCCAATCTGTCCCTCTGAGTTACATGTTGGTCCTGGGATTGAGATGCTGGCCTCTTCTGCCCCTCGGACCTGCTTGATCCATCCTGGTGCCCTGTGTCTGGTCGGAGTTTTATCGCACCGCTCCTGTGGAGGACGGCCCCATGAGGACAGTTGAGGGTTATACCTGGAAGACGCTCTGGACTCTTACAGTAATGCTTTTATGGCTGAGGACTACAGTTGTCTTGCTAACTTTAGGACTGCAGTTATCATGAACAGTTTTGCACTCAAGTTTCCATCAATGAAAAGTTATAACATCAACGAAACTGTCCTCATGTTAAAACTGTTAATATTATAGTCAGGCTGTCTGTTGTTGCCCAAATGAGGATGGGTTCCCTTTTGAGTCTGGTTCCTCTCGAGGTTTCTTCCTCATGTCGTCTGAGGGAGTTTTTCCTTGCCACCGTCGCCACAGGCTTGCTCATTGGGGATAGATTAGGGATAAATTAGCTCATGTTTTAAGTCGTTCAAATTCTGTAAAGCTGCTTTGCGACAATGTTTATTGTTAAAAGCGCTATACAAATAAACTTGACTTGACATAATTAGGTAACCAATTACACAATGTACAGTAATCCTGAGACTGTTGTTAGCTAGCTGATGATGAAGTTGAGATTAGCTAAGCTAACTGGCAAACATCAACGATGTACATGTTTTAGCGAGCATGCTAGCCTAGATAACTGTTACATTGCGATGTAAAATCAAAAATGAGAAGTGGTTGATTAATATTAAGTTCAATTCATGGTGGCTGATGTTGAAACTCAGGAGGTGCAAAACAAAAGGAGACAAAAAGAGAGAGAGAGAGAAATAAAGGTAACATGAGGTAGAAGAAAGAATGGCGCATGAGTGAGTAAAGTATAAATAAATATATTTGAGACGCAGAAAGAGACGAAGAGAGACTGAGAAGGGGAGAGACAGACACACACACAGAGTGTGTTTATGGTGTGATAAGACAGAAAGGTCAGACTGAGTCATCCTGCAACATCTCACCCTGGAGCTCTGCGGTCTGTGAGGTATCCAGAGACTTGTATTTACAGAGATCAAAAGGTCACAGTGTCTCTGGGATAAAAATCTTTAGTGGGTCTCATAGCAGGGGTGGGATAGATTCACGGTTCTTGCCACCCATGCTTTTATGGCAGATGTACTGTATAAACATCTCCGCGAATAAAAAAGGTAGCACAGAGTACGACAAACGTGTGAGGAATAATACATGACGAAGTGAGCTGTTATCGGAAAATAATGATCAACAGGGTAGTGCGGTCATTTCTTCCATTCATTTTTTTGTTAACTGTGACTAATACACACACACGCAAGTCTTAGGCACCCTATTTTTCTTTCATACAAACTTTGTTACAGACTTCGATTTTACAAGGGTCGTCTCACACCAGATATCGAATCCGTTTCGGGTATTATGGCTTACTGCTGTTTATCGTATTTTTTTAAATGTTGAAACATTTCGTTTCATAATTTGTAAGCCATTTTTGGTCTACAGCATTTCTTTACATGTGCCTTTACAGTCCTGTATATATGGGTCTGTCTCAGAAACTGGGTACTGTGGGGGTCCCCCACTAAATATACTCACAGTCAATAAACTATACGGTTTTGAATGGTGATGTTGGTTTTAATTTGAAATAAAATGATGAAAGAAATAACACATAAAACTAAATCTTTGATGTGAATACTCTGTTCAGAATTTGGCAAAAATTCTGCAAATTTGTGGAAAAATGGCAGCTTGATCTGGGACATGATAAATGGTCGACTACATCGCATTCCCTTAAAAAGGTTGTAGTCCACTGAAAAGTCTACAGTTATCACTAATTGTATTTTAAGTTGTAACTTTATACACCTAAGGATTGGTGCGCGCACAGAATAATCATAACCGTAATAAAACATCATGCAAAATATTTGATCACCGTCGTAACTCCGTTTTCCGCGTACCCAAAACCAATACGATCGTGTGTTTTGATCTAAACGGAAACCCTCAGGGTCAAGGTCACGACCTCACCAAAAGTAGTAACTTAAAATCACTACGCCATATAAAAATTTAGCTATAAATCTGCGATTTTGTTTTTTAAAACGAAAGCTGAAAGTTAGGTATAGAATATGTTTCTTACAGAATATGTTACGATGGTAGCTGGTCTTGTATGAATTTCTGAGCTATAAAATGAGTTGTGGTCTATTTTTTACCGTAGCGTGTTATTTGTGTGCGGGGAAGGACAAACATTAACAATGTGCATGTGTAGAATGGAATTTTCCACTCCAACAGTTAGAAGTTGATCGTGCTTCCATTTGCGGTCTTTCTGTTACGCGAGTGATCTGTTCGGACGTTATCGCTGAAAAGGTGAGTTTTGACAGTTTTATTTTGTTTTAGTCTTGCAGTATAAGGCAATAGAATGTTTCTTTTTCATCTTACTTTCATATTTCGTAGTGTTTGCGTATTTTTGGCCAATATTTTGCAACCACGGTCAATTTAGATCGAACTTTTGATAGAATCTACGGCCAGTCATTTTGCCCCGCCCCCGCCTCACGCTCCGTCCGGTGCGGTAGCGATGTCCCGATGCTCGCACGCCGCAGCAGAGACCCGCGCGACCTTCAGCCGGTACAGTTGCTGTTCTTTTACCGCCACCGTTTTTCTCATCTTTCTGGTGTGTTCTTGATTTTTCCATTGTGTCCTACTTCGCCATATCAAATACCCAAAATGTATCCTATTATTCATATTTAAGTGAATAATCCATTCAGTCATCATAACTTGGCATTTTTAACCCAAGCAATCAAAAACAGGAAATTTATTCAATATTTTCACTCATCTGTGAAGGAGGGGCTTTAATTCTTCATGATGTAGTTATTTTATATGGAAATCAATTTTACAAAAGCATTTGAATTGTAACCAAAAACATTTTCCACAGTGGAGGCCAGATAAAGCAAGATACTATTTTTATTCTTATTAAACATGACAAGAGAAACATTGAGCGTTAGGTAAATGCAAAAAAAAAAAAAAAGTAAAATTAGAAAAAATATTTTTTGACCATAATGTCCCAAATGAGAGACCGGTTTCTGAAACAGACCCAGATCCACACACCGATCAGCCATAGCATTATGACCACTGACGGGTGAAGTGAATAACACCGATTATCTCATTACAATGGCACCTGTCAAAGGGTGGGATATATTAGGCCACTGTACCACAGACTGATGAAAAAGTTCATGCTGACACCTTTCTGTTTTAGCCAGCGTTAACTTTAGCAGTTTGTGCTACAGTAGCTCTTCTGTGGGATTGGACCATATGGGCTAGCGTCTGTGCTCTATACGACTCAATGAGCCTTCGACACCCGTGACCCTGTCTCTATGCAAGTAAGACAACGAATGAAGTTTAGCTAAAAAAAATTAAAATGCGGGCGGCACGGTGGTGTAGTGGTTAGCGCTGTCGCCTCACAGCAAGAAGGTCCTGGGTTCGAGCCCCGGGGCCGGCGAGGGCCTTTCTGTGTGGAGTTTGCATGTTCTCCCCGTGTCCGCGTGGGTTTCCTCCGGGTGCTCCGGTTTCCCCCACAGTCCAAAGACATGCAGGTTAGGTTAACTGGTGACTCTAAATTGACCGTAGGTGTGAATGTGAATGGTTGTCTGTGTCTATGTGTCAGCCCTGTGATGACTGTGTGACTTGTCCAGGGTGTACCCCGCCTTTCGCCCATAGTCAGCTGGGATAGGCTCCAGCTTGCCTGCGACCCTGTAGAAGGATAAAGCGGCTAGAGATAATGAGATGAGATGAATTAAAATGCTAATTTTGCTAAGTGTGACAAGGATAACACTCAAATTATGGCTGTGACATTTGACTAAGACAATGAATGTAGGTTAGCTTAAAAAAATAGTGCTAATATCACTAACCCTGTGTCCGAAATCACTCCCTACTCACTATGCAGTGGATTATATAGTGGGGACGCCATTTTGTAGCGCTGTCCGAAACCTTAGTGAGGATTATTTACACCATATATAGTGCACTCAAAGTATCCCACAACGCATCACGAAAACTAGTGTACAACGATGGTGACTAACCAAAGCAATATATCCCATCGTGCATTGTGGTCACGCTGAAAGAAATCCAATCAAAAGTCTCAAATTTGATTTAATAAAAGGTAACGGAGAAGAAGAAAGTATTCAGCCTTGATTTAAAAGAACTGAAAGATGCAGGTACTTTGTATTGCTTAATGTAGGAAATGCGCTCAGTATAATATGGATTTATCACAAAAATATGTGCACGCATTTGTTATTTAGAAAACCCGCCAGCCGACTGATCTGGCACATTTAAATTGTGCGACAGTAATGACGTAAATACCAGCGTGACGGAGTAGTGCCCGAAAGCGTTTTTTCATTTTACCAATGAGCTCACTATATAGTCCTCTATATAGTAATTCCCTATATAGGGAGTAGTGAACAAGTGAGCGATTTTGGACACAGGGACAGGGTCAATGTTTTGGCTAATATTCCTGGGAGATGGCTAACATTACCTATGCAACTAAGACAATGAATTGAGGTTAGGTTTTTCGAAAAATAAATAAATAAATAAATAATGCTAATATTGCTAATTACAACCCCGATTCCAAAAAAGTTGGGACAAAGTACAAATTGTAAATAAAAACAGAATGCAATAATTTACAAATCTTAAAAACTGATATTGTATCACAATAGAACATAGACAACATATCAAATGTCAAAAGTGAGACATTTTGAAATTTCATGCCAAATATTGGCTCATTTGAAATTTCATGACAGCAACACATCTCAAAAAAGTTGGGACAGGGGCAATAAGAGGCTGGAAAAGTTAAAGGTACAAAAAAGGAACAGCTGGAGGACCAAATTGCAACTCATTAGGTCAATTGGCAATAGGTCATTAACATGACTGGGTATAAAAAGAGCATCTTGGAGTGGCAGCGGCTCTCAGAAGTAAAGATGGGAAGAGGATCACCAATCCCCCTAATTCTGCGCCGACAAATAGTGGAGCAATATCAGAAAGGAGTTCGACAGTGTAAAATTGCAAAGAGTTTGAACATATCATCATCTACAGTGCATAATATCATCAAAAGATTCAGAGAATCTGGAAGAATCTCTGTGCGTAAGGGTCAAGGCCGGAAAACCATACTGGATGCCCATGATCTTCGGGCCCTTAGACGGCACTGCATCACATACAGGCATGCTTCTGTACTGGAAATCACAAAATGGGCTCAGGAATATTTCCAGAGAACATTATCTGTGAACACAATTCACCGTGCCATCCGCCGTTGCCAGCTAAAACTCTATAGTTCAAAGAAGAAGCCGTATCTAAACATGATCCAGAAGCGCAGACGTCTTCTCTGGACCAAGGCTCATTTAAAATGGACTGTGGCAAAGTGGAAAACTGTTCTGTGGTCAGACGAATCAAAATGTGAAGTTCTTTATGGAAATCAGGGACGCCGTGTCATTCGGACTAAAGAGGAGAAGGACGACCCGAGTTGTTATCAGTGCTCAGTTCAGAAGCCTGCATCTCTGATGGTATGGGGTTGCATTAGTGCGTGTGGCATGGGCAGCTTACACATCTGGAAAGACACCATCAATGCTGAAAGGTATATCCAGGTTCTAGAGCAACATATGCTCCCATCCAGACGACGTCTCTTTCAGGGAAGACCTTGCATTTTCCAACATGACAATGCCAAACCACATACTGCATCAATTACACCATCATGGCTGCGTAGAAGAAGGGTCCGGGTACTGAACTGGCCAGTCTGCAGTCCAGATCTTTCACCCATAGAAAACATTTGGCGCATCATAAAACGGAAGATATGACAAAAAAGACCTAAGGCAGTTGAGCAACTAGAATCCTACATTAGACAAGAATGGGTTAACATTCCTATCCCTAAACTTGAGCAACTTGTCTCCTCAGTCCCCAGACATTTACAGACTGTTGTAAAGAGAAAAGGGGATGTCTCACAGTGGTAAACATGGCCTTGTCCCAACTTTTTTGAGATGTGTTGTTGTCATGAAATTTAAAATCACCTAATTTTTCTCTTTAAATGATACATTTTCTCAGTTTAAACATTTGATATGTCATCTATGTTCTATTCTGAATAAAATATGGAATTTTGAAACTTCCACATCATTGCATTCCGTTTTCATTTACAATTTGTACTTTGTCCCAACTTTTTTGGAATCGGGGTTGTATGGTTGTTAAGGGTAACACTCAGTGAAGATCATGGCTTTGTGACTTGAATGGTAGGTAGGTTAAGTAAGTAAGTAAGAAAGAAAGAAAGAAATCTAAGGCCATTATTAAAAAAATGTTCTGTTTCAGGTCCACCGGCCGGGTGAGTGCCGTTTGTGCGGTTGAAATTTTTTTTTTTAACGACGGTTTTTCGACATTTTTTTCGGGTTCGTAAATCTAAAATCAAACTTGACATTTACGCATTCCCAGGGCTTTCCACTAAGGCTCATACTAGCCAGCCATGACAAATAAGTAGCCAGCCGGGGGGGAGTAAACAGAAAATAAACTCTTGTGCACGCAGTTCCCAGGATTAAATGTATTTTCCACAGACCATTTATTTCTTCACTTTACTCAAATACAAAGTAAAATGGCAGTAAATCTTCTTTCTTTTCTTGCGTATTGCATCATGAGGCGTTCCTGGCTTGTAAATCTCTTATTTTCGGTGCATGACACATTCACGCAGCTGAGCATGCTATGAATTAACAATGACAGCGGTCTGCAGTGGGGCTACACAATTAAACACTCAGCGAACATTTCTCCATTTGTGTATGAAAATACACTCCAACCACTCAGTTTGGTTTCATTTACAACCAACGGTGTCTTTTGATGCCAGCATGTAATTGAACGAGAGAAGACTGGTTTACCGGAGACAAAATAAGCGTTATCTCTGCTTCTGTTCCCTCCGACACACTACTGCCTCCGCCGAGTGCGCGCGCGCACACGCCACATGTCGGGGCCGCGGATGAGTTACTCTCCCTTGATCAACGATGTCTGCGGGGAATTTGTGGTTATTATCGGTACAAACAGCGCGAATCACAACTTAAATGAGTGCGGTTCAGTTTGACATTATTGTCAGTCCATTAGATAAACATTTAATTTTATTAAAATCGAAAATTAATATTTAGAGCCTGTGGGCTACAAAAATAATCGTCATTAAAGTAGCCGGCTGGACTTAATTGTGTAGTCGGCTGTATGGCCGGCAGCCGGCGCTTGTGGAAAGCCCTGCATTCTGCACAGAATATAGAATTGAATCAGCTCTGCGCATGCGCCGTGCGGCACAAAAAAACGGCAGCAACCATGAAGGAAGGAGATCCGGAGTTTTCAAACATTTGCTTAAGTGTGAAATCGCAAAATGGTATTCTAGCGAACAACAAAATAGTAAAGATTCAGAAAAACAAATCATTCAGTGATCATTTTAATAGTGTAATTTCATCCGAACTAGGCCTAACGGTCGATTTAGAACTACAAAAAGTCCGTGTGTCGGACATTTTAAGTACCTTTGTAAAAGTTTTGCAAATGTTGCAGTCAGCATTTAAAATGCTAACTTAAAGTTTTTGTACAAGTTTCAGTTGATTAAACGGTCATATTTTATTAAATGTGTCTGCTTTTGTAATAAAAAAGTACTGAAAGAAAAAGCAAACACAGCATTCCGATTTCTTATCCATCCATCCATATATATATATATATATATATATATATATATATATATATATATATATTACACATATATACATAAAATCCCTCCCTCCCGACTGAAAATTTTTTTGCTCACCCGGTGGACAGGAAACGGATTTTTTTTTTTTAAGGATGGCCTAATACCACAATGTGTACTTGGGCTAATAATCAATCAGTGCGTTTACATGCACATAGAGAAAATCGAATTTCTGCCGTTGCTCGACTGAAATCGAAGTTGTAAATGCCATGGAAACACCTTAGCTCGGCTGAAATCGAACCGAACTTGATTTCTTGTAATCGAGCTACACGACCTAGATTATGCGATTGTAGCCGAGCTACTTAGTGCATGTAAACCCTATTGAGCTACGTAGTCAAACTACTTACTTCAGCACTGCCCCTTCTGGAAGTGACGAGTGACAAGACCACAAGCGGGAAACACAACAGCCTCGGTCGGCATGACAACGAATCATGACAACGGCATCTTTTCTTTTTGTGGCATTGTTTGCACTGTTAAAATTTAGCTCACTTACTGTATCACCAAATACATCTGTACAGCTGTTGCATAGCTGTGAATTGTGTACATAAACAAGTCATTGTATTTGTGTGTGTGTGTGTGTGTGTGTGTGTGTGTGTGTGTGTGTGTATATATATATATATGTCCAACATCTGAAGAATGTCAATAAAAACAAAACAACTGAACTTTGTGTGTTTATTAAGACATAAGTTAAATTGTAAGCAAAAAAAATATTTTTTTTGTAAGCAAAAAATGGACTTTAGAAAAATATACAATTGTGCAAAATAAGTTGTCTTACAAAACAGTGGTCTGCGCAGGACAGTTTGTAGCCACACAGCCTGTTAGAGCAAGCCTAACAGCTTGAGCACGGAACTTGTGAACACGGAACTGCCAGTGTTGCCAGATTGGGCGGTTTTAAGTGCATTTTGGCGGATTTGAACATGTTTTGGGCTGGAAAACGTCAGCAGTATCTGGCAACACTGCTGATAACTTTGTTTATACTCTTGAATAGCTCTTCTTCATGACGACAACCAGAAGTGTACCAATACGATGGGGCGTGTAGCGCCACCTGTGGCTCGGGTGCACAATGTACCTCACACAATAGCTCGATTTCCTTGTGTGCATGTAGGATTGGATTTCTCTGGCACCCCTGCTGGGACCCTTAGCTCGATTACCGACAGTAGCTCGATTGGGATGTGCATGTAAACGCACTGACTAAAGCTAACTAAACACTGACTATGTGACAAAGACTGTCAATGAAGGTTAGCTTAATAATGT
This sequence comes from Neoarius graeffei, assembly GCF_027579695.1. Taxonomy (NCBI): domain Eukaryota; kingdom Metazoa; phylum Chordata; class Actinopteri; order Siluriformes; family Ariidae; genus Neoarius; species Neoarius graeffei. The sequence continues at coordinate 15,496,088 of NC_083572.1, forward strand.
GTGCCAATATTGCTAAGGATAACTCGCTGAAGATCATGGCTAACATTAATGATCCGCCTAAGAAAATGAATGAACGTGAGCTTAAATAAAATAATGCTAATATCGCTAATTGTACTTCGGCTTATGATCACTGGAGTTGGCTAATATTGCCTTTGTAACCAAGACAATGAATGGAGGTTAGCTTTAAAAAACAAAACAAAGCAATGAATGCTAATTTGGTTCTACATGTGTTTTGGCTGATAATCACTGGAGTCACACAAACACTGTGTGTGAGACTGAGACAAGGAATGCGAGTTTTGTGACTTACTTAGGCTGTGTGACTAGAATATTAATTTCAATTTAAATAAGTTCGAACGTGGAACAAAAGCAGTGATGATCAGGTTTTTTTTTTAAAGAGCTAGAAATGAGCTCGCACTAAAAGCTGCTGAAACCTGTTGCTGAGGACATGGATTCAGTCATTTGGATTCTGTGGTGGTGTGGTATTCAATCCATCCATTCCCTTCATGAAAGAGCCAGGCTCAGGCCATACTGACTCATATCACATGATTTCTCCAGAGGCGCTCAGGTTTACTTTAACGCAATTCTGTCTGGCTGAGTGGCAAACACACAAACACGCACAGCTCATTACGGTCTAGTTACAACGTCAATGACGAGGGCCCTCGGGAAATGCAGTGTGTAAAGGCATGTTGTGAATATGAAGCTGTCGAGGATGATGTCCGGAGAGTTGGTATTAAAAATAAATAAATAAATATAACCCCGATTCCAAAAAAGTTGAGACAAAGTACAAATTGTAAATCAAAATGGAATGCAATGATGTGGACGTTTCAAAATTCCATATTTTATTCAGAATAGAACACAGATGACATATCAAACGTTTAAACTGAGAAAATGTATCATTTAAAGAGAAAAATTAGGTGATTTTAAATTTCATGACAACAACACATCTCAAAAAAGTTGGGGCAAGGCCATGTTTACCACTGTGAGACATCCCCTTTTCTCTTTACAACAGTCTGTAAACGTCTGGGGACTGAGGAGACAAGTTGCTCAAGTTTAGGGAGAGGAATGTTAACCCATTCTTGTCTAATGTAGGATTCTAGTTGCTCAACTGTCTTAGGTCTTTTTTGTCGTATCTTCCGTTTTATGATGCGCCAAATGTTTTCTATGGGTGAAAGATCTGGACTGCAGGCTGGCCAGTTCAGTACCCGGACCCTTCTTCTACGCAGCCATGATGCTGTAATTGATGCAGTATGTGGTTTGGCATTGTCATGTTGGAAAATGCAAGGTCTTCCCTGAAAGAGACGTCGTCTGGATGGGAGCATATGTTGTTCTAGAACCTGGATATACCTTTCAGCATTGATGGCGTCTTTCCAGATGTGTAAGCTGCCCATGCCACATGCACTAATGCAACCCCATACCATCAGAGATGCAGGCTTCTGAACTGAGCGCTGATAATAACTTGGGTCGCCCTTCTCCTCTTTAGTCCGAATGACACGGCGTCCCTGATTTCCATAAAGAACTTCAAATTTTGATTCGTCTGACCACAGAACAGTTTTCCACTTTGCCACAGTCCATTTTAAATGAGCCTTGGCCCAGAGAAGACGTCTGCGCTTCTGGATCATGTTTAGATACGGCTTCTTCTTTGAACTATAGAGTTTTAGCTGGCAACGGCGGATGGCACGGTGAATTGTGTTCACAGATAATGTTCTCTGGAAATATTCCTGAGCCCATTTTGTGATTTCCAATACAGAAGCATGCCTGTATGTGATGCAGTGCCGTCTAAGGGCCCGAAGATCACGGGCACCCAGTATGGTTTTCCGGCCTTGACCCTTACGCACAGAGATTCTTCCAGATTCTCTGAATCTTTTGATGATATTATGCACTGTAGATGATGATATGTTCAAACTCTTTGCAATTTTACACTGTCGAACTCCTTTCTGATATTGCTCCACTATTTGTCGGCGCAGAATTAGGTAGATTGGTGATCCTCTTCCCATCTTTACTTCTGAGAGCCGCTGCCACTCCAAGATGCTCTTTTTATACCCAGTCATGTTAATGACCTATTGCCAATTGACCTAATGAGTTGCAATTTGGTCCTCCAGCTGTTCCTTTTTTGTACCTTTAACTTTTCCAGCCTCTTATTGTCCCTGTCCCAACTTTTTTGAGATGTGTTGCTGTCATGAAATTTCAAATGAGTCAATATTTGGCATGAAATTTCAAAATGTCTCACTTTTGACATTTGATATGTTGTCTATGTTCTATTGTGAATACAATATCAGTTTTTGAGATTTGTAAATTATTGCATTCCGTTTTTATTTGCAATTTGTACTTTGTCCCAACTTTTTTGGAATCAGGGTTGTAATAGGAAAACAACCAGGGATTCCATATAATATAAGTTTCAGGGTGATCGGAAGCAATTTAGTATTGTGCAGATACACAACGGATGACGGAAAAAAGGTGACTCCGTTACGTTTATTTTATTGCTTTCATGATTTGGGTTGCCATATCCTTCTCTTAGAGGGAAGTGTGACTGCAAATCAACAAAGTTCTTCTGACAGTTCTGTGACAGGAATAGCTTGAAAATGAAAATGGCGGATGTTTGGAGGTGCTGTTACGACAACAGCATGCAAGTAGAGGCATTAGCTAAGCTGTAAGAGTTTCTTTTCACTGGGGTCAGCCCCGACATCGCAAACATCTTCCAGATCAGTCATGCAGCTCACTGAGGAGGCTAATGGACCGATAATAGAATCAACGAGGCATAGAGACCTTCAATTAGGAAACAGAGTTATGGGAGAGAGAGAGACAGAGAGAGACAGAGAGAGGGATTGATGGAGATGAACCAGCATAATGTAGAGTCAGGCTCCTGCTATAGTGTAACACACACAAGCAGAAGGAGCAAATCTACCCATCATGGTGGAACAGTCTTGCTATTACAGCCATGAGCAGCCATGGACTAAAGGTAAGAGAAGCAGCCTTTAACTAAAAGTTTTGCTGGTTCAATTCCCTGGACCAGCAGAAAAATCCATGGCTCGAGTGCTCTTCAGCAAGGTACCTAAACCCCAACTCGTTCCTTGTTGTACGTCACTTTGGATAAGAGCGTCTGCTAAATGCCTGTCATGTATGTGTCTTGAGTAATAAACCTGAACACCATCCCGCTGCAACCAAGGTGTGTGTTCTAATTCTGTTTTCGGAAAATAATTATCATTAGTGTCATGGGTCAATACCACTTGACCTTGATTACATTACAGCTATTTAGCAGACACTCTTATCCAGAGCAGGGGGTTAGGTGCCTGACTCAAGGGTGCTTCAGCCATTCCTGCTGGTCCAAGGAATCAAACCGGCGACCTTTTGGTCCTAAAGCTGCTTCTCTAACCATTAGGCCATGGCTTCCTCTTTTTGAATCTTTGATTCCTTTTTAATAATTATCTCATCTCATCTCATTATCACTAGCCACTTTATCCTGTTCTACAGGGTTGCAGGCAAGCTGGAGCCTATCCCAGCTGACTACGGGTGAAAGGCGGGGTACACCCTGGACAAGTCGCCAGGTCATCACAGGGCTGACACATAGACAACCATTCACACTCACATTCACACTTAGGTCAATTTAGAGTCACCAGTTAACCTAACCTGCATGTCTTTGGACTGTGGGGGAAACCGGAGCACCCGGAGGAAACCCACACGGACACGGGGAGAACATGCAAACTCTGCACAGAAAGGCCCTCGCTGGCCACGGGGCTCAAACCCGGACCTTCTTGCTGCGAGGCGACAGTGCTAACCACTACACCACTGTGCAGCACTTTAATAATTATATATATATTTTTATCCTTTTATAGTTATGTTGAAAGTTGCGGAAAAGTCTGTGAGACTTTATTTCCAGTTATCACTCAGATTTTGTCAGCTATAAACAGACTTTTCCTTCTTTTCTGACTTGTAGACAAAAAGTAATGGAAGTTCAAAGGCCGTCCATCCATTATCTGTAGCTGCTTATCCTGTGCAGGGTCACGGGCAAGCTGGAGCCTATCCCAGCTGACTATGGGCAAGAGGCGGGGTAGACCCTGGACAAGTCTCCAGATCATCGCAGGGCTGACATATAGAGACAAACAACCATTCGCACTCACGTTCACACCTACGGTCAATTTAGAGCCACTAATTAGCCTAACCTGCATGTCTTTGGACTGTAGGGGAAACCCACACAGCCACGGAGAGAACATGCAAACTCCACACTGGCTCGAACCCAGAACCGTCTTGCTGTGAGGCAACAGTGCTAACCACTACACCACCAAGTTTGAAGTCCTGTACTGAAAAACATAGTTACAGCTATGATCCAGAGACTCCTTCCAAAAATGCCAAACACAAAACTCCATTGTATTAACAAATATGTGGCACGTCCACTGTGCATGTTATTCCTAAAAAAAAAAACCCAAAAAATAAGAATGTTTTAAAAGGAGTGCATTGATATAAACCTTGCCAGGGTTTCCTCTAAAGCATGATGGTGTAGCGGCTCCGCGCTGCTTAATTTATTGACCGAGACGCTTCGTGACATGTCGCTACCCGTTAAACCGCCTCCACGACACTTCCAATTTAGTCCTACAGTATAAAGCTCGAATCAACATGCATGCGTTTTGTAGCCTTTCAGCAGGTCATCAATACAGTCCATACAAGTCCATCGTCCTGAACTTGACCGAAGTTCACAGCTGATGTCAGAGAAGGGTATTCCATGCTGATTGGCTGAATGTGTTTGGTATCCCGCGTTGATTGAGTGATGCGCAATTAATATTGATAGGTAACTTGTGCAAAAATGGCGGCGCCTTCAAGCTGGGTACGGGTGAGTAAAACACCGGCGGGTTGCAGCTTAATTACGGAGTTTTTCACAAAGAAAGCTACGGAGAGGGGCGGCACGGTGGTGTAGTGGTTAGCGCTGTCGCCTCACAGCAAGAAGGTCCGGGTTCGAGCCCCGTGGCTGGCGAGGGCCTTTCTGTGTGGAGTTTGCATGTTCTCCCCGTGTCCGCGTGGGTTTCCTCCGGGTGCTCCGGTTTCCCCCACAGTCCAAAGACATGCAGGTTAGGTTAACTGGTGACTCTAAATTGACCGTAGGTGTGAATGTGAGTGTGAATGGTTGTCTGTGTCTATGTGTCAGCCCTGTGATGACCTGGCAACTTGTCCAGGGTGTACCCCGCCTTTTGCCCGTAGTCAGCTGGGATAGGCTCCAGCTTGCCTGCGACCCTGTAGAGGGATAAAGCAGCTAGAGATAATGAGATGAGATGAGATGAAGCTACGGAGAATAACTCAGCAACAGTACCAGACCATAGTTGTGAGACCGCGACGGCCAGTTCGCTGCATGTTGCTGACCAAATTTTGCCAAATGCCAGGTCATCTGATGTTTTTTTTTTTTTTTCATTTTATCATTGTTTATTGTTCACTTCAGTCTTGAGTACTAGGTACTGTATTTAGTCATCCGCACTATTGGCAAATTTTAATGATCAGTCTTTTGAACAACTCGTGCCATGTTGCATCACTATTCACTTTGATGTGAAATAAACTGCAGTCTCCTTTGGAACAGGACACTGCTTGTGAGATGCAAGTGGGAATTGTGTTGACTGGTTTTGTTTGTTTTTCTGTTTTATCAGTAAAATATAGCCTTTTCACCAACATGTTGAACTGGTAAAAATCAGCTCTAGATGTCACCAGAAGCCATGAAATGAACCCTCATCTCATCTCATTATCTCTAGCCGCTTTATCCTGTTCTACAGGGTCGCAGGCAAGCTGGAGCCTATCCCAGCTGACTACGGGTGAAAGGCGGGGTACACCCTGGACAAGTCGCCAGGTCATCGCAGGGCTGACACATAGACAACCATTCACACTCACATTCACACCTACGGTCAATTTAGAGTCACCAGTTAACCAAACCTGCATGTCTTTGGACTGTGGGGGAAACCGGAGCACCCGGAGGAAACCCACGCGGACACGGGGAGAACATGCAAACTCCACACAGAAAGGCCCTCGCCAGCCACGGGGCTCGAACCCGGACCTTCTTGCTGTGAGACGACAGCGCTAACCACTACACCACCGTGCCACCCGAAATGAACCCTTATATTTCTAAATTTTCCAGGGGACCATGCCCCTGGACTCCCCCCAGCTCTTTGCACCTCGCTGCACTTGAGTGGCCACTACTCTTTCCAGTCTTTCTAAGAGAAACCCTGTTTGCTGCCAGAACCAGTGCCCGAGCTGCTGTTGAGGAAAATTAATCAATAACAATCAGAATCGAGAATTCAACATTGCGACGTTTGATCTAATCTCCTTTATTCCATGTAAATAAGTTACGTTAGTGTCTGTGCCCCCCCCCCAACAACTTTACCATGTTCTCTCTCCAGCATGTTATTTCTTCCTCTTTCCAAAAGTTGCATCACTGAAATCTATTCTGTTACTGAGCTGCTTTTACAAAAGGTGCGAGACAAGAATGTAAGCCTGGAAGAAGATAGTACATGGTGATGTGTTGTAGTTGAGTCACTAAACCTCAAGTCTGATTCCAGTCTCGAGTCCCCAGTCCGCGTCAAGTCCAAGTCATTAAAGAAAATTTCGAGTCGAGTCCGCTATAGGGTCACGTGATATTGTTTACGCCTCCATATTGGAGGTCAAACAAAGCCACGCTTATCAGCAAACAACGCTTGTAACATTCATCTTCTTCATCGCTTACTTTTATCGTAGAATGCCTGATACGTGTTGTGCAGTTAGCTGCCACAACAGAAGAGGGGATAAACCTGGATTAACGTTCCACAGGTTCCCGGCCGATCGACAGCGTCGCGAAAAGTGGATCGCGGCGATCAGGTGAGATAATTGGCAGCCCACCGAACGCATGCGTTTGTGTGGCGAACATTTTGTCTCAGGTAACTTTTCCAAAAGTTTAAAGATATCGTATGTGAGATAAATGACAAATTATACATGTAGCCTACAGAGCCTAATCTAGGGCGCGTAATACGCGATAATACGCGTTTTTTATCTGTCTGTCGCACATCCACTTTTTGGGCGCGAGAGTGATATCGCGTATCTATTCATTTTGTCACGCATTTATAAGTAGAGAGCGTGTAGTCGCGTTTTACTGAATCTTGTGCGTATCAATTTGTCAGCACCAGCTAGCAAGCACTGCGGTAAATATAGCGTTGTTTACACACCAATCGAAAAATATCGGAAAGGACCGAAGTATTCCGAATGGTTTATTTAGCGGGTAAAACAGTTTTGTGAACTATTATATCATTGGTCACTGAACTGGAAGACAGTGTATCTCAACCAATCGTGTGAAGTGTTTTAAAAATACCCAAAAGCACATGGCATATCGTTCTGTCTCATCCAAACATAACATTCAGACCCTCCAGGATTTCGCGATTTGCAACATCAACGCAAATACAACCAATCCCTGCGAATTCAGGGCGGTGTTGCAATTCTATCCAATCACCGCAACTTTCCCGCAAATTTGACCAATCGTCGTCTTGCGGTGACGTCGACAAACTACCTTCCGCCTTACTTCCGTGTATACGTACAAGAGAAGCAGCATGTGCGCAGTGTTGCCAGATTGGGCGGTTTTAAGTGCATTTTGGCGGGTTTTGAACATATTTAGGCTGGAAAACGTCAGCAGTATCTGGCAACATTGCATGATGTGCGAGTCAGTGTTTATGTAGGCTTAAATTCTGTTACTGAAAGTCTGTTATGTTTACAGTGAAGCACTGTGTGCACGTTATTTTTTTTTACTTAAAAATTAATGGATGCCAACATTTTTGCCAAAATGGTATTTTATTTTCCATTGTTTAGGCAGCTTCAGCATCATACTGTGAGATTCTGTTCAAATTGTTTTTCTTCTTCTATGAAGCCTGAGCCATTTATTTTATTAGTTTATAATTATTGTTTAATTTAGTCTTCAGGAGAGACTGCCTGCACACAGTACTAGTGTTAATAGTTTTTTTTTTCTTACATGAAAGCTGAAGCATTTATATTATATTTTAAGGTAACTTCATGTTGTGCTGTGAGGTTCTCTGCACTTTAACTTTTGAACCAACAGGTGCATTTGGATAAGTAAAGCCTATTTTTCTGCATGTAGTCCTGGTAATCTTACACATTCTACATGATTGCTAGTTTTTTTTTTTTTTTTTTTAGTAATTTGTTTGATTTTTCTTGTTGAAAGTTCAATTTAGTATTATGTTAATGATATTCTAAAAGTAAAGATTAATAAAACTGTTCTGTTTATAGATGTACTCTTGAAAATATCTACCAATGTATTACTTATTTTTCTGTCCCCACTAACTGGAACAAATGAGGGATATTTTTACCCATGTTAATATTTTCTGTCCCCTGTTTCTACAACTAGTGAGGGATCTGTCCCCTATTTTCAAATTCCTAGATTAGGCTCTGGCCTAGCACCTAGCCTACACATAAGCCCTGTTAGGCGGTGTTCAGGCTACCTGGCACCTAGCCCCACTAGTCAGGCTACGATGGTTTCATCTTTATACATCCATGGTTTTATATACGTGAGACGGGGACCGCTCGGCCTCATCAATGGGGCTACCTGGCACCGGGCTTCTTACTAGTGTTTGGGCGGCTTACGTGCATAGGCGGTTTTAAACGGGGGCCGGGGGGGCCAATGCTCCTGTAAAATTGCTCCTGGCCCCTGTTGTGGCCCCTGTGCTGAACAGATAATAAGCTTTATTAATTTCGACGTGCGCTGGCTCGAAGATCGGAACTGACATGACTGAGTGTTCTACACGGACTCCTTAAAGCGCTACACGCACACTGTTACCTGCAGCAGAAAGACCAGCAGCAGCGCGAATTGCAAACTTCGGACGTGAGAGATAACAGCTGCAGCCCTACAAGGACTAGGCTACTGCAAAGAGGCGAAGGTAAGGAAAATTATTCACTTTCATAACGTCAGTGTTTGCACATATCCGTGTTTTACTGTTGTTGTTCACTACAATAATAAATCCGTTTTATTGCGCTTTCTTAAAAGTGCGTTGCACAGCAATAAGTAGCCTAACTTAATATTTTTGGGAAATGGGTAAAATAACCGACAGTGTTTAACCTTCTTGTAAAACTTGAATGGCCTTGTGATATGTAGAGGCTACATTCCTCCCCGTTTACTTTTTAGTATAGGCCTACTGTAGGCTATCATCATGAAAAGGAGCAAGAAGGACATTATGTCCTTTTTTGCCCCTGTTGGCAAAAAGCAACATAGAGAGAGTAAGGAAGATGAAGATTATGAAAGAGGAGAGAGAGAGCCAGAGGTGGAGAGAGAGCCAGAGGTGGTGGTTGGAGAGGTGGAAAGTGAGGCATCTGAAAGGCAATCTGAGAGTGAGGATGAAGACATTCAGGATCAGATTGAGGGACAGAATGAGGGACAACCCAACAAGTCATTGGGACAACCAGATTCACCATGCATGTCAAGTACAGCACCATCAGGTTTGTGATGTTGAACAAGTGTGTGTGTGTGTGTGTGTGTGTGTGTGTGTGTGTGTGTGTGTGTGTGTGAGCAGTGTCGGCCTACAATTCATATAGCCTACCCTGAAAGTGTGAAGTCTGAATAATAATTAATAAACATAAAATAAAAATAGATATAATAATAAATGAATAAATGAATAATGATAAATAAATGAATAATGATAAATAAATGTTGTTCTCAGTCGCACTCTCATATTTACTGTATTCATCTTTCTCCAGATATCAGCAAGTGCTTGGACGACACTCCAGTGCAGCCACATCTGAAGAAAAGGTTCATTGTGTGTAAAAATAGAAATATTATTTTACAAAAAAGAGAAACATGGTTTTAAGATTTATTGAGCGCAATTTATTTTATGTTTAGGCTATTGAGACAGAATGTTTATCTCATTGTATTTATGCTCAATGTATTTTGTTTTGGTTTTAAATAAACTAAACAAAAATTTTGAACACTTAAATATTGCCATGTTTTGTCCATATGTGCCCCCCTGAAAAAACACTGGCCTCACCTTGGCCCCCCTAGTAATTTTGGTCTAGAACCGCCACTGCTTACGTGTAGTCTAGGTTTAACATACACGGTGCCCTCAGGCGAGGCAGAGCCATGTTGTTGGGTGGGTTGTACTTTTTAGATGTGAATATGCAATGGACAAAACTAGAATTCGATACTAGACATATTAATTATTATGCGTTTTTCTATATGGTTAATGTAACTCTCTCTCTCTCTCTCTCTCTCAACCTGGACACTATTTTTCTAACTGCAATGAATTTACTTTTATTTGGTATCACGTTGAAGTAGACTGTTATGGAATTTTTTTGCCACAAAATGTTGTTGGAAATCTTTGCATATGTTGTCATGGCAACCATTCAAACAATGCATGCTGTGAAAAGGGAAAATACATATTTTTTGACAAATCTTTAAAGGAGGTTTTTCTATTTAAATATTAAAAGTAGTAGCCTACTTCTTAAAGTTATTCAATTTAGGTTTAGTAGCATATTGACAGTGTAATGTCGCTCGATAACCCACATGTTGGACTAGCTGGGAGTCGCCATTGTTGTGACCGCCAAAATGGCGCCATCTCCTTGTCGACATGGCAACGGTCACGTGGGTCGAAAACCTCTATTGAGCCGAGTTGAGTCAGACACAAGCGCCACTATTAACGGGGCAAATAACATGAGAGAGGGTTAACACTCGCTAGTTCGTCTGTCAGCAAGCAAGCCCTGCTATCAACAGAGCAACGAACATAGCGTGTCACTTCCTTCTCTGGGTGGAGTCTTGCCAAATGACGATTGAAATTCAAGGTCGTCCCCGTCGTCTCCTCAATAGTTCTACATATGGAACACATACTGTAGCGGTGCACTTTTTCCCACTGCACGAGAAGTCTGTATAAGCAAAGTGGACAATCCTAGAGGCGTTCTCTCCAGGCATTTTAGCGCCATTAATGTGAGTTTGTTCCTGAACATGACGTATGAACAGGTGAATGTGCATTCTCTTGCAGTATGAAAATTAATGTAGGTATAAATATCTTGTGGGCGGCACGGTGGTGTAGTGGTTAGCGCTGTCGCCTCATAGCAAGAAGGTCCGGGTTCGAGCCCCGTGGCTGGCGAGGGCCTTTCTGTGCGGAGTTTGCATGTTGTCCGCGTGGGTTTCCTCCGGGTGCTCCGGTTTCCCCCACAGTCCAAAGACATGCAGGTTAGGTTAACTGGTGAGTCTAAATTGACCGTAGGTGTGAACGGTTGTCTATGTGCCAGCCCTGTGATGACCTGGCGACTTGTCCAGGGTGTACCCCGCCTTTCGCCCGTAGTCAGCTGGGATAGGCTCCAGCTTGCCTGCGACCCTGTAGAACAGGATAAAGCGGCTAGAGATAATGAGATGAGATGAGTAGTTTGAGTTAGCAAGGGAAGCTTTCTTGTTGGTCATTTGTTCTTACAGATCCCCAACTCCCATCCTTCTTGAAGATCATTTTGAACTTCCCTATTACTCAAGCCTAGCACTTGTTTCTTTTTACTCAGGGTGGGACTCTAGAGGCAGCGTACCGTACCATTCAGTGTGATTTCAATTCACTGTGCCATGATGCGTTTAAGATTCCTGATGCACCTTGATCACTGTTAACTTTTAAAGCACAAAGTAAAATGCTGTACTTTGCCTCCAGCATGTGCAACACTGAGCGAAAAGCGTAGGTTTTCAACAATGGTGTATGGGCACAAATGTTTCACCACGAAACTTACTTCTGACCTAGTGGTATTTCGCTTTGCCCTTTCTGAAAGATGTGGAAACACTGCCACTTGCTTGAGGGTTTCATTTTTGAGAAGGCACAGCAGGAAACAACTCCAGATGGAAATATTTCTCCTCCACAGCTTTTTGTCTTTTTAACTCAGTCGAATCCGAAATATACCAACAACATCACTTTCCAGGTGGAGTATGAGTTTGTGGACTTGCTATTGTACATTTTGACATTTTATCACCTGATTATTCTAGACCTGTGGGCAAAGACGTTTTTTTTTTTTCTAATATGACTTTCTTCAAGGCGGCACGGTGGTGTAGTGGTTAGCGCTGTCATCTCACAGCAAGAAGGTCCTGGGTTTGAGCCCCAGGGCCGGTGAGGGCCTTTCTGTGTGGAGTTTGCATGTTCTCCCCGTGTCCGCGTGGGTTTCCTCCGGGTGCTCCGGTTTCCCCCACAGTCCAAAGACATGCAGGTTAGGTTAACTGGTGACTCTAAATTGACCGTAGGTGTGAATGTGAGTGTGAATGGTTGTCTGTGTCTATGTGTCAGCCCTGTGATGACCTGGCGACTTGTCCAGGGTGTACCCCGCCTTTCGCCCGTAGTCAGCTGGGATAGGCTCCAGCTTGCCTGCGACCCTGTAGAAGGATAAAGCGGCTAGAGATAATGAGATGAGATGAGACTTTCTTCAATTTATACAGTACCAGTTAAAACTTTGAACACACCTTCTAATTCAATGTTTTTTTCTTTATTTTTATTAATTTACAGACACTTCATGTCTTAAAGTAATGATGGATGTCGTTTCTCTTTACTCACTTGAGCGGTTCTTGCCATAATATGGATTACTACGGTTGTTTACTGTATTTTGTATTATTTACTATTTACTGTTTGATCTCAAACACATTAAGAAGGCAAGAAATTGCACTCATCGACTTTTGACGAGGCACATCTGTTAACTGAAAAGCATTTCAGGTGACGACCTCATGAATCTGGTTAAGATAACGCCAGTAGTGTGCAAAGCGTCTTCAAGGTAAACGCTGGACACTTTAAAGAATCTCAAATACGAAACATTTTTTTGAAACTTTTTTTTTTAATTCACCACATATGTTATTTCATAGTTTTGATGTCTTCAGTATTGTTCTACAATGTAGAAAATACAAAATACGGAACAGACTATGAATGAGTAGGGGTGTACAAACTTTTGACTGGTAGGTACTGTATATGTTTTATTTCATTCATTTTAAAAAAAATCTGATAAAATAAGAAGTGTTAAAGTTTATTGATCCCCATATGTGGAATCCACGTGGTCCATCAGCTCCAAATAGAAGAAAAGTAAAATTCCATTGTTGTAATCGGAATGACAGTACAAGTGATGCCACAGTGTTTTTATGCTAATCCCAATCATTTAATCAGTTTATTGCCTTGAATAATTTTTCCTTTATTTAAAATGATTTTACAGCCAACTTCAATAAATCACAGTTCCATCACTGCAATGACATGCAGTAATAAGTATTAATTAACAATTATTTGCCGAAGGCAAAGTGAATATCGGTGATTATTATACATACAGGACACTTTTTCGATGGAATAAAAACGTGTTCTATTCCCTTCAAGTGGGTTTCATTCATTTGGTTTGATAGCATAAAATATTGTTCGCATATCGCTTATCCTACGTGTATTACGTCACTCTACCTAATGGAGAATGAGCGTTGAATATCTCATCTCATCTCATTATCTGTAGCCGCTTTATCCTGTTCAACAGGGTCGCAGGCAAGCTGGAGCCTATCCCAGCTGACTACGGGCGAAAGGCGGGGTACACCCTGGACAAGTCGCCAGGTCATCACAGGGCTGACACATACAACCATTCACACTCACATTCACACCTACGGTCAATTTAGAGTCACCAGTTAACCTAACCTGCATGTCTTTGGACTGTGGGGGAAACCGGAGCACCCGGAGGAAACCCACGCGGACACGGGGAGAACATGCAAACTCCGCACAGAAAGGCCCTCGCCGGCCACGGAGCTCGAACCCGGACCTTCCTGCTGTAAGGCGACAGCGCTAACCACTACACCACCGTGCCGCCAGCGTTGAATATGGTTTACGATACTGCATGGTTGTCAAGCCAACATGACGTCACACGTCGGAGACGTAAAACTTCCTGTGACAATCTGTAAACAAACATGGCCACCAGGCTTGCTTCGTTAAAAATGGAAGATTTTGAGAGAATTTTGGCTGCTGTGGATGTTGATTTTAAAAGTAACTCAGTAAACTACACAGGGAAACAAATACTTAAGTCTGAGTGAAAAATACTGTGGCGAGCGTATAGCGTGAAAAAAAAAAAAACGAGTCTGGAGACAGAAATCTTAGTTTCTCGGTCGTTATCCTGTGCTACTTGCTCTCGATAGCCCTGCTTTATTTGCATTAGCTAACACTACTGATGAATGCTACACCGGCTGGAAGGTGACTGCACTGCCACGCTAATGGCGCCAACTTGTGGGTAACATACACGTCAACCTATACGGATTGTCCGGAAATTATACGGATTTTAGCTCATTTCAAGGGCGTACGGGCGTATAAACAAAGTCTTACGGATTTTCAGTATTTTCTGACCTAAATTTATTACACAAAATAAATTTGTCACATTTGAACATCGTCAGCTGATCGTCGCAAAAACATACAAAAGCTCGATTTATAGACAAAGAACAGCGTGTATGCAGGGGCAGATAACCCAGACTATGTGAAACCGGATGTTTATTCCTCAAGCCTTGTGCAGTATCGCGACTGCGAGACTTCGCTCGTTCCGGTCATGCGCACGATCTGCATTTAAACGCGCCAAACGGTCATTGTTCGAACGATTTTCTCATTGTGCAGAGCGGCATTGTTTACACCTGAGAGATTTTGAATAGCGTCTGCTGAGTGAAAGAATGGGAACACCGAGAAAGAAAATGAGATACGGCGGGCGGTATCTTCCTGAATGGAAGGAGACATTTAATGGTGTCATTGTTCAGACGAAAAATGAGGAGTACGCGCACTGCACAGTTTGTGTGGGAGATATAAAAGTTGCGGCGTCTAGAGTTTACGATGTGAGGGGACACATGAGGTCCAAACTACATCAGCGAAATTTGCACCAGAAACAGAATCAGCCGCAAATGACGATGTTTGCAAAGCCTAAGACCGATGATCAACCAACAAGTGTAATAAGAGCAGAAGTTACGATCTGTAATTTTATTGCTCAGCACAATTTGCCGCTAGCCGTTGCGGACCACCTGACAGAACTGTTGCCGCGAATTTGCACGGACAGTACGATTGCGAAATCTATCAGCTGTAGGCGCACCAAAACAACGCAAATAATCAAAAAGAGCTTGGACCCCGAAGCTACACTACCGATCATCCAGCACTGCCGGACGTAGCCATTTTCCTTGATGATCGACGAATCCAATGACAAAAAGACGGACAAGCGACTGGCCGTAAACAGAGGGGCGAAGTCAAGAATCATAGACATGCCTGTGTGCAATATCGGCACGGGTGAGGCAATTTTCGACATGCTGGACGAAGTTCTCAGGCAAGTTATATTTATTTATTTATTTATTTATTAAGTTTGGTGCGGGTGGCACGGTGGTGTAGTGGTTAGCGCTGTCGCCTCACAGCAAGAAGGTCCTGGGTTCGAGTCCTGGGGCCGGCGAGGGCCTTTCTGTGTGGAGTTTGCATGTTCTCCCCGTGGGTTTCCTCCGGGTGCTCCGGTTTCCCCCACAGTCCAAAGACATGCAGGTTAGGTTAACTGGTGACTCTAAATTGACCGTAGGTGTGAATGTGAGTGTGAATGGTTGTCTGTGTCTATATGTCAGCCCTGTGATGACCTGGCAACTTGTCCAGGGTGTACCCCGCCTTTCGCCCGTAGTCAGCTGGGATAGGCTCCAGCTTGCCTGCGACCCTGTAGAACAGGATAAAGCGGCTAGAGATAATGAGATGAGATGAGAAGTTTGGTGCGATTCGAAGGCTATAAGGATTTTATGGATTTCTTCCTCTGATACTACAGGTGGACGCCCAAAGGGGTTGACATGTATGGGGCAAGCTAGCGTTGGCCTTCGAGAATGCTGATATGAAGACAGTGTGTGTGTGTGTGTGTAATAATACTTTGACTCATTCAATATCATGCTAGCTGAATGGAATATATCTGATATACCACTCAATACCAGCCAACATTATTTAAATAAGAACCGAGACGAAGTTGAGGTTATTATTCACTGTTATTCACTGAGTCTAAGGTGGATAATTGTTTGATTATAAATACACAAGTGATTATTTAAAAAAAAATAATAAATAAAATCGGATTTAAAAAAAAAAAATTAGTTCAATCTTCAAAAGCAGTATGCAAATGTAATGCGCTCAGACTTATCTACGCCGAGTCACATAAAATACTTTGCTTTGAAATAAATGAAATAAATCACGATTCCAGCTTACCTTTGAATAGTTTCAGATCAAACTTCATAGCATCTTTAGTGCTTTTAGGAACAGCGTTTTCTTTCATAATCTGTAATTCCTCCTCACTTATGGTGACAGGCTGCTCGAGGTGATTATCGAGAAATAGTCCGAATCTCTTGAACGATCAGCGCGTGCAATTTCCTGTAATCACCTCCGTATATATCCTAAAGCTTGTTGTTGGCTTTGGCGTGACTTTAATCCCTCAAAAGGCATTACTGATCTCCTGATAGCATAGCGGCTTCTCATCAGGAACAGCAGGATGAGACGGTTCGTTTGTAACACTTTAGACAATGAGGCAGCATGCGAACACTGATTGCAGTCTGACTGTGTGAATTGTTAGCAGTGTAAAACAGATAATCAGGCTACTAGCAGGGGCGTAACGTGAGAATGTGGTGTCATGTGCAGCTGGCGAGAAAATGGTACTCATAACAGCACTCACTTTATTTGATACATCAGCGGGCGTGCAGGGTGTCGGTGCTGCGTTGTCAGTGTAAACAAACAGTGTCCAGGTCTTCGTTTTACCATTGAAATGTTGCTAGCAGATATACAAAAATTTTAACACTGCACATAAAGTCTCGGTTACAACACAGAGCAGTGTGGGAAATAAGGAATTTTAACCTCCTAGGGCTTAGCGGTCACATGCGTGGACAGCACTTTATGGAAATTCGGAACAAGAATCCACATATGTGGACATACTTTTTCTCTAAAAGTACATCTTATCAAACGATGATGCTTAGTTTTTATTCTAATCAGGTTCTAATAAGCCCAAATAGCAAAGAGAAATAAAAAATGCATGTAAAAAAACCCAGCTTGGGCCTTAGGAGGTTAAAGGAGAACTGAAGGCAATTTTTTTTTATGATCAAAATTCTATTTATCTCATTTTATTAAATTAAATACAGGAATGCATTTTTGATCGCTATTTTGTCGCTGCTATAGCAAGTTATGAGTGTTTGAAATATGCTCTGTAATATATTAGTCCATATGTCAGAGCAACGGCCGTAAACGAGATTCGTTGAGACCTGTACGAGACATCGTAGGACGGAAGTAAAACGTACAGCGGAAATCAAAGTGACCGACATCTGCCGACGTTATCAAAAGGCACGCTTTCGAAGGCTGACGTAATCAAGCCGGAAGTTTTTCTTGTTCTGATAGCGATCGGGAAAGTTTGAAAAAAGTAGGCAGTAATCGTCATTTAAACTCGCTTTTGTGCAATATTTCTTTTGGAAAACAGTTTTCAAAAATGGCGGCACTGACACCTGGCTGACGCGTCACGTTTCGAAGTCTCGCGAAGATCGCGCTGATAAACGATGCCTGCCGTGGACCAAACGAACTAAATTCAACACGGCTAAAAACCAAATAGGCCGATAAGTATAATATTGAATTGCAATTAGTTGCCAATACGAATCACGACATAAGGTTACTAAAACCGAAAACGTGATTGAATAACACGTTCATTAAGAAATAAAGCAAATTTAAAAATGACTTCAGTTCTCCTTTAAGACGACTCTGAAATGTCTGTCCATCCAAACTTCAGCCTGAAGCTGAAGGGCTTTAGATGCCTGTTGATGGCTTCTCAGCTATTTCCAGGCACATTTTTGTGATGTTCAAAGGCCAAATTACACTAGACATTAGTTGCTAATTATACTACAAACTGAATATAATTTACAAGAAAATGTCAGAAGATTCAAGAAAAACATCCATCCATAGCTGCTGATCCTGTACAGGGTCGCAGGTAAGCTGGAGCCTATCCCAGCTGACTATGGGCGAGAGGCAGGGTACACCCTGGACAAGTCGCAGGTCATCGCAGGCCTGACGCATAGACACACACAACCATTCACACTTACATTCACACCTACGGTCAATTTAGGCTACATCCACACGACAATGGCAACGAGGTTTTTTTTTTTAGCGGGTAAAAAAAATATCGCGTCCACATGGGCAACGGATCAGTAAAATATCAGGTACATATGGCAACGCAACGCTTGCTGAAAACGATGCAATACACATGCCACACCTCTACGTGCGCTGTAAGACGGTCCCATCGGAGACACCAGAACAATAGAAGAAGTAGGACGCATGCGCATAAACCCCTTCTTCTACCCGGCGTGAAGCACTCACAGGAACAAGCACACAACAACAAGATGGCTGCGACTACGCGAGGAAATCGTGCCTTCTGTGTGTACAAATTAGTTTTATTAGTGTGCATAGTTTTATATAACTTAATTTTCTTATTGTGTGTGAACATTTTGAAAAGCATTTTTATATAATTTATATAACTTTTTATATTGTGTGTGAACATTTTGAAAAGCAGTCTTCTCTCTCATCTCTCATTATCTCTAGCCGCTTTATCCTGTTCTACAGGGTCGCAGGCAAGCTGGAGCCTATCCCAGCTGACTACGGGCGAAAGGCGGGGTACACCCTGGACAAGTCACCAGGTCATCACAGGGCTGACACATAGACACAGACAACCATTCACACTCACATTCACACCTACGGTCAATTTAGAGTCACCAGTTAACCTAACCTGCATGTCTTTGGACTGTGGGGGAAACCGGAGCACCCGGAGGAAACCCACGCGGACACGGGGAGAACATGCAAACTCCACACAGAAAGGCCCTCGCCGGCCCCGGGGCTCGAACCCAGGACCTTCTTGCTGTGAGGCGACAGCGCTAACCACTACACCACCGTGCCGCCAAAAGCAGTCTTATCCAATAAAAAAAAGAAATTCAAGAAATGGTTCAGTTACTTGTTTATTTAAAAGAAAAGCTGTATACAAAAGTGAATGCAATGCAGTGGTTCATACAAAACAGTCTGTTGAAGGGTCTTCTGACCCTTTTCCCCTCTGCCTCCATTATAGTCAGGTAACTGTTGCTTTGTGTGGAAGGCTGTACTTTCTGTTCATCAAAGCAGGTGTAAATTGTCTGTCTGGCAGGTCAGTCAGGTCAATGTGTAAACTATTTCAAAAGATTCTTATCCAATAATAAAGATTCTTATCCATTGTTGCTGTTGTTGTTACGGATGATGCGCGCGAGAGTGCTGCTTATTCTAGTCATGTGGTTGTGACGTCATCGTAAACAAATCCGTTCTACTCATCCAGACGACTTCGCAACGGCGCCGTTGCCAGATTTTTCCACTCTGGAACCCGTTCTCAAAAAAATATCGTTTTGGGGCACCCAAAACGCCGGTGCCGTGTGGACGCCAGGCCGAAACGGTAAAAAATTTTATCAGATTCACCTGAATCCGTTGCCGTGTGGACAGGGCCTTAGAGTCACCAGTTAACCTAACCTGCATGTCTTTGGACTGTGGGAAACCGGAGCAAACCCATGCAGACACAAGGAGAACATGCAAACTCCACACAGAAAGGCCCCCGTCGGGCACTGGGCTCAGACCCAAGACCTTCTTGCTGTGAGGCGACAGCGCTAACCACTACGCCACCGTGTTTAAAGTTACACTACCGTTCAAAAGTTTGGGGTCACTTTGAAATGTCCTTATTTTTGAAAGAAAAGCACTGTTCTTTTCAATGAAGATCACTTTAAACTAATCAGAAATACACTCTATACATTGCTAATGTGGTAAATGACTATTCTAGCTGCAAATGTCTGGTTTTTGGTGCAATATCTACATAGGCGTATAGAGGCCCATTTCCAGCAACTCTCACTCCAGTGTTCTAATGGTACAATGTGTTTGCTCATTGCCTCAGAAGGCTAATGGATGATTAGAAAACCCTTGTACAATCATGTTAGCACAGCTGAAAACAGTTTAGCTCTTTAGAGAAGCTATAAAACTGACCTTCCTTTCAGCAGACTGAGTTTCTGGAGCATCACATTTGTGGGGTCGATTAAATGCTCAAAATGGTCAGAAAATGTCTTGACTATATTTTCTATTCATTTTACAACTTATGGTGGTAAATAAAAGTGTGACTTTTCATGGAAAACACAAAATTGTCTGGGTGACCCCAAACTTTTGAACGGTAGCGTATACCCAAGAAAACAGCCGTACACACAGGCTAGTTCCATGTCTAGAAAAAAGTATGGGGTGGGCAAGGATGCTCCAGTTGGTCACAACTTATTGGGACTCATATATCGGTACTATAATAACACTCATGAAACATTGTCAACAGTGACTAATTTTTACACGATGTTTATAATAAGTCTATAAGAGATTTAGTAAAGAACAATACAACTATTTTTACATCATAGAGTTAAAATTTTGAGTCCGAGATTCCAAATAACTTTGGAACGAAATGACTTTTAAAATGACTCAGAAGTAGACATGGTGATATCATTTGGCATTCTGACTCAAATCTGCTGCACTAGAACTTAGAAAATAGAATAAAACACCACGAAAGAGAAACCAACCGAAACTGAAAGAGTGAAGGTGCACTGCAAAAAATAAAAATCTTAGGAATTTTATTTGTCTATTTTCAAGTCAAAACATCTAGCCACCCTTATTATAAGACATAATTGCCCAACAAGCAAAACCTCATTTAGCTAGAAAGGCTAGTTTTTAGACAGTCCATCTTGAAAATCTTGTATAGACAAAATGTCTTGAAAAAGTCTTATTTGGAGCACCTTTGAAAATAAAACAAGTTTTTTTTTTTAAACAAGTACCGTATTTTCTGGACTATAGAGCGCACCTGTATATAAGCCGCATCCGCTTTATTTAAAAAAAAAATTAAAAAAAAAAGATATACAAGCCGCGCCGGGCTATAAGCCGCAGATATCTATGTTGAAAAATTAGATATTTACTGCATGTACAGAACGATTTTGTACTGTAAATGTACATGTACTGTATGTACCTGAACAGATTCTTTCCGAACAGTGCCTTTTAACACGGCAGCAACTTTGCTGATTAAAACGGAACAGAACCAAGAGAAAATAACTGGTATTTATTTACCTTCATTTCTCCTGTGTTTGAAACCACAAGTCACTTTAATCATCTTCGCTGGATTTGAAAATAATTACCAGTTAGTAATTTGTCGTGCGTGTTCTATCTGCTAAAGATCTGCTAATTCTTCTTTGCATTGATTTTTCGTCTATCTTATTTTTGATTCTACTTCCGGTTAGAGCGCCCCTAGCGGTGGAAGAAAAATCCACAGAATAGCCGCACCTTTGTATAAGCCGCATGGTTCAAAACCTAGGAAAAAAGTAGCGGCTTATAGTCCAGAAAATACGGTAAGTACATTTTGGACATTTGTCAAATGCGGTTCATCTTGTTTCAAAAAAAAAAACAAAGTATGTTTGTTTTCGGAATAAATGAACTTTACTGAAATCTTTGAATCTTGCCCCCAAAATGCACTGTTGCTTTAGTGTTGTGTAAGCACTGTAAGTCAAAATGCGTAGACATTTTTATTTATTTATTTTTTGTTTGCCTGATCTTGTAAACGGGAGGCACAGTGGTGTAGTGGTTAGCGCTAGCGCTGTTGCCTCACAGCAAGAAGGTCCGGGTTCGAGCCCCGTGGCCGGCGAGGGCCTTTCTGTGTGGAGTTTGCATGTTCTCCCCGTGTCCGCGTGGGTTTCCTCCGGGTGCTCTGGTTTCCCCCACAGTCCAAAGACATGCAGGTTAGGTTAACTGGTGACTCTAAATTGACCGTAGGTGTGAATGTGAGTGTGAATGGTTGTCTGTGTCTATGGTGGTGTTTACATTTCAGCGGATCATCAGATTAACGTTTTTAAAACGATTCGCGTGCACACAGCAACACCAATACACGATTCGCGTGCACACAGCAACGCCAATACACGGATACGCTAATCACATGACTAATTAGACGGCATGTCACATGATCCCAGTGCATATCAGGCATGCGCAAGTCACTCACCACTTGCGAGTGGAAGGATGGCAAGCGAACACCTTCTCCAGCAGATAAACACACCTGGCTGTGATGTTCATGTTCTCACTGAGTTTAAGCGCCTGAAGGAGGTAAATAAGTTGAACTGTGTAAATAAACCTCAGTGCAGCTCAGCGCTTCCTCCTGCGCTCCAAATCACTCCGCCCTGAACAGCGAGTGCCCTCTGGAGGGTGCGCACTCCGGCCCTGCGCAGCTCACAGAGCGCGCGAGTGAAGCGCACGAGCAGTGATTCGGGACTGAGCCGCTGTGTGTGTGATCCCAACGCCAGCGAATCAGGAAGGTGGATGTCACAGTGACGTTGTCCAATGACGACGTCAGCTAGAGTTCAGCGCTGCGTTTCCTCGTTCCTCAATGTTTACACAGCACCGGATCAGATACGAACTGGGTTGAATACGTGGTTCCTGGCGGATTCAAGTTGTTCCGCCTGTGGAGTCGTTTCCCGGCGTTTTAATGTGCACGGACAGTGCATCCGCGACGAAAACGAGACGGATACGGTCTAATGTAAACACCACCTATGTGTCAGCCCTGTGATGACCTGGCGACTTGTCCAGGGTGTACCCCGCCTTTCGCCCATAGTCAGCTGGGATAGGCTCCAGCTTGCCTGCGACCCTGTAGAACAGGATAAAGCGGCTAGAGATAATGAGATGAGATGAGATCTTGTAAACCCCTCGTACACTGCACTGTTGCTTTGGCGTTGTGTAAGCACTGTAAGTCAAAATGCGTAGACTTTTTTTTTTTGGTGCCTGAGTTCCTGGGGAAGTGGAATCTTAAGAGATGTTTTAATGTTTGAATGTTGAAATGAGAGAAAAAAAATAAACTTGTTGCAATGCTACACGTGTCGTCAACTTGATTCAAGATAGTCTCTGGTCTCATATCTAGAGTATTTTACTAATTACAGGTCACAAAAGGAGAATCTTTTAAGCTAGCAATGCTTAGCTGTAGAATTTAACAATCCTAATATTAGTATATTTATCTTAAATTCAGTTTTTACTGCTAAGACTTTGTCATGAATTTAAGTGAAATACCCTTAAAATGAAATAAATAAAAAAGACTTGAATGGCTAAATGTAAGAAGTACGATCTTGTTATAAGAACTATTTTGATTATTTTGAGTTAATCAGATCTCGCATAATAAGTTCCCCAATCTTATTTTGGAATTATTTCATCTAAAAACAGGTTAGATTTTTCATCTTACTTTAAGAAATCTTACCAAGTCAAATTTGACTAGTTCCATTGGCAGATTTTTTTTTCTCCACCTGATTCAAGCAAATATGCTTTGTTTTAATCTTTTATTTCTTATTTTTGAAAGGCCATTTTTTGCAGTGTGATTATCATGCTGTTACCATGGGAATAATCTTTTATGAATGTGTAAGTGTGCGCTCAGCGCTCCGACTCCGGTGTGACTGAGTAAGGGGACAAGTTTTATGCTTTATCTAATTTAGGTAATTTAAAAATATAATATTATTTGGGGGCGGCACGGTGGTGTAGTGGTTAGCGCTGTCGCCTCACAGCAAGAAGGTCCTGGGTTCGAGCCCCGGGGCCGGCGAGGGCCTTTCTGTGCGGAGTTTGCATGTTCTCCCCGTGTCCGCATGGGTTTCCTCCGGGTGCTCCGGTTTCCCCCACAGTCCAAAGACATGCAGGTTAGGTTAACTGGTGACTCTAAATTGACCGTAGGTGTGAATGTGAGTGTGAATGGTTGTCTGTGTCTATGTGTCAGCCCTGTGATGACCTGGCGACTTGTCCAGGGTGTACCCCGCCTTTCGCCCGTAGTCAGCTGGGATAGGCTCCAGCTTGCCTGCGACCCTGTAGAACAGGATAAAGCGGCTAGAGATAATGAGATGAGATGAATATTATTTGGCAGTGGGCACATAGGAAAGTGTAAAGTATGAAGTTTCTGTCAATATGTTTATCATGCTTGTATGATTAAAAACTCGAAAATCTCCATTTTGAATGGTGATCAAGCGTGTACAGTAGTCCTCGAGTCCGACTCGTGCCCGAATTTTAAGGACTCGTGACTTGACTTGAGCGCTGATGTGTATTCACTGCATTCGGACTCGTAAATTGGAGACGAGGACTCGGATGTTTTCTTTATTTTTTTGTAACATGCCGTAATAATTTGGCGCAAGATATTTATACCTGCATAAATTTTCATACTGCAAGAGAATGCACATTCACCTGTTCATATGTCATGTTCAGGAACAAACTCACGTTAATGGCGTTAAAATGCCTGGAGAGAACCCTCCTAGGATTGTCCGCGTTGCTTATACCGGTACAGACTTCTCGTGCAGTGGGAAAAAAATGCACTGCTATGTGTTCCATATGTAGAAGAACTATCGAGGAGACGACGGGGACGACCTCGAACTTCAATCGTCATTTGGTAAGACTCCACCCAGAGAAGGAAGTGACACGCTATGTTCATTGCCCTGTTGATAGCGGGGTTTGCTTGCTGAGCGATGAACTAGCGAGTGTTAACCCTCTCTCATGCTATTTGCCCTGTTGAACAAGCTTTTTATCTGTAGCCTGTTAACTAAAATGGGGCAGCCGAGCAGGAACGTTAATCCAACACAGTAGCAGAGACGCTTTCACATAAAGGCAGCAACAGCCACCGTTAAATGGTCCCGTTGGAGTCTTGTTCTTGGACTTGACCCGAAATTTTCTTTAATGACTCGGACTTGAACACTGGGGACACGAGACTGGACTCGAACTCCAGGTTTAGTGGCTGGACTACAACGCTGATGTTGATAACAGAAACGTACCTTAAACACATGTATAAATCCTCTCTGAATGTTCCACACATAAACACTGACATAACTTTTGGACTAAAGTTGTTGACTGAATGCAAATCCCAAACCCCAAAATAGCACCCTCGGTATTTAACGGCATTATAAAAGCCATGTTTTAATGTAAATGCACTACACAGGGTGTATATCCATCTCATCTCATCTCATTATCTCTAGCCGCTTTATCCTGTTCTACAAGGTCGCAGGCAAGCTGGAGCCTATCCCAGCTGACTACGGGCGAAAGGCGGGGTACACCCTGGCCAAGTCGCCAGGTCATCACAGGGCTGACACATAGACACAGACAACCATTCACACTCACATTCACACCTACGGTCAATTTAGAGTCGCCAGTTAACCTAACCTGCATGTCTTTGGACTGTGGGGGAAACCGGAGCACCCGGAGGAAACCCACGCGGACACGGGGAGAACATGCAAACTCCACACAGAAAGGCCCTCGCCGGCCACGGGGCTCGAACCCGGACCTTCTTGCTGTGAGGCGACAGCGCTAACCACTACACCACCGTGCCGCCCTGTGTATATCCATAGTTTAGGCAAATTATTTAGAATGGTTGGATACTTTTCATCTTATATACTTTTGTGACTGTCAATACACTGTAGATCCCAATGGTGTCGTTAAACTTCAATTTAATATCACCTCAGGAACCTATTTGGTTAGCGCACGTGACCAGCATCCTGATGGTTCAGCAGGGTGATACTTCAAGGTAAACATTTATATTTACACAGATGGTGAACTGTAACATTTGGTCACGATATGATGTGTGATGAGTCACTGTCTTACACACATTACAGTACCTTAGATTAGAAGCTAGGAAGAGCCATACACACTCCACACACGTACACTACCGTCTCTCTGATCTTATTACAAATGATCATAATCAGGCTTTATTACAAAATGATTACAATCTCAGGGATAAGCAGAGGACTCGTATCACCGATGAGGAGCCAATGCTGTTACTTTGTAGATTGGTACGATATATTGCGTATTTAGTTTATTGTGCGTTTATTACCATTAGCACTTAACTGATAGGAAGCATGGAATGCAGTAGTGTTGGTGCTTACAGCTCCACAGTCTCTGGTTTAATCTTCAGCTTGGGTTATTATCTGTGTAGAGTTCTGCATGTTTATGTTCATACACTCGTTCCAATACACAGTGAAGTTTTCGGTGAGGAGATGTTTATTTAACAATTTTGAAAGGAGTCTCCTGTGTCAGCACTTTCTAACACCAAAGCTACAGTATAACTTTACGGTTTTCCACCGTGTGAAAGTCTTGGTATCATGACAAGCTGTATTTTTATTTGTTTTTGGTTTACAGTTCACTTGAAGAGAGAGAAGAAAGAGAGACTGGCGAAGGGATGACTGTTTATATCTCATCTCATCTCATTATCTCTAGCCGCTTTATCCTGTTCTACAGGGTCGCAGGCAAGCTGGAGCCTATCCCAGCTGACTACGGGCGAAAGGCGGGGTACACCCTGGACAAGTCGCCAGGTCATCACAGGGCTGACACATAGACACAGACAACCATTCACACTCACATTCACACCTACGGTCAATTTAGAGTCACCAGTTAACCTAACCTGCATGTCTTTGGACTGTGGGGGAAACCGGAGCACCCGGAGGAAACCCAGGCGGACACGGAGAGAACATGCAAACTCCGCACAGAAAGGCCCTCGCCGGCCACGGGGCTCGAACCCGGACCTTCTTGCTGTGAGGCGACAGCGCTAACCACTACACCACCGTGCCACCCCTCTGTTTATATCTGTTTATATCTTTCATAACGTAATTGATAGCAGGGACTAACTCGCTTCGTGGACGTTTCACAGCATTAAATGTAACTGGGTCTGTCTCAGAAACTGGGTACTGTGGGGGTACCCCACTAAATATACTCACAGTCAATAAACTATACGGTTTTGAATGGTGATGTTGTTTTTAATTTGAAATAAAATGATGAAAGAAATAATACAGATAAAACTAAATCTCTGATGTGAATATTCAGAATTTGGCAAAAATTCTGCAAATTTGTGGAAAAATGGCGGCTTGATCTGGGACATGATAAATGGTCGACTACATCGCATTCCCTTAAAAAGGTTGTAGTCCACTGAAAAGTCTACAGTTATCACTAATTGTATTTTCAGTTGTAACTTTATACACCTAAGGATTGGTGCGCTCGCAGAATAATCATAACTGTAATAAAACATCATGCAAAATATTTGATCACCGTCGTAACTCCGTTTTCCGCATACCCAAAACCAATACGATCGTGTGTTTTGATCTAAACGGAAAGCCTCAGGGTCACGGTCACGACCTCACCAAAAGTAGTAACTTAAAATCACTACGCCATATAAAAATTTAGTTATAAATCTGCGATTTTGTTTTTTAAAACGAAAGCTGAAAGTTAGGTATAGAATATGTTTCTTACAGAATATGTTACGATGGTAGCTGGTCTTGCATGAATTTCTGAGCTATAAAATGAGTTGTGGTCTATTTTTTTACCGTAGCGTGTTATTTGTGTGCGGGGAAGGACACACATTAACAATGTGCATGTGTAGAATGGAATTTTCCACTCCAACAGTTAGAAGTTGATCGTGCTTCCATTTGCGGTCTTTGTTACGCGGGTGATCTGTTCGGACGTTATCGCTGAAAAGGTGAGTTGACAGTTTTATTTTGTTTTAGTCTTGCAGTATAAGGCAATAGAATGTTTCTTTTTCATCTTACTTTCATATTTCGTAGCGTTTGCGTATTTTTGGCCAATATTTTGCAACCATGGTCAATTTAGATCGAACTTTTGATAGAATCTACAGCCAGTCATTTTGCCCCGCCCCCGCCTCGCGCTCCGTCCCGTGTGGTAGTGATGTCCCGTTGCTTATGCGCCGCAGCAGAGACCCGTGCGACCTTCAGCCGGTACAGTCGCTGTTCTTTTACCGCCGCCGTTTTTCTCATCTTTCCGGTGTGTTCTTGATTTTTCCATTGTGTCCTACTTCGCCATATCAAATACCCAAATTATTTAAGTGAATAATCCATTCAGTCATCATAACTTGGCATTTTTAACCCAAGCAATCAAAAAGAGGAAATTTATTCAATATTTTCACTCATCTGTGAAGGAGGGGCTTTAATTCTTCACGATGTAGTTATTTTAGAGGCCAGATAAAGCAAGATGCTATCTTTATTCTTATTAAACATGACAAAAGAAACATTGAGTGTTTGGTAAATGCAAAAAAAAAAAAAAAAAGTAAAATTAGAAATTTTATTTCTTGACCATAATGTCCCAAATGAGAGACCAGTTTCTGAGATGGACCCAGATACAAATGGATAAAAAGTCGAGACGATCCACAGAAACACAAAAACAGAGCTCACGAATTAACAGCACGAAACTGCTTCCCTGGCCGTGCAGTTACAGTGAGCCGTGAGAACTTCTCTGTCCTGTTTCTCCCAATACCCAGGTCTTTAAAGGGGTTTCTGTGGATCTTTGTGAATGATTTAGCTGGAAGAGAAGAGCAGAGAGGATTGAGAATCGAGCTGCCGGGGTTTGTTTACACTCGATACTAAAATTTGTAGCATCCTAGCAAACATCGCAAAGACACGTACAAAAAGCCCAGAAATTCCTTCTTACCCAGGCAAAAACAATACAGGGTTTATCTTATAGTGTCCTGATCCCCAGATCTTTAACCTAGCCGCATATAAAAAGTTGTACGCCTCCATGCTCTTCCAGGTTTTCATCTGTTTGTCCGTGTAGAACGACGTCTTCAGCACCAGGTAGTTTGAGATGTCACGGAACTCAACGGATGGATAATTTTCCAACTGATAGGCAAAATCTTTCTTTGCATCAGAACCTTTCAGTAAACCAGCTACTAAGAGCCATACACACTCCACACACGTACACTACCGTCTCTCTGGTCTTGTAATAAATGAGCACAATCTGATTTTATTACAAAATTATTCCAATCTCAGGGATAAGCAGAGGACTCATATCACCCTTGAGGAGTCAATGTTGTTATTTGCATGAACTGATCTGGCTCATATTTCCAAGGTTAATTTTGAGATGTGTTGTTCATTACTACTGTCATATATTACAAATAATTGAAGGATAATTACTGAGTTGATTTGTATTTTCTGCATTTTTCCATGTTTCCAAGTAAAGAAATGTTAACAATGTTGAGCTAAAGTAGTAGATGTCAGTAGTAGTTATGTTCAGATACGTGACAACGGGATGTCACGTATCTGAACATAACAAAGACACCGTGTCATCTATTTCACAGTAATAACTAACAGCTAGCTATTTTTATTATACCCCTGCTCCGAAGGAGGGGGGGTATACTGGTTTACCTCTGTCCGTTTTTCTTTCCGTGCTTCCACGGAAGGTGGTCGCATTTTCTGCTCTCCCTCTCCCTCCTTTTTTTCCCTGCTTGTGCTTCTGTGTCTTGTCTCGTCTGCTGTACTTTTTGAAGAGACTCTCCCTGCATTACTTTCTAAACTGAAAAAAGCATGGAATTGATAAACTGGTCTCCTAAAGAAATTGACACAGTTTTCTCGATGAGAAGCCTGGGTTCGGGGGAACCCGTCTGTCCTGCTGGAATGTTTGTGGCTGGTTACACGATGGATGCGTGGGAGCGGTGGCGGGTCGTGTGCCTGGCGATTCTTTCTGTGGAGGACATTGAAGATATCTACCTATTCGGAACCATGATTACAGGACTTTTGCTGATTGGATTAGGCATTGCCCTGGTATATCGAGGAAATCAGACAACGGTGACAGCTGTTCAAAGCCCCACAAAGCTGCCCGATATGATTGGAGTGGCGGGCAAAGCTGTTGGTACTCGGACTGTGGACATTCAAAACTTTAACCACAAAATGGTTGTTATCTTGGAGCAGCTTTCAGCTTTGCAAGGAATACGTTTTTCGGAGATCAATTTGAATTTGAATAGAATGGACAGAATGGACAGATATGGACGAGCGGTGTGGACGTGCAAAGACTGCGTCTGGAAAGACCAAACAATTTTTATCTTATCGACATTCGGCTCCCTGAGACAGCACTGGCCTCGGTTCAGGCCGTTGCTGAGACAACATTTCCCCCTGAAGGTCACTGCCGGGAGACACTCGCATTCCTCGCATTCCTTCTCTAACTTTCCGCGGTCACCATTTTTACCCCCAGTGTGACAAGCGGGTGCGTGACCAGCGCCTTCATGGCTGCAGGAGCGGACGGCTGCTTGCTTGCGCTGGATTACCTCCTCCCCCTCTCCCCCCCTACCCTTGATTCCCCCCTCAAGTCCCGTGTTTAAAGTGTACATGTGTTGTTGTGTGCTTATGTGCAAAGGTTTTTTAAATGTTCCCACACTGTACTCCTGACAGTGTGGGAACTGTCTCCTCATGTTGTGTTTCCTTTTTATCTTCATCCCTGTCTTCCTGTCCTGTCTACCCTATGTCAATTGTATGTTGTATATGTACGGACAGGTTGACGGCTAATTTCGCTGGTACATGTGACAAGTGACAATAACGGGCATCATCATCATCATCTGTATCTCCATATTTCCGTCCGTCCGAAACACCCTTTTTCTCAGTAACCACAAATCATAGCCACTTGGTACTTGGTACCAAACTTCAGCTTGGGGTTCTATACCGTGTATACCGTTTTCAGGTCTGTCGCGCATCGACTTTCTGTTTACCGACTGAATGTATTTACAAAAACATATAGTGTGGATTTTGACGCTATTTCAAGAAGCAAAATACTATTTCAAAATGACAGTTTACCAGGATGCAAGTTGAAATCCCTGGAGAGACACTGCTCTTTACTTACTTGTTTCAGGGTTCATTATTTGTTGAAGTCAACGTTCATAGTAAGTGTCCTGTTCCTTTGATTGCTTGCATTCTGATATAAGCGAGAGCGGGGGGGGATACATAAGTGAGCAGTAGCTCACAGTTGATTTTGTTAGATATAATTTAGTAATATGAAAGACACCGAATGTGATTTTTCTTATTCATTGAACTTAACGCCAACCCAATTTCAGTCAATTATCGTATATAATACTAGAAGGACACTCGATAGAGTGTATACCCCCGCCAAGCCACATTTTATCAACATCAAAATCAAATCACTTGAACCTAGGATAGTACTAAAGCTGTATACCAAATTTCATCCAAATCCGTTCACTACTTTTTGAGTTACATTGGGAACAGGCAAACAAATGGAGGCGAAAGCACAACTTCAAGAAAGTTGGTGGAGGCAATATTAAGAATAAGAGTGATAGAGTGATTTTCTTAAATGAATGAATGAATGAATGAAGCTGATTTGAGTGCTAACGTCTCAGTCATGTAAATGTGAAGGTGCACAGCAATTAATAATAAACCTTGTTTTTCCTTGTTCAAAATGCTGTACATATTCATTTTAACTTCTTTCTGCTAAGCAGGCAGGTGCCACAACCCGCTCACACAGCACAATCAATATTGCAAAATATCGTCACCCTTGTGGGAGGAGGTTGCCTAGGTAGGCAGCATTTTTGAGCTGTGTATGTGCTTCTGGGATAAATTTAAACGGCTGCATACAGACCAAGTCAGACTGGCTTTTTGTGATAATTCTACTGTTAATCTATATTTTGGAAAACATGACGAGAGTTACTGCTGAGGTTATAGAGTGTTATATGCAAATGTCTTTTACCACAGTGTTGTTGAAGGCTCGAATCTGACTAATCAGAAGGTGCTGATTAAGTCATTAAGTGTCCATAACAGCAGCTCTGATGATCGTGCTAGCTGCATGGCAAATCACAGGTTTATCTTATGCTATGTTCACACTTATACCGGTATGAAAGTGGTATAACTGTATCGATACAAAGTACTCGTATACCGGTACAGTTTAGTGCATCTGTCCACACTAGCGAGAAATGTTTGCGGTTTTCTTTCACGGTAGTTGAAATGCGCGTGCGCGAAATGTTTCCGTGGTTACCGAGTAACTTCCTTCCGAGAATATATGGCATCCGTTATTTCGAGATCTCGAGAAAACAAAACAATTATTTCATGATCTCAGCTGGATCACTGTATCTCCGTCGGTAGAGACGAAGCCGGGCCAGTCTTCTGAGGAGGTGCCGCGGACTAATTTTGAAATTATCCCTTATTAAAAGACTTAATGCAATCTCTCCCTGTGTCAACCCCTGATCAAAATATTGCCTTATTAGATGATCGATTATTCCAAACATTCTAATGACCAAAGTTGCGTCTATACAGAATGAGAAATAGCCCCAAAGTCAGCATATCACAAGTCTCTTGGCGCACCTGAATGAACCATTTCTCAGCTGTTTACTCAAGATCATGAAATAATTGTTTTGTTTTCTCGAGATCTCGAAATAACGGTTTTGTTTTCTCGAGATCTCGAATTAGTTGTGTTGTTTTCTCGAGATCCTGAATTAATTATGTCATTATCTCAGGATAACAAGGTGAATAAAAAAAAAAAAGGATTATATGAAGGGCCTCGTTTTGTTTTCTCGAGATCTCGAATTAGTTGTGTTGTTTTCTCGAGATCCTGAATTAATTATGTCGTTATCTCGGGATCTAATCTTTTTTTATTCACCTTGTTATCCCGAGATAACGACATAATTAATTCAGGATCTCGAGAAAACAACACAACTAATTCGAGATCTCGAGAAAACAAAACAATTATTCCGTGATCTCGAAAAAACAAGAGGTGCCGCGGACTAATTTTGAAATTATCCCTTATTAAAAGACTTAATGCAATCTCTCCCTGTGTCAACCCCTGATCAAAATATTGCCTTATTAGGTGATCGATTATTCCAGACATTCTAATGACCAAAGTTGCGTCTATACAGAATGAGAAATAGCCCCAAAGTCAGCATATCACAAGTCTCTTGGTGCACCTGAATGAACCATTTCTCAGCTGTTTACTCGAGATCATGAAATAATTGTTTTGTTTTCTCGAGATCACGGAATAATTGTTTTGTTTTCTCGAGATCTTGAATTAGTTGTGTTGTTTTCTCGAGATCCTGAATTAATTATGTCGTTATCTCGGGATAACAAGGTGAATAAAAAAAAAAGGATGATATGAAGGGCCTCTCTCGGCTTCTGTACGGATGAAACAACACGTGTGTGCTTTTTGTTGTCAATGTACAGTCTGTATTTCTGGTGGTCATTTATTCAGTCGAATCGTATAAAACGCGCGAGGCAGTTGAGAAAGAAACAAACGAATCTCTGTTCTTCACTATTTTATTCAGCGAAGACATCGATTGAGGTGTGTGACTTTGCGCATGCGCATTATATTTGTATCGATACAGAGCCGCTTCATCTGTCCACACTACAGCGAAGCGCTACAGTACCGATACTGTACCGGTACGAAACCCATACATTTTGTGGGTTTCGTACCGATACAGTTATACCGCTACAGTACTGGTATAGTTGCTAGTGTGGACAGGTGTTGCGGTACGAAAGTAGTTTCGTATCGGTACAAAATCCCTAGTGTGGACAGGGTATAAATGTCCTTATTCTAAGTAACAATTTTGACGTGTTGATGTTTATTTCAACATTTTGGAAGGAGTCTCTCGTGTCAGCACTTTGTAACAGCCAGAGGTAAAGCTGTTTCTTTAAGTTTTACGACACCAAGTGGTGCAACACAAAAACATTTACCCAATCGTATTCTTGGGTTTCAGTTCACGTGACTTTTCTTAGCGATTTCACTTCTGGAAAAACAGCTGGTGGTCAAGCAAACCAATGTTATTCTATCCGCATTTACTGGATACGAGTAACTACGTCCTCTGATTGGCTACTCTACTACTAGGCTATCAGCTCATATTGCTGGGTTTCAGTCACGTGACTTTTCTTAGCGGTTTTACTGGAAGTGAAATAGCTGGTGGTCTAAACGGCTGCCATAGTGCAAACAACTAGCGATAACTTATCAGAGTACGCTCGTAATCTGGAAGCCACTGCTCGCTTTAGATATATTCAGAAGATTGCTGTGTGCAATAGAATCGACCCCTACAGTCTGGGAAAGAAGGATTTGTCATACGATCTCGAAAACTACCCTTCAGTCGAGTTCCCCGACATCTCGAACTATCTGGTGTTGCAGATGTCCTTCTACACTGCAAAACAGATGAAAGCGTGGAAGAGTATGGAGGCTTACAACTTTTTTCTAAGCGGCTGGGTAAAGGACCTCGGGATCAAGTCACTGCTGAATGAATCCTGTCTTGTTTTTGCCCGTCTAAGTCTGTTTTTAAGCTTTTCATTCACGTCTACAACGAAGCGCTGCAAGTTGAAGTGTAAACAAACAACAGTTCACTTGATTCTCACTTGTGTTGGCTCTTATCTCTCAGGTAAATCATTCACAAAGATCATCAGAAACCCCTTTAAAGACCTGGATCTTAGTTAAACAAGACGGAGAAGTGATCACGGCGCATTGTAACTGTATGGCTGGGTAAGAATTTTCTCACGACCTTCATGCATATGGACTTTGAGGAGTGAGGCGTAAACAAAGAAACAGCCGGGGACTTTAGCGCTTCGTGACTAAAAAAAGTACCGTAAAATAACGACACATAGCAAGAAAAGTACTTGGAAAACACTAACGACGTAGCTGAGAGGGAGATACAAACCTTTCACCAAGTGATCACTGCAAACTCGAGCATGCTTCGACTCGGCTCCCTTCGATTTCAGTGAGAGGTTCAAAAGCCACCTTTCTCGACGTCTTTTTGTGAAATCCTGTGTTCGTTCACCCTTTTTTATTAGTTCACGGGGAACCCTGAAGAAACTTTTATCAGTTTCACGGTTTGATCAGTTCGAACAACCTAAAACAACGCAAGCGTAAGGCATTTTTCATGCAAGCAATGCAGCTTCTCCGTACAAACGCTTTGGCAACTGAGCTTTGGTAGACCACCAGCTAAAGTTTTGAATAACTAATGAGGCGGATCTGATGTCACGTGAAACCCAAGAATTGTCTGGAGACCATGAACACAAATCCCAGTCCATGGCTAGGAACAAAGGGAGCAAAATTAGCGTGTGACCGGCATGGCACACTCTCTTCCCTGTCAATTAAAGCAACACTAGCCAATCATGGTAATCTATGAGCTCATGTATGCAGAAGAGGGTAGATAGCGCTTTCCTTTGACACAAGACACAAATCTTTAGGACGGAATACTTTGCGGTTTCTCAATAACACAACAAGCTACATTGGTGAGGGAAAGACTGTTTATAGCGGCTTTAAAATGTGATAACAGTAATTAGCTTGTTTCGTGTAACTATCAATAGATAAAAAGAACTGAATAAACAGTTGCTGTGGTATACGAGGAAGAAAATACTTTGGGGATGTGGTGTTATAGGAAACGTTGAGACGGTAACGCATCAGAATGCCTGGTTGTTGATTGATTATTTTTCCATAACAGCTCATCTTATTGTGTTTTATATCCCTCATCAAAAAAAAAAAAAAAACACCTCCCGTGCACGGATTGCCCAAAGATGGCTCACGTGACATAAAATAGCTCCATATCTCGTGACGTCAAAAATGGAAAAAAAAAAAAAAGGATATGGTGTGAGTCAGTCATGGTATATCCTGGATATACCATGAACTGACGTCACAACTGCAAGCTTTTTGGCCGACTCGAGTCACAGCTGTGGCTCCGCGAGAGTTTCTGTACGTATCATGATCATGCCTAGCAAGGTAGGTGATCGCATGGTACATTGCACATGCACAATAGGGTGCATCAGTTGCCCTCACTTTCATAAAATCTGATGCATTTTTGTTTGGGATCCGGATCACCGCCAAAATTTAATGGATTGTTACTTGTGCCCAGTCACACCTCTGGAAAAAATTTCAGAGCAATCTGTTTATTACTTTTTCCATAATGTTGCTAACAGACAAACAAACAAACAAACAAACAAACAAACAAACAAACAAACCAACGCTACCGAAAACATAACCTCCTTGGCAGAGGTAAACATATAGCGCAGATTTACAAAGTTTTCATAAGACTTTTCTCAGCAACTACAAATCACAACTGCTTGATATTTGGTACCGAGCTTCAGCTTGGGGTTCTGTACCGTGTATACCGTTTTCAGGTCTGTCGCACATCGACTTCCTGTTTACCGAATGAACGTATTTATGAAACATATAGCGTGGATTTTGATGCTATTTCAAGAAGCAAAATGCGATTTCAAAATGACAGTTTACCAGGATGCTATTTGAAATCCCTGGGGAGAGACACAGTTCACAGTGTGCTCGTGCGAGCGTGTAGTCTATGGGAAATGATAGTGTCTTGGATTCGCACTAGTCCCATGTTTTGGAAAATCAAAAATGTTGTCTTGGGCCTCGCTGGGGTGTCACCAATCCATGTGCAAAGTATGGAGTATGTGCGTCCAGCTGTCAATTTGCATAGGTGAACAAACAGACAGACAGACAGACAGACAGACAGACAGACAGACAGACAGCCTTTAGTAGTATAGATAGAAGTCTGTACACAGTATACAGTAGGGTGCATCAGTTGCCCTCACTTTCATAAAATCTGATGCATTTTTGTTTGGGTGTTCCTTTTCACCAATAAAGACATCCTGTAAAATTTTTTGACCATATTCAAAAGTCTAATGGTGGCACCATGAGGTTCATTTTTTGCCAAAAAACGCTTATTTTATGTTTTCGCGTAAGGTTTGAATCACAATGTTGGACTCCGTTTATTGATTTCTTGTGACCCAGAGATCATGTTAAGAACCTTTGCAAGGGATTGAGAAGCATTAATGTGATTCATAATACATTTGTATTGTTTAAAAGTAGTTGAACAATGATTCAATGAACAGCTAAAACTCAAACTGTGCTTGATAATATATTTAGAATATGTACTAAAAATGTGCATCTAAGATATTTGGTATACTCTCTAAGGTGCCATAATGTTTCATGAAAAGTGATCGAAATTTTGTCATAAAATAGCAGCTTTTTCCATAACTTTGAGCTCCTGGTGCCACCATTAAACTTTTGAATTTTGTCAAAATATTTCACCCAGTGTGTTTTCTTACCAAAAGGAACATAAAAACAAAAATGCATCATGATCGGAGGAACTTTTCATTTTTAGGGGGCAACTGATGCACCCTAATGCGCAAGTCAAAGGTCGCGCCAACGTAAAGCCTCGGTCACAACCAGCTGTACGTGCTCCTACGGCCAGTCTACGTGCAAAAAAACAAGAAACGCACGGAGATCGCGTGTGTGACGTGCTGATTTTCGAGCTGTAGACTGGCCGCAGACCGGCCGCAGAGGTTCTTTGTCATGTCAAACAAACTCTACGGGCGCTTATGTATTTTTCAGGTTGCAAGACAAACTTACGGCCAACGTGCGTCTTTCTTCACGAACAAAAAAAATGCAGCGATTTGGGAAACGTCAAAAATCGCACGGCCAAAAAATCGTACGTCCGGTTGTGACCTAGGCTTAAACAACAAACATGGCTGCCTCCAGTGAGTTTATGCCAAGATTCAATCTGAACACTTTCAATTTGGGATTTTTTGATGAGGGATATCAAAAAATATAATTCTTCAGGGCTGCGACCCTCACAAAATAGTACCATCCCAGTCACCTCAGAGAATCAACCGGAGCCTCTCAGTGCATGGTAATAATAATAATAATAATAATAATAAGTTAAATTTATATAGCGCCTTTCAAGAAACCCAAGGACGCTTTACAATTATAGACAAGGAAAAAAAAAAAAAAAAAAAAAAAGTAAAAAGTCCACCAAGTAGGGGTCAGGATGTAATTCCCGTGGTGTAGCAGCCACAGTCCCACCAAAAGGCACACGAAAACGAGTCCCACATCTCCAGCACTGCCGCCGTGACGCCGTCAGCAACATCGCTCGAACACCACGCCATGGATCCACAAAGTGAGCAGAGAAGCTCCGCCATGCAGAGCGCTGGTGTGTCACAAACCACTTGCATAGCCGCTGCGACGCCACCGAGCAACATCGCTCGGAACATCACGCCAAGCACTAAAGCACGGAGCGCTGGACAACCACGATGTAAAATGAGCAACAGGCTCACTGCAGTCCACAGCTGGGAGCACAGGCATCACCCACGGCGAACCAAGGCCTGGAGGGAACCGACGCCCAAAACTGGGTCTGGAGCTACACCACAACCGGCGGACAAAAACACTCAAACAAACATCAAACTACACAAACACACAGAAATAAATAAATAAATAAATAAATAAATAAAAATCTCATCTCATCTCATTATCTCTAGCCGCTTTATCCTTCTACAGGGTCGCAGGCAAGCTGGAGCCTATCCCAGCTGACTACGGGTGAAAGGCGGGGTACACCCTGGACAAGTCGCCAGGTCATCACAGGGCTGACACATAGACACAGACAACCATTCACACTCACATTCACACCTACGGTCAATTTAGAGTCACCAGTTAACCTAACCTGCATGTCTTTGGACTGTGGGGGAAACCAGAGCACCCGGAGGAAACCCACGCGGACACGGGGAGAACATGCAAACTCCGCACAGAAAGGTCCTCGCCAGCCACGGGGCTCGAACCCAGGACCTTCTTGCTGTGAGGCGACAGCGCTAACCACTACACCACCGTGCCGCCCCAAATAAAAAAAAATGAAAATAGAAAAAGAAAGAAAATAAAAATAAAATTAAAAAAAAGCTCTGGTGAGAAGCGGCAGCCAGAATGCGCACGACGTACTCTTAACCGGAAACGGAAAAAAAAATTGATTATTATTCCTTACTTATTAGAAATTCAGCAAAAAGACAATATCCTGTAGGTGCTGAGCAGCAACAATCTACTTCATAAAGCAAACACATTAAATATAACATACAGTATATTGATATTTAATATACTGTGTGTTTAATATAGAACTTCATCCAGGCTGTAAACGTTGATGGAGATTGATGTTCGACCGAATCAACTTCACTGACAGTTTAATAATTTTACAAGCTCAAGCAGCTGTCACTACATGATGAAGAGCCGTGCTTCATCAGTGGGCAGTGCGAGAGGAAAACGTCCACGGGTTGATGGAGAAACAGTCAGCTCAGTGAGCAGTGGCTATAAGGGCTAATATAAAGTGATTAATGACTGGGTTGATCTCGAAGTCAAAACACAAAAGACTAAACCCAAGGGGTTATAAATCTGAGTTTCAGACAGCACGGTGCCGTGGGTGATAACTGGTAATAAAAGATACGATTTGTACAATGAGCATCCCCGTGTGTGTCAGCAGACTGAGGCTTGAACTGGAGAGTTGCTAAATATAAAACATCGGGTATGCCGTTCCTCAGGTTACACCTGCGAGCGTTAAGGATACCGAGCCGTGTACATTTCGAGAACTGGGGAACACCACATACACGCATACTCTGGGTTGTGTTTCCTACTAAGGATGGGGTGGAGGATGCTATATCAAGCATTACATCATTAGAGAGAGAGAATTAATTTAATAGGATCCATGATGTGGTCTTGGCATCTGCTGTTGCAGCTCATCTGCCTTATAGGGTAGTCACACTAGAGGCGGAATGAGCTGGAATGCCGTCGGAATGAAAATTCTTCGTATGTTCCAGGATATTCGAAGTGCATTCTTAAAATTCTGACTGCATTCCAAACATTCGGGCCCATTCTTGTGGCCGGCCCGAATGTTTTGCTCATGCTCAAAACGTTTGAGGTGCATTCGAAGAGGAGAAATATCGAATGGCATTCGAAGTGTATTCTAACTGCATTCTGAATATTCTTACGGCATTCCAACAGCATTCGAAACATCCTGATCGCATTCGAGGGAAAAATCGAAATGGCAAGCCACTTCAAATCCTGCCAGAATGTCCTGAATGTGCCTCGAATGAGCCGGAATGCCGTCGGAATGAAAATTCTTCGTATATTCCGGGATATTCGAAGTACATTCCAAGTATTCTTTGAATTCTTAGACGTTCGAAACATATTCGGCGGCTATTCCGGGAGTGCTCTGGCTGCATCTGAGGTGAATTCATACCGTACAGCGTTCGAGGCACCTTCCGACCAGACTTCGGGTGGTATTCAGGCAGCAATCGAACCGCACTCAAAGTGCATTCTTAATATCCTTACTGCATTCTAACAGCATTCTAGGTACTCCTACTGTGTTCCAACTACATTTGAACTGCATTCGAAAGCTAATACACCCGGAATGTGCAAGAATCATTCGAGGCGGGTTCGACGCGCATTCTAAGTATTCGAACGGCATTCTTACAAAGCTGTAAGCATGTTGGTCAGTTTGAAATTCCCGCCCGAATGTGGCACGGATTTTGAAAAATTTTTCATTCCGGCTGGTTCTGCTTGATTCCTGCTAATTCCGAATGTGGCGCATTCTGAGATGCTTTTCTGCTCACCACGTGTGTCAAGAGTGGTTATTTGAGTTATTCTACTGTAGCCTTCCTGGTCTGAGTGGATCAAACCAGTCTGGCCATTCTCCTCTGATCTCGCTCATCAACTATGAGTTTCCATCTACAGAACTTCTGCTCCTTGGATGTTTTTTGTTTTTCACGCCAACTCCAACTTCACTGCTACATGTCAACATCTCACTTCAGCAGATCAGCAGTTTCTGAAATACTTAAACCAGCCCATCGGACACCAACAACAATGCCACAGTCAAGGTCATGGAGATCACATTTTCCCCCCATTGTGATATTTGATTTGAGCATCAACTGAAGCTCTTAATCTGTATCTGCATGATTTTATGAACTGAGCTGCCACATAACTGGTTAATTAGATAATTGCATGAATGTGCAGGTACACCACAGGCCTTTTTTTTTTTAAGTAGTTGTCATAGCGTTGTGTAATCTCATCTCATCTCATCTCATTATCTCTAGCCGCTTTATCCTGTTCTACAGGGTCGCAGGCAAGCTGGAGCCTATCCCAGCTGACTACGGGCGAAAGGCGGGGTACACCCTGGACAAGTCGCCAGGTCATCACAGGGCTGACACATAGACACAGACAACCATTCACACTCACATTCACACCTACGGTCAATTTAGAGTCACCAGTTAACCTAACCTGCATGTCTTTGGACTGTGGGGGAAACCGGAGCACCTGGAGGAAACCCACGCGGACACGGGGAGAACATGCAAACGCCGCACAGAAAGGCCCTCGTCGGCCACGGGGCTCGAACCCGGACCTTCTTGCTGTGAGGCGACAGCGCTAATCACTACACCGCCGTGCTGCCGAGTGTGAAGATCTGAATTGAAAACTTGTTTAATTTTGTAAATATGTCTTGAAAAAAAAAAGAAAAGTTATGAACATTTGAAAATGTCCATTTCGGTCCGTTGCCCCGGTCCCAAACCAGCAACCATTTTCCATTGGTTGAATTTTCCATTCATGAGAACACCTCAATCAGAAATTAATAAAAATGAATTAAAAAAGCAAAAAATAAAAAGATTTAGGAGTTTTGAGTATCAGGGTAAGAATTACAGATAAAGGCTTCTTCTTGTAGATCACAATTCTGCACCTAGAAGGCTTAAAAGAAACACATCAATGAAATCGGTCCATCCTTTGTGTTTAAACATAAAAACCAGAAATTACCCGGTATGTTCACTTTAAACTGTGGACACCAAGCATGACTAATGACTGTGGTGCTCGAATGCGCTGTGTAGAAGAGGCTCAAACTTGTATTCATTCTCTTCAAAACAGCATTACTGATATCGATACACCTTCTCATTTTTTCTCCATGAAAAAATACCCAGAAAATCATTGATTTTTAGGAAGGATACAAACTTTTCCTCAGTGATCCGATCTTTTGCGGGCGCTAGACAGCAAAGTGTTCAGCCGATTTTACTGGAAAATAAAGTCAACATGAGAGATTCGACCACTAGGTGGGAATCATGAGTTTCAAGCTGATTGAACCAACAGCGAGTGAGCGAGCTGGAAACAACAACAAAACACACGGACCGGTGACGAAGATCACTAAAAAACCCAAGATGGCGGCGCCTGTGAATTTGGTGTATTGCATGACACAATGTTAAAACAAACGCTTAAAGTAAAAGCTCATCACAACGCCGCACAAAATTAACAATATTATGCCGTAAATACGTTATTTATTCTTGAATCGACACAAGTTTTATGCAAGATTAAACACTTTTAAATGTATTTAATGGCCAAACGAAAACATGCTGTTCTCCCGTACAAATGTATGTGAGGTTCATCAGTGCAGCGGTGCGCTGTCAAACCTAATACCAGTAATCAATCAATCAATCAATCAATCAATCAATCAATCAATCAATCAATTAGCCAAATCAACTTCAACAACCAACCAACTGAAAAAGCGATCTATTAATTAATCAACCAATCAACTACAATAAAATAAATAACTAACTAACCAACCAGCCAATGTACCAATCAATTAACCACCAATCAATCAACCAATACACCATCCAGATAATCAATCAAACAATCAATCAACCAATTCAACAACAAACCAAACAGTCATATAAACAACCAGCCAACCAATTAATACATCCACCCATTAATTAGCCAATCAATCCACTAATGCAGTGATGCACTGAATCGATCTACTAATTAACTAGTCACTTAACCAACCATCCAAACAAACAAACAAAAAATCATAAGGGTTTTGTACGTAGGGGGAAATGAGCGAAACACTCACGCTCTCTCTCACACACACAGAGTCTGAGATGTAATATTAAGAGTAAGGACTAACCAAAAATACACACAGAAGCGTCTTATTACAGAAGCATGTGGTTATGTGATCAGAAGCACTGCTCTCTCATGTAGTTCAGTCAGTACACACACAGTACCAGTTTGGACACACCTTCCAATTCAATGGTTTGTCTTTATTTTTATTAATTAAGAAACGTCATGTCTTAAAGTAAAGATGGATGTCGTTTCTCTTTACTTAGCTGAGCGGTTCTTGACATAATCTGGATTACTATAGTTGTGGAATAGGACTATTTACTGTGTATTTATTATTTACAACCCCGATTCCAAAAAAGTTGGGACAAAGTACAAATTGTAAATAAAAACGGAATGCAATGATGTGGAAGTTTCAAAATTCCATATTTTATTCAGAATAGAACATAGATGACATATCAAATGTTTAAACTGAGAAAATGTATCATTTAAAGAGAAAAATTAGGTGATTTTAAAGTTCATGACAACACCACATCTCAAAAATGTTGGGACAAGGCCATGTTTACCACTGTGAGACATCCCTTTTTCTCTTTACAGCAGTCTGTAAACGTCTGGGGACTGAGGAGACAAGTTGCTCAAGTTTAGGGATAGGAATGTTAACCCATTCTTGTCTAATGTAGGATTCTAGTTGCTCAACTGTCTTCGGTCTTTTTTGTCGTATCTTCCGTTTTATGATGCGCCAAATGTTTTCTATGGGTGAAAGATCTGGACTGCAGGCTGGCCAGTTCAGTACCTGGACCCTTCTTCTACGCAGCCATGATGCTGTAATTGATGCAGTATGTGGTTTGGCATTGTCATGTTGGAAAATGCAAGGTCTTCCCTGAAAGAGACGTCGTCTGGATGGGAGCATATGTTGCTCTAGAACCTGGATATACCT
This sequence comes from Neoarius graeffei, assembly GCF_027579695.1. Classification (NCBI taxonomy): domain Eukaryota; kingdom Metazoa; phylum Chordata; class Actinopteri; order Siluriformes; family Ariidae; genus Neoarius; species Neoarius graeffei. Next base: position 15,539,408 of record NC_083572.1, read on the forward strand.
TTCAGCATTGATGGTGTCTTTCCAGATGTGTAAGCTGCCCATGCCGCACGCACTAATGCAACCCCATACCATCAGAGATGCAGGCTTCTGAACTGAGCGCTGATAACAACTCGGGTCGTCCTTCTCCTCTTTAGTCCGAATGACACGGCGTCCCTGATTTCCATCAAGAACTTCACATTTCGATTCGTCATAGAACAGTTTTCCACTTTGCCACAGTCCATTTTAAATGAGCCTTGGCCCAGAAAAGACGTCTGCGCTTCTGGATCGTGTTTAGATACGGCTTCTTCTTTGAACTATAGAGTTTTAGCTGGCAACGGCGGATGGCACGGTGAATTGTGTTCACAGATAATGTTCTCTGGAAATATTCCTGAGCCCATTTTGTGATTTCCAATACAGAAGCATGCCTGTATGTGATGCAGTACCGTCTAAGGGCCCGAAGATCACGGGCACCCAGTATGGTTTTCCGGCCTTGACCCTTACGCACAGAGATTCTTCCAGATTCTCTGAATCTTTTGATGATATTATGCACTGTAGATGATGATATGTTCAAACTCTTTGCAATTTTACACTGTCGAACTCCTTTCTGATATTGCTCCACTATTTGTCGGTGCAGAATTAGGGGGATTGGTGATCCTCTTCCCATCTTTACTTCTGAGAGCCGCTGCCACTCCAAGATGCTCTTTTTATACCCAGTCATGTTAATGACCTATTGCCAATTGACTTAATGAGTTGCAATTTGGTCCTCCAGCTGTTCCTTTTTTGTACCTTTAACTTTCCCAGCCTCTTATTGCCCCTGTCCCAACTTTTTTGAGATGTGTTGCTATCATGAAATTTCAAGTGAGCCAATATTTGGCATGAAATTTCAAAATGTCTCACTTTCGACATCTGATATGTTGTTTATGTTCTATTGTGAATACAATATCGGTTTTTGAGATTTGTAAATTATTGCATTCCATTTTTATTTACAATTTGTACTTTGTCCCAACTTTTTTGGAATCGGGGTTGTACTTTGTATTGATTAATGTAGGAAATGCGCTCAGTATAATATGGATTTATCACAAAAATACATGCACGTGTTTATTATTTTGAAAACCCGCCAGCCGACTGATCTAGCACCTTTTAATTGTACGACAGTCATGACGTAAATACCAGTGTCTGAAAGCGTTTTTCATTTTACCAATGAGCTCACTATATAGTCCTCTCTATAGTAATTCCCTATGTAGTGAGTAGTGAGTAGTGAACGAGCGAGCGATTTTGGACACAGGAAATGTTGGCAGATGTCGATCACTTTGATTTCAGCTGTACGTTTTATTTCCGTCCTACGATGTCTCGCACAAGTCTCGACGAATCTTGTTTACGGCCGTTGCTCTGACATATGGACTGATATATTACAGAGCATATTTCAAACACTCATAACTTGCTATAGCAGCGACAAAATACTGCAGCTATCAAAAATGCATTCGTATATTTAATAAAATGAGAGAAATAGAATTTTGATCATAAAAAAATTGCCTTCAGTTCTCCTTTAAATTTGAATATTCTTTACTGGATTGTTATAAAATTAAAGCAGAATTTTCTGCTCCTGATTATTATAAAACTGAATTTTTGGCACAAATTTAAAACAAGAAATACAGTTTGATTTTTTTTTTATTCGACTATTTGTCCTCAGTTACAAAAATGTATAAAATAATAAAAAATTCAGAGTTGTACATTTTAAATGCCTAATCTAGCCGATTCATGAAGCAGAAGGTAAAAATAATTTTTTTTTTTTTTTAAATTAAAGGTTTTTTTTATTCGGTAGGTGTGGCCTAATATTCTAATGAGTGAACTGATTGGCATTCCTCTGTCTGATCCTCTAATACCCCTTTTCCACCAAATCAGTTCCAGGGCTGGTTCGGGGGCAGTGCTGGTGCTGGTTCACAACTCGTTCAACTTGCGAGCCAGCTGAGAACCAGTTTGCTTTTCCATAGCTCGCGGTGCTAAGGGAAGCCACGTCATTACGTCGCTGTATACGTCAGTTACGTCGCTGCGTTTGGATAAACCTTGGCGCGAATATCGAAGCAAAAACAACACGGAAGAAGCAGCAACAACAATAATAATAATGCATGACTTCGTGTTTGTACAGCTGCTTCTTCTCGTCGCTTAAAAATGGCGACCTTTCGCGGTCTTGTTATTGTTGTTGGTCTTAACAACTCTGCCCCCCCCACTGACGTAAGTGGTTCTTTCCTCTGGCCCAGCAGAGAGTTGGTGCTAGCCTGGAACCGGTTTTTCTGGCCCCAGAGCCAGTTCTTTGTCAGTGGAAACAGAAAATCCGGTTCCAAACTAAGCACTGGCCCCGAACCAGCCCTGGAACTGGTTTGGTGGAAAAGGGGCATAAGTGTACTACAGCATTCGAGCAGAACGAAGCATAGAGCACCGCCCACTTTACATAATCCTTCATGTCAATTCATGTAGACACTGGAAAGTCGTCAAATTGTCATACTCTGTCCTGCATACGGTATCATGCTCACAAGGGCTGACATGAATCGGAAACCATCTTGAAGTTCCCAGTATGAGTAGGAACTTTGAAACCCCAGGGACTGTATTTAATCAGTGAGCCATGAATGTGCATCATGCAGGAGGCTCACCATAGTGAAGCGTTCACACTGTGGTAGAGTCATGTTTTGACAACATCATCCACTGGTTTCATCTCCTACAACTTTCCAAGAGCTTTGCTTGCTTGCACAGCTCACAAAGGACTTTTTTTTTTCTTCCTCCCAAACGCTTACTTTTTCATGCATCATCCACATGTGCTCTTATCGCCCAGATACAGCTGATTAAGGGGACTGGTGCGTGTCAATACGTGCATGTACTTACGTCTGTGTCGGGTCCTTTGTCCGCTCCAGGGCAGGAGAACGTGACAAACTCATGGCAGCGCTTATGGACCACGAAACAGCACACTGAAAGGGAGAGAGAGAGGGAATTAAGTCACTTTGTCATTCACAGTACATTTCCTGATAAGCCTCTCAGAACCAAACAGGAAAACAGACGTGTAAAGAGTTCCTCAGTTACACATAAGAAGCTGAAAGAGCCACTCAGGCCCTTAGTTGATGGCGCACTCAATGGCTTTCTTATTCACACTGGCACCAAAGGCACAAAAATTTGTATAAAGGGGTGTTCACATGGCACATATTTGCATCGATGCTGCACCGATGTATTTTGTTGCGATATATCTTACACCGGTGTAAATTTTGTGGAGCGTTCACACGTCACAAACCTGCTTACTAGAGAGAAGCGTGTTAGCACCGGTGCAGCCCCACTTGCGTTCACATGGCAGTTTTTGCGACCGTGCTATACGACAGTAATAATGCGGAAATGAAATATGCGCATGCGTGAAAATGTACTTCCTTTTCCCGGTTGTCATGGCATCACCAAGCGCCGGGAAAACAACGTGGATGAAGACACCAGTGTTGCCAGATACTGCTGACGTTTTCCAGCCCAAAATATGGTAAAATCCGCCAAAATGCACTTAAAACCACCCAATCTGGCAACACTGGAAGACACGCAGTTCTGTTGTTGTTGATATTCGCCATTTTGGAAGCGCAAAATACCAAGATGCAAATTATGCAATGCCCATATGTAATCAACTCTCCTCACGCGTAGTGAGTAGCGTTCAGACGTCCCATTTTATATCGGTGCTGCCCCGCAAACTAGCATTTACTCCGGAGTAAATTTCTTAAACCACCTCCCGAGCAGGGTTAGATTTGCACCGGTTTAAGCAGCTTTCAGGGGCTACACCGGTATAACTTTGTACCGTGTGAACACTCTACCGGGGCAGCCCCGGTGCTACACTGGAGTAAAAGTTGCCGTGTGAACACCCCTTAAGATGCTTATCCTGAGAGGAGTGTGTGATCCAGGGACTACATCAGGGTTTGTTCACTTGCACTAACCAAACATCTTTGAACTTTTTGCTAAGGATTTTGCCCAAACTGATCCTGGGAATCAAACCGGTGACCCTTTTGGCCCAAGGCTGCTTTTCTAACCTTCAGGGCATGGCTGCCCCCAGATAATATCCATACAAAGCGTGTTTGAGTGTTCACTTGTTCAGATTTGTACCTGTATACTAGGGTGCATCAGTTGCCCCCTAAAAATGAAAAGTTCCTCCGATCATGATGCGTTTTTGTTTTTATGTTCCTTTTGGTAAGGAAACACACTGGGTGAAATATTTTGACAGAATTTAAAAGTTTAATGGTGCCACCAGGAGCTCAAAGTTATGGAAAAAGCTGCTATTTTATGACAAAATTTCAATCACTTTTCATGAAACATTATGGCACCTTATAGAGTATACCAAATATCTTAGATACACATTTTTAGTACATATTCTAAATATATCATCAAGCACAGTTTGAGTTTTAGCTGTTCATTGAATCATTGTTCAACTACTTTTAAACAATACAAATGTATTATGAATAACATTAATGCTTCTCAGTCCCTTGCAAAGGTTCTTAACTAGCCTGGCAAGCCAGACTAAATGTGAATATTTAGTCTGGCCTCGATCCGTAGACATTTCCGAAGCGGGTAGGAGGAACAAACTGCTGTCTTTCAAACTGTCTCTGTGCGTATAGGCCAACGCTCTGACCAATCAGCGCAACAGTGACTGTGACGTAGTCAGAGCGACAGAAAGCAGTGGGGGAGGCCTTGAAATAAATAATTTTTCAAAATGCGTATTAATTAATAAACAGGTTCTAGATATTAAGAAGTTTGGAGATAATGACCGCAAGTTTGGAGTCTGTACCATATACACTCATTTTTTTTTCCAAGTGTTTTCAAGGGTTTGCTTAAACTGTTTTTGAGAGTTTTTATTTAGTGGTGTTTGGTGAAATAATTTCCCTTAAATTTAAAATAACGGGAAAATAAGAAACAATCAAAAAGCAATGTTTCAAAGCTGTTTATTAATTCTTCGTACTGCACAAACTAGCCCCATCCTTTTGGCTACGAGCGGAGCCAGCTGGTAGATCAGACTTTTGCCACAGCCGGTCGGCAAAACAGCGAAAACGTCCTTCTTGAAAAAGAATGAGCGGAGAGCCTCTTCCTGCTCATGTTTCAACGAAAATTCCAAGTCTAATTCTTCTAAAACTGATTCCAAAGTGGAGTCAAACGCGCGCTGTTCACTAGCCGTAGCCATCTTTCCTGCTGTGCTTTCTCCAGCGTCGCGCAGCCTTGTCGTCACTCCTGCAAAAGCCCGCCCAAAGAATCCAAACAAAAACCTTGCGTTGTGATTGGCGGGCACGATTTGATGCCCGGGGTGTTTTTGTTTATATGGTGCGAGGCTAGACCCATTCGCTAGGCAAAAATATTTTTGGCCGCTAGGCGGGTGGGTCTAGTTTACTAGGCTAGTTCTTAACATGATCTCTGGGTCACAAGAAATCAATAAACGGAGTCCAACATTGTGATTCAAACCTTACGCGAAAACATAAAATAAGCGTTTTTTGGCAAAAAAAAATGAACCTCATGGTGCCACCATTAGACTTTTGAATATGGTCAAAAACTTTTACAGGATGTCTTTATTGGTGAAAAGGAACACCCAAACAAAAATGCATCAGATTTTATGAAAGTGAGGGCAACTGATGCCACCCTACTGTATACTGTGTACAGACTTCTATCTATACTACTAAAGGCTGTCTGTCTGTCTGTCTGTCTGTCTGTCTGTCTGTTTGTTTGTTCACCTATGCAAATTGCCAGCTGGACGCACATACTCCATACTTTGCACATGGATTGGTGACATCCCAGCGAGGCCCAAGACAACATTTTTGATTTTCCAAAACATGGGACTAGTGCGAATCCAAGACACTGTCATTTCCCATAGACTACATGCTCGCACGAGCACACTGCGAACTGTGTCTCTCCCCAGGGATTTCAAATAGCATCCTGGTAAACTGTCATTTTGAAATCGCATTTTACTTCTTGAAATAGCATCAAAATTCACGCTATATGTTTCATAAATACGTTCAGTCGGTAAACAGGAAGTCGATGTGCGACAGACCTGAAAACGGTATACACGGTACAGAACCCCAAGCTGAAGCTCGGTACCAAATATCAAGCAGTTGTGATTTGTAGTTGCTGAGAAAAGTCTTACGAAAACTTTGTAAATCTGCGCTATATGTTTACCTCTGCCAAGGAGGTTATGTTTTCGGTAGCGTTGGTTTGTTTGTTTGTCTGTTAGCAACATTACAGAAAAAGTAATAAACGGATTGCTCTGAAATTTTTTCCAGAGGTGTGACTGGGCACAAGTAACAATCCATTAAATTTTGGCGGTGATCCGGATCACCTTCTGGATCCCGGATTTTTTAAAGGATTCTTGGCGGAGGTCTGCGCTCTCCGAGTGCTTTTCTAGTTTGTAAATACATTCAGTCGGTAAACAGGAAGTCGATGAGCGACAGACCTGAAAACGGTATACATGGTACAGAACCCCAAGCTGAAGCTCGGTACCAAATATCAAGCAGTTGTTATTTGTAGTTGCTGAGAAAAGTCTTACGAAAACTTTGTAAATCTGCGCTATATGTTTTGTAAATACATTCAGTCAGTAAACAGGAAGTGACCTGAAAACGCTACACACGGTATAGAACCCCAAGCTGAAGTTTGCTACCAAGTACCAAGTGGCTATGATTTGTGGTTGCTGAGAAAAAGGGTGTTTCGGATAGACGGACGGAAATACGGAGATACGGACGAACAGAGGTAAACCAGTATCTAGGGTGACCACCTGCTCATAAGCCCAAGGGGGGACAAGGGGTATGTTTTTGAGGGACAATGTGGGACGCCGCCCCCACTGCGCCGCGCCGGCTGCTGGAAGACGCACAGATAGTGGTTTACCCATTTCTAGCACATACTACCTTACATGGTATATCAATAATACCCTAATCTGGTGTTATTGGTGATGTATGGTCATGAACAGGCCACCAAATGTGTTTTTTTTTAAATAAACATTCATAATATTTTGACCATTCAATTATGACTTGGGCGGCACGGTGGTGTAGTGGTTAGCGCTGTCGCCTCACAGCAAGAAGGTCCTGGGTTCGAGCCCCGGGGCCGGCGAGGGCCTTTCTGTGCGGAGTTTGCATGTTCTCCCCGTGTCCGCGTGGGTTTCCTCCGGGTGCTCCGGTTTCCCCCACAGTCCAAAGACATGCAGGTTAGGTTAACTGGTGACTCTAAATTGACCGTAGGTGTGAATGTGAGTGTGAATGGTTGTCCGTGTCTGTGTCAGCCCTGTGATGACCTGGCGACTTGTCCAGGGTGTACCCCGCCTTTCGCCCGTAGTCAGCTGGGATAGGCTCCAGCTTGCCTGCGACCCTGTAGAAGGATAAAGCGGCTTGAGATAATGAGATGAGATGAATTATGACTTGACAGACACACTTCCACTTATGATTTACTGAAGCTACTCAATTTTATTTATTTTCCATTACAATTTATTCACTTTAAATCAATCATAATATAATATTGAGTCTGAGGCTTTGCAGTGCATCAGTACAGCAGGAATAGTGACAAGTCTCCATTTAGTTTTCAGTGGATTAACAGGAATTGTAGTGGCTCAGCACCACAGAAACAGTAGAAAAAAAAAAGTCCTGCCCGATATGATATTGCGTGTTGGACAGTGTGATACACACTCGTTACCTCTGCCGCAGTCACTTTGTCAGCTAGAGAGTCGTTTTTAGGTCGGAGGAAAGCATCCATAGATTTAGACGTTTCTTTCTGTTGCACACGTTTCTTGTGAGTCTCCGCGAGCCTGTGTCACTTCACATCGTATTCCCCGCCATGTCCGATTGAGAAAGATGTTTTGCAAAGGTCACAAAAAGCCCTCTCGGTATCCCCCTCAACCCCTTTCAGCCACAAATATTCATTTTCCCACTCTTTCCTGTACATACACCTTCTCTTTTTAACTGGAGGTAGCGGTGCCTCACCTGCCATCTCTCCGGTACCTTTCTCCATTTTTTAATATGAAAGCAATGCATGCGTTGCACCTGCGTCCCTCGTCACTGTCTGTGCACGTGAGTGCGGTGTCATGGCAACAACAAAAAGTTGACAACAACCAGTCAGTTGTGAGGGGTGTGTGTGTGTGTGGTTTTGTTCTACAGTGGCGACAGTGGTGTGCTGAAATGTCAAGTAATATTCGTTTGGCTGCCTGGGTGGCCCGGGGAGAGCGACATCCCCCTCAGCAAGCATCGATTATGCGGGACACGTTCTGAATTTGCGGGACGCATAAATTCGGCTTCAAATGCTGTACGCGCACGCGCTATGCGGGACAGGTGGTCACCCTACCAGTATCCCATCCCCCCTTGGAGCGGGGGTATAGTTAAGTTGGTCAGTAAACCTACTGAAAATCTTTCTTTGTACTTGTATCAGCTAAGTAAAGGTTCACGTGAATCAACAAATCACAGATTTTTGTTTTTACTGCATTTCGGAAAATATCCTAACTGTTCTGGAATAAGGCCATTATTAAAAAATGTTCTGTTTCCGGTCCACCGGCCGGGTGAGTGCCGTTTGTGCGGTTGAATTTTTTTTTTAACGCCGGTTTTTCGACATTTTTTTCGGGTTCGTAAATCTAAAATCGAACTTGACATTTACGCATTCCCAGGGCTTTACACAATTAAACACTCAGCGAACATTTCTCCATTTGTGTATGAAAATACACTCCAACGGCTCAGTTTGGTTTCATTTACAACCAACGGTGTCTTTTGATCCCAGCACGTAATTGAACAGGAGAAGACTGGTTTACCGGAGACAAAATAAGCGTTATCTCTGCTTCTGTTCCCTCCGACACACTACTGCCTCCGCCGAGCGCGCGCACACTCTGAACTGAATCAGCTCTGCGCATGCGCCGTGTGGCACAAAAAAATGGCAGCCACCATGAAGGAAGGAGATCCGGAGTTTTCAAACATTTGCTTAAGTGCGAAATCGCAAACAAATCATTCAGTGATCATTTTCATAGTGTAATTTCATCCGAACTAGGCCTAACGGTCGATTTAGAACTACAAAAAGTCCGTGTGTCGGACATTTTAAGTACCTTTGTAAAAGTTTTACAAATGTTGCAGTCAGCATTTAAAATGCTAACTTAAAGTTTTTGTACAAGTTTCAGTTGATTAAACGGTCATATTTTATTAAATGTGTCTGCTTTTGTAATAAAGTACTGAAAGAAAAAGCAAACACAGCATTGCGATTTCTTATCCATCCATATATATATATATATATATATATATATATATATATATATATGAGTGATTCCATGCTTATGGTACTGAAATGGGGACATGAACTTATTCACCTAAAACCATTTCTTTTTTTACCATCAGGTCACAAAACATGTAATCTTTAATGAATGATATGTTAAAAGATAACTTTAATTTTCTGAGATGTAATAAAAACATATTTATATGCCAAAGTCAAGCCTATGAGTTCCAAAATGATGTCTGTTACATTACTTCTGTTACGATTGTCCATCTCGCGTCTGTTACAAATTAATTACAATCTAGCTATATACCATGTTAATCTTATTGAAAGAATGTGTATGTTTATTCTACTACACATGTTTATTAATTATATTTGCTAAAACATCACCTTCCTATGTTTCAAAAAGTAATTCTACATTGTTAAAATTGAGAATATATATGTCCACAACACTTCTGTTACGTTCTGACTTTGGCATATAAATATGTTTTTATTACATCTCAGAAAATTAAAGTTATCTTTTAACATATCATTCATTAAAGATTACATGTTTTGTGACCTGATGGTAAAAAAAGAAATGGTTTTAGGTGAATTTTTAAAAATAAGTTCATGTCCCCATTTCAGTATCCATAAGCGTGGAATCACTCATATATATATATATATATATATATATATATATATATATATATATATATAAATCCCTCCCTCCCTCCCGACTGAAAATTTGCTCACCCGGTGGACAGGAAACGGATTTTTTTTAAGGATGGCCTAATCTTACTTGTTCGCTATAGTACACTGAGAGCTCCAGGAGAAATCTGATGAAGCAATCTTCAGAAACCAAGCATGTCTTGGCTGATCAACCTCATTTAGAGTGAGAGGGATAATTGTCTATAGTTTTTCTGGCCAAAGCGTTGTTGTGCATTAGAGCGTAAAGCGTGCACTGAGCCACAAGATGTGTTCAGAGCTCAAAAAAAAAAAAAAAACGGCTGCATTTTCAGCAGGCATGAGCCTCAATTTGCTCTCTGCAGACGCAATCAGTCATTATAATCCACTGAGAACCTGCTCTCCATCAAGAGCAGGAAAGAAAACGTCTTTTCCCTCCACCTGCAGGATAGAAGTATACGATTAGGAGCCATATATGAAAAGCAATAACGTGCTGTCGAAACGTCATGATTGCTGTGAAAGCAGTAAATGTTATAGAATCTCAAAGCCGTGCTCCCACCTATCTGATTGTCTCGCGTTTTATTTTTAAATGCATTTTTTATTCGTCTCTCTCTTTTGTATCGTTCAGAAAGAAGGAATCTGTAACGGAGGAATAACAGAGGAGGTAGAAGGTCTGTCATTTTCACATCCATCACTGTATTACGTTTCATCAATCTCCCCAAAAGATTCCTCTCAATATGTGTGTGTGGGTGTGTGTCTCGGTCTTGTGCAAGATGTACAGTAGGCATGGCTTAATCAGAGCAGTCTTTTTCTCAACCGAAACTCACACAAGACTAAACATACACACCTGAGCAAACACTCGTATCCTGGACCAGGCTACAGAACAAGCTGTTTAATAAAAAAAAAAAGTTTACTGTGAGGACAAAGGGGGGGGGGGGGAATAAATCAACACTTTCTGTTCAATCAGAATCAAGAATTCAGCAGCACAGTGGTATCTTTTTTTATGCATCAATCCCTGAATCCAAATAAATCCTTCATCATATTAGTTAATGGATTAAATTGAGTGGATCTTTAAAACGATAAATAGAAACACAATTACAGTAGAGACGATTATTCACCACAGTATGCAGCCAAATAGACGTCCACAGAGAGCAGGGTAGACGTCTAACATTCGCTCACTTTAGCGGCCAATTATATTTCATTGCTTGAGGAAGCCAAAAATCGTGACCATGAATCAAATTCAATAAACGGTGCATGCCCCAAGTATGTACTTGAGTCGCTGCTCAAGTACATACTCAGAATAAAGTGTGTGTACTCTGACATTCTCGGAAAAATATAAGAGAACAGTATCACTGAATCAGGTTGTGTGGAATCAGGGCTGAAAGGTGTACAAGAGCGTACAGCTGCAGGGTTTGAACACACACACACACCCTCAGTGTCTCTTCTAACTGGTTGAATGGGTGGTGGGGTGAACGAGGCAACCCGTTACCAAGGGAACGCAGGACAACTACCGATGACACGATCAATAAATTAAAGCACATCTCACGGTGCACCACGGGACTCTGGAAGCGCATCATAAAGTCTAAGCGACAGCTGATGTAGGCAGATTTTCCAGCCACTGCGCCGTCAAAGCCTGCTCGGTTTTGAAAGATGTTTCTAATATGCTAGAAGGATGCAATCTACCTCGGATATATATTTTTGAGTAGTCGACTGGTGGGCTCTACAGGTCTCTCAGCCTCTGTAAAAATGCCGCGCCAGGAAACCTTTTGTTGTGTTCATATGTAAAAATGAAACTAGGAAATATATGGCATGGTGGTGTAGTGGTTAGCGCTGTCGCCTCACAGCAAGAAGGTCCGGGTTCGAGCCCCGTGGGCGGCGAGGGCCTTTCTGCGTGGAGTTTGCATGTTCTCCCCGTGTCTGCGTGGGTTTCCTCCGGGTGCTCCGGTTTCCCCCACAGTCCAAAGACATGCAGGTTAGGTTAACTGGTGACTCTAAATTGACCGTAGGTGTGAATGTGAGTGTGAATGGTTGTCTGTGTCTATGTGTCAGCCCTGTGATGACCTGGCGACTTGTCCAGGGTGTACCCCGCCTTTCGCCCGTAGTCAGCTGGGATAGGCTCCGGCTTGCCTGCGACCCTGTAGAACAGGATAAAGCGGCTAGAGATAATGAGATGAGATTTATTCCCGTCATATTCACTTGATATGAGCAATCGCACGCTCTGATTGGCTACTCTACTACTAGGCTATCAGCTCATATACCGTGAGTAGAGAAAAACAAAATGGCAGAGCGCATCAAGTCAGATATCAAGTCACTTTTTTATCAAGTATTTAAAAGAAACAGAAATAGCTTAAAGAAGATAGTTTTGTTTGGTTTTTCTCCTCCCCAGTATCTCCTGTTCCACACTCCAGCCCAGTCGGTGGCACCAATGCACCTTTAAGTTGGTTCGCCAATTGGCAAAAAACCTTAAAGAAGAAAAACAAAATGGCGGAGCGTGTTGCTGAACCAACCGCGGACGAAATAAAAACTCGACTCGAAAATGGAAACCCCCCCAAAAAATACCAAAAAAAAGCAACAAAATATGGAACGAAAGTATTTCATAGTACAAACTTTTTTTTAAATTAGATTTTTCAATTATTATAATAGCATTTTTCACAAATTGCTACGGTCATTTTGCCGGTTTGTTTACATTCTAAGCAGAAATGATTTTGTCGGACGTTTTGTACAAAGTTTTCCTTTATCGAATTTGCAAAAAATAAAAATAAAAACGCTCCGTTTCTCAAAATACAGTCAATGTGGATAGAATAAAACAATTATTCCAGTCAATCTCGTTGTACATGGCTTATAGCCAACTCAGTGCTACGTGCCTTGTCGGCTACCAGCTCATGTACGACTCGATTTCGTGGAATAACTGTTAAATAGTATATGTGTATAAATATATTAAACATCCGTCATATGTGGTATAATCAAATATAAAACCTATGACTCATCTAGTAACGAAAAGAATGTAAAAGTGTACATATTTACTCTGGTTAATCATTACATAACCCATATTAAGCTCTGCATGTGTGCTGAGGCTCTACACGCTTAATCGGTCAAATTACACACTTTTTGATGAAGTCGGCCATTTGCGGCACACGGCAAGGATGTGAGAGAACGGCGCTGATCTGTTAATCAGTGCAAAATTATTTGGACTTGATCGATGTAAGGGCAATCAAGTCATGATGATGTCATTATCGCCAGAAATTCCATTATCCTGAGACGTTTTAGAAACGAGGCAGTTTGTAATCACATGTAATAACCATATCATTTCAAATAACATCAGGAAAACAACTGTTCTTAAGAAACCTGAAACTCTCTTGTTTTTTTTCCCAGTGTTCCCAACTCTTTTCAGTAGAAAGTAGTTAATGTGTGCTCAAAAAGTCTCTACAAGTTGCCAGATGATGCCAGAGAGTTATTTGCATATATTGACTGAATCATTATTCTTATCTGTAGATCAAAATGTGCTCCATGAAGAAGGAAGATTTTTATATATATATATTTTTTTTTTTGGGGGGGGGGCTTTTTTCACCTTTATTATTGGATAGGACAGTGTAGAGACAGGAAATGAGCAGGAGAGAGATCAGGAAATGACCTCAGGCCGGAATCGAACCCGGGTCCCCGGATTTATGGTATGACGCCTTATCCACCTGAGCCATGACGCCCCAAGAAGGAAGATTTTTGAAGAATAATATAGAATAGGATAGTTTTATCAGAACAGAAAATAATAGCTTGTAATTCATTTTTATCGAAAGAAGTCATCTTTGGCCATGGCACCACAGACAATATACTCTAATTTCTATCAAGAACGGAGCAGCTGTAATGAGAGTTGGAGAACAGACATGAACAAAAAAGGTATCAATGGATTAGCTCTCTTTTATGATTTGTAAATATACTCAACAAAGATGAAGAATAACAATCAGTGACTGAAACTTTTTTCTCAAGTTTGTAGTTTCAGTGGGGCGGCATGGTGGTTAGCACTGTCGCCTCGCAGCAAGAAGGTTCTGGGTCCGAGCCCAGTGGCTGATGGGGGCCTTTCTGTGTGGAGTTTGCATGTTCTCCCTGTGTCCGCATGGGTTTCCTTCGGGTGTTCCGGTTTCCCCCACAATCCAAAGACATGCAGGTTACCTAATTGGTGGCTCTAAATTGACCGTGAATGGTTGTTTGTCTCTATGTGTCAGTTCTGCGATGATCTGGCGACTTGTCCAGGGTGTACCCCGCCTCTCGCCCATAGTCAGCTGGGATAGGCTCCAGCTTGCCTTTGACCCTGCACAGGATAAGGTTACAGATCTCCATTACAGATAATGGATGGATAGTTTCAGTGGAGATTCTTGCAATCCAGACTTTGAACTTTGGCTGGCGATCATGGTACTTTTTTATATGGCCATGAACTGACTATACTCTGGACATATTTACAGACAAAGTGCTGTGATTTTATTTTTAAACTAACGGCTCTCTGGAAAAACCCTGGGATTTGAGTTAATAGCTGTCTGGCCCTGTGGTGATAAAAGTACCCAGTGATTCATCAGGTCAAATTCTCTTGGAGAAGCTGAAGTACCACTTAATTCATAAATGTACTTGAAGGAAGTAAAAATAGAACAAAGATTCGCAAAAGAAAAATCCCGTATTGACTTTAAGAACATGAGAAGACATTAGCCAAGTGTAACTAACAAATGCTTGACTTCTAATCTCTCAAATGTCAGCTTGCACGTTTGTAATTCTGACTCACTCAATGCTAATAGCTAGCTGTCTCAATACCAACTGCAGTGAAAAATGCAAAGTGATAGATGGGTATTAGGTCTCATTCTTGCTGTCACATCTTGTTTGGAATTTACATTAAAGCTTCTTGAAGTTGTCGGATGCTATAAAGTCATCTTATGATGTTAGACTATGTGATTATCAAGAAATGTGGAAATGTAGTGACTGAGATTTTATTTGACGTAATAAATAAAATTATGTCAAATAAATTGGGGATTGGGGATCGCCAACACCTGCCTATATAAGGTCCCACAGTTGACAGTGCATGTCAGAGCTAACTCCAAGCCATGGGGTCAAAGGAATTACCTGCAGACCTCAGAAACAGGATTGTGTCAAGGCAAAGATCTGGAGAAGGGTACAGAAAAATTGCTGCAGCTTTACAGGTCCTAAACAGCACAGTGGCCACCATCATTCATAAATGGAAGAAGTTTGGAACTATCAAGAATCTTCCTAGACCTGGCAGCGCGGCCAAACTGAGCAATCAGGGAAGACGGGCCTTGGCCAGGGAGGTGAGCAGGAACCCGAGGGTTACTCTGACCGAGCTCCAGTGTATCCTTGTGGAGCTGGGAGAACCTTTCAGAAGATCAACCATCCAGGCAGCACTCCACAAATCAGGCCTTTATGGTAGAGTGGCCAGACGGAAGCCACTCCTTCATCAAAGGCACATGACAGCCTGCTTGGAGTTTGCCAAAAGGCACCTAGAGGACTCTCAACCATGAGAAACAAGATTCTCTGGTCTGATGAAACCAAAACTGAACTTCTTGGCCTGAATACCAAGTGTCACGTCTGGAGGAAACCAGGCACTGCTCATCACCTGGCTAATGCCATCCCTACAGTGAAGCATGGCAGTGGCAGCATCATGATGTGGGGATGTTTTTCAGCAGCGGGAACGGGGTGACTAGTCCTGATAGAGGGAAAGATGAATGCAGCTAAGTACACAGGGATCCTTGAAGAAAACCTGCTCCAGAGCGCTTTGGACCTTAGACTGGGGTGAAGGTTTACCTTCCAACATGACAACGACCTGAAGCACACCGCCAAGAGAACAAAGGAGTGGCTTTGGAGAAAGTCTGTGAATGTCCTTGAGTGGCCCAGCCAGAGCCCAGACCTGAATCCAATTGAAGATCTGTGGAAGGAGCTGAAAATGGCTGTGTACCGATGCTCCCCATCCAACCTGACGGAGCTTGCAAGGATATGCCAAGAGGAATGGGCAAAAATGTCCAGAAACAAATGTGCCAAGCTCGTAGCTTCTTTCCCAAGATGCCCTGAAGCTGAAACTGCTGCCAAAAGTGCATCAACCAAGTATTAGGCTAAGGGTGTGTACAGTTATGTAACCCCTAAATAACCTATTTTTGTCAGTAAAATAAAATTGCATATTTTCTCAAAGCCTGTTTTCACTTTGTAATTATTGGCGATTGTGTGTAGATGTTTAAGGCAAAAAAATGAACTCAACGTAATAAAACGTGGAGAAGGTGAAAGGGGTGTGCAGGCTTTCCGGCTTGACCGTATATCTTCAGTGTTTGAACTTATAGACCCTTGGAGAGGAGAATGGCTCCATCTACAGAGTTGTATTCGGGCTTTTACCAAAACCATAACGAAAGTTCATAGGGTCAAAAAACAGATGAAGACCGTTACTGCAGACATCAACGAAAAGCAAAAACACTAGCAGAGGTCATAACACGTAAGCACATAGCACTAACACCTGGGGGGGGGATACAGATAACAACAAACTAAGCCTTTAAAAAGCTTCGAATTGCAATAGGAGAAGAAAAAAAAATGGCTGAGCGAGCAACAGAGAGCTTAAATAAGGACGCTGGAAACAAGGGATAGGTGACTGATTACGGAAGGCATCAGCAATTAAATGATACAAGGACGATTAGGACCATATAAAGAAATCCTGGAGTTTCGTTTTAGTGTGTGTACGCGACGCAAACCCCTGTGTACGTTGTCAGAAACGTATTAGAACAAGCGCATTTAATAGAAACTGCTTTTTGAATAACAACCAGTGCTACAGTCAGAGCAGCTATTATAGAAACTTTATGAACACGATCAACCTGACCAATCAGATTCAAGAATTCAGCAATGTTGTGGTATACACTCACCGGCCACTTGAACAGGCACGTGTTCTTGGTTCTAAGATTCCTGTTCTTGGGTGCAGGAATGGAACCCATTGTAGTCGTCTGCTGTTGCATGCTGAGATGCTTTTCTGCTCACCACGGTTGTAAAGAGCTGCTATACACTACCGTTCAAAAGTTTGGGGTCACTTTGAAATTTCCTTATTTTTGATAGAAAAACACTGTTCTTTTCAATGAAGATCACTTTAAACTAATCAGAAATACACTCTATACATTGCTAATGTGGTAAATGACTATTCTTGTTAAATTCTACTAAATGTCTGGTTTTTGGTGCAATATCTCCATAGGTGTATAGATGCCCATTGCCAGCAACTATCACTCCAGTGTTCTAATGGTACAATGTGTTTGCTCATTGCCTCAGAAGGCTAATGGATGATTAGAAAACCCTTGTACAATCATGTTAGCACAGCTGAAAACAGTTGAGCTCTTTAGAGAAGCTATAAAACTGACCTTCCTTTGAGCAGATTGAGTTTCTGGAGCATCACATTTGTGGGGTCGATTAAATGCTCAAAATGGCCAGAAAAATGTCTCGACTATATTTTCTATTCATTTTACAACTTATGGTGGTAAATAAAAGTGTGACTTTTCATGGAAAACACAAAATTGTCTGGGTGACCCCAAACTTTTGAACGGTAGTGTATCTTTCCTGGTTATACCTCAAATCAACCTGGCTATTTTTCTCTGACTTCTCTCATCAACGAGGCATTTGTTTCCACCCACAGGACTGTCACTCATTCATTCACTCACTCACTCACTCACGTCAGGGGCGTATCACCCGCGGGGGATGCGTACGTTTCATCCCCCCCACTTTTGTTGAAACACAATTTCATCCTCCGCACTTTTGTCAGGTTAAAATGACATCATTATGAAAATTATACAGCTACTATAAAATGTGTAACAAGGAAGTAAACTATTGCCATAACGTTAGACAAAAAACAGCCACGCAACGGACTCAAAACAGTTTTTCTCACCCGACCAATCAGCAGTTGCGTGAATATAATAGCCAGTTTACGTAGCGTGCTGAAAGCGCTCAATAATACTGTATCTGTCTGCAGAGCTGCAGAGCCAACACCAGTTTTACCGCTCCTGATTCACCGTTCCAGGTTTGACGTCGCATGCGGTGCTTACTGTGCCTGGCTCTGTCAACTTGACAGTGATGTTAAATAGTAGTAGTTACTAGTTGTAAAGTCAGTTGAGGCAAGTTTTTTATTACGAGTGTGTGTGTTTGTACCAAGTCTACTTTTCATGCATTATAACTGCTTATCACTTTTTAGAAGAGTTTTTCAATTGAGATTTAAAGGCATTTCAAATCGAATGAATGTTCAATAATTGTTGTACAGTAATGTTATTTGGCCATTAAGTGTTTGTTGTATGTGTAGTCTATTGCATCATTTTCAAAGTTTATGCATTAAACCTGATGTAATGCATGATGCAAACAAGTTTTGTACACGAGTTTGAATAATTAAAGACATTAAAAGCAGGAACTGCCCCGTCTTATTTGAATGCTATACTCATACCTGTCAACCCTCCCGTTTTTCCCAGGAAATCCCTTATTTTGACTTATTTCCCGCTGTCTTCCCATTTTTTTATTTTCCCGAAAATATCCCGTATTTTGACATTATATAAAAGTCCCGTATTTTCACAATATAAAAAAGTCGGTAGGTCCAGAATTCATGACGTGCCTCTGACAGGAGTTTACAGCAGGAAGTCGGGCCATGAATTCACGTCCCCGCCCCCTCAGGCATCAGTAATTACAGAACTATGTCCGGAGGCGAGGCTGAACAAGTGATTAGGTCCAGTGTTGCCAGATTGGGCGGTTTCCCGCCCAAGTTGGGCGGTTTCAAGTGCATTTTGGTGGGTTTTGAACATATTTTGGGCTGGAAAACGTCAGCAGTATCTGGCAACACTGATTAGGTCTGAGGTGAAGATGGCGATGCTAATAGCTAAGAAAAACATTAGCCTCTCTTTCTTTGATGATTTCAACAAGTGTGTGGCTGGAATGTTCCCAGACTCTTCCATCGCAAAGAAATTTTCCATGGGGAAAACGAAAGCCTCCCAAATAATCAAAGGTAAGCTACACATGTTTACATTAAGTATGTCCTGGCTAAGACCTCATAAATAGCCTAGTGTAAACTAATTGGTGTATTAACTGTTTTATCCACTCAGTGTCTATTTTATTTTCTATCTGAAAC
The DNA here is from genome assembly GCF_027579695.1 of Neoarius graeffei. NCBI lineage: Eukaryota > Metazoa > Chordata > Actinopteri > Siluriformes > Ariidae > Neoarius > Neoarius graeffei. The sequence continues at coordinate 15,558,387 of NC_083572.1, forward strand.
TTACCCATTTTAAATCACTCTTGGTTTAATATCTTATATTACTCTTTATTACTCTATCTATCTATCTATCTATCTATCTATCTATCTATCTATCTATCTATCTATCTATCTATCTATCTATCTATCTATCTATCTATCTATCTACCGTATCTATCTATCTATCTATCTATCTATCTATCTATCTATCTATCTATCTATCTATCTATCTATCTAGTGTTCCGAGGCCATGACTATGGTAAAACCATAATAAATTGCAATGGAATTGAATTTATTGACTGGTTATATAATGACCTTTCTTATTTTAACATAAGATACGTATTTTAGCCCTTAATTTGGGAAATAACTGGTACCACTGAAAGCAAATAAAAATAAATGTATAGTTTATTCACAAATGCACTCTATAAACCATAAGCATATTGAGTTTGGGTCTTGGCTATCACCAACATGCACCAGAGTACAGGAAATCACAAATACTAGATAGAAAATTGCCCCCCATTCAACTACACACCCACTTTTGGTGAAGGGTATGATTTTCTGAAGTTTTCCCTTATTTTGAGTTAAAAATCTGGGAAATATCCCTTTTTTTCAAACCTCAAAGTTGACAGGTATGGCTATACTAAAGAGGTCCTTCCAGGATGCTGCGCTTCTCCAACATGAACTGATTAGCCATGCCTCCTGCTCACACAAAGCGATCCCAGTCCAAACTGTTATGCATGATGGTGTATGATCTATACACTGTGTATGACTTCTTGGGCTATGTGAAGTTTTTGGTTTTGTTTATATCAGTGTATACCAGTGTAGGCAGCAATACTGACATCTCTGTTATAAGTATCCTGTTACCTAGAATAATCACTCAATACTTTTTGCCTTCACTTACTGAATAATTACATAGCCCTGGAAGTAACAACACCAAAACCCAACATGATCGATCTCTGCATGAAATGCAGAACTTGGCTGGAGTCAACTGGATTTATAGGCTTTCTGCTGTCCTCCATTTCATTTGCATCCATGGACCATGGGTATGAAAAAGTTCCATCTCGGTCATTGACAGTACATCACAGTGTACACGCCGGGCGTGTATATAGCCATAAACCGATTTCTAATGATATGGCTTCCCCATTCCAGAACACCCCCACTTTTGGAAAGCTTGATACGCCCCTGCACTCAGTGTTTTTTGGTTGTCCGCACCATTCTGCATAAACTCTAGAGACTGTTGCGTGTGAAAACTCCAGCAGATCAGGAGTTTCTGAAATACTCAAACCGGGCCATCTGGCTCAAACCACAGTGAAAGTCACACTTTGAGATCACAATAATTTTTCCCCATTCTGATGTTTGAAGTGAGCATTAACTGAAGCTCTTGATGTGTATCTGCACGGTTGCATGCATCGTGCTGCTGTCAAGGGATTGGCTGATGAGATAACCGCATAAAACCTACATCGGGCTAGGTGGACAGGTGTACCTAATAAAGTGGCCAGCGAGCGTCAGTACAAACGTAACGGCTTGTTTGACAGATATAAACAGATAGGATGTTCATGCAAGCGTCTTCTTTACAGCATGTATTTTTCTCTTTCTCTCTCTGTCGCGCTCCCTGCGTGCGTATAATTTGATCAGAGGAGCCTTGGAACTGATTGTGTTGTAAGAGACAGATTAATCGAACAGACATATATATATTAAATTAGCTCATTTATAAGCTAATTTAACGGGCTATGAAAGCGCACTGATAAAACTTATTAGCAGGGTTAGGTCTATGATGATGAATATTTTCCATTAGAGAAAATACTCATATTTTCATGTGTATTTGTTATGTTTGAATTTTAATGCATAAAAAAAAATCAGGTAAAAACTCTTTAAATTCTTTATCTCGTCACCAAAACGGTGTAGCAATGTTTTCCTTTGAGTTCGCGTAAGTTCCGTTCCTGAAAATATGCTGAGTAAAGAACCTGATTAACAACTTCTCGAGTGCCTTCAACACCATCCAGCCCCTTATGCTTCAGGACAAACTGAACAGGATGCGAGTGGACCCCTGCCTGGTCACCTGGATCTCCAGCTACCTCACCGACAGGCCGCAGTACGTCAGGCTGAAGGACATCATGTCTGACACTGTGATTAGCAGCACTGGAGCACCCCAGGGCATGGTGCTGGCCTCTCTTCTCTTCACCCTGTACACCGTGGACTTCTGCTACAACTCGGAGCTGTGTCACATTCAGAAGTTCACCGATGACACAGCCATTGTGGGGTGTATCAGGGATGACCGAGAGGAGGAGTATAGGAGCCTGGTGAGGGACTTTGCCGTTTGGTGCAACAGGAACCATCTGCAGCTCAACACCTCGAAGACCAAGGAGCTGGTCATTGACTTTGGGAGGCCCAGACCAAGGTCATGACCAGTTCTGATCGAGGGAGTCGAGGTGGAGGCTGTGGATTCCTACAAGTATCTCGGGGCTGTGGCTGGACAGCAAACTGGACTGGACTTGCAACACCAATCACTTGTACAGGAAGGGACAGAGCAGGCTATACTTCCTGAGGAGGCTGCGGTCCTTTAACATCTGCAGGAAACTCCTGTGGATGTTCTATCAGTCTGTGGTTGCCAGTGTCCTGTTTTACACCGTGGTGTGCTGGAGGGGCAGCACATCCAAGAAGGACACATCCAGGCTGGACAAACTGATCAGGCGGACCGGCTCTGTGGTCGGCATGAAGCTGGACTCTCTGGTGACGTTGGCGGAGAAGAGGACTATGGACAAATTACTGAACATCATGGATGATGCCAGTCACCCTCTGCACACCGTCATCAGGAACCAGAGGAGCCTGTTCAGTGACGGAATGCTCCTTCCCAAGTGCAGGACTAACAGACTTAAAAACTCCTTTGTCCCTCACGCCATCAGACTGTACCCGTACAACTCCTCTCTGGGGGGGAGGAGGGGTAACAGGAGGACAGAGGACGGGAGGGAGCAGTAGCCTGGCCTGACAAAAAAGCAATACTGGACAATGTGCAATATAAATGTGCAATACCTCTCCTGCTGGACTTTTTTTCATATCTTTTTAATATATTTGTATATGTAAATACTTAATTTATTTATCTAGAAGTTTTCTAAAGACTTAATTTATCTAGAAGTTCTCTCTTTTTTTCTATTCTATTCTCTGCTTCCTATAATGATGCTACTGGAATTTTAATTTCCCTGAGGGAACCCTCCCAAAGGGATCAATAAAGTTCTATCTAATCTAATCCAACTGCAGTGGAGAAAACTAGGGGTGCATCGACACTCATACTGGTATCAAGTATCACTTCAAACCATGCTCATTTGTTGATATTTGTTCTAAAAAAAATTGGTACCAGAATCAGATTGCGCATAATACTCTTGCCGCTTTTCCACTACCAACGCGGCTGAGTTGGGCTGAGCCGTGCCGTGCTGAGTTGGGCTGAGTCGAGCCGAGTGGGGCTGTTGGAGTTGCATTTCGACTACAACCGCGCTGAACCGTGCTGGCTGGAAGTGGGTGGACACATTGGGTGGAGTTAGCAAAAGTGGGTGGACGTCAGGTGATGTCGTTAGGCGGCGCAAACAGTGACATCAGTGATCTTTTAAGCGGTAGTCTCACGACCCGGATAGTAAACAATAAACATGGAGGACATGGAGTCGTTAGTGTTGCTGGTCTTGGTGCTGTGGCTTGTTGTCGCCGACAACGCCAACAGATACTGGCAAGAGCGTATAGATGAGGCGAGGCGCATAAGGCTTCATAATTCTCGTAATTCTCCTTCTTCCGGGTTTACGGTGTTTACAGATCCCAGCGTGCTTGCGGGGCGTGTGTGGGCATGTGAGGACACTCCTCCTCACCAATCAGTGCACAGGGGAGTGTCTCCTCACACCCCTAGCCCCACTCGGCTCGGTTTGGCTCGCTTCAGCCCCACTCCAAAACCGTGCGAGTTTTGGGGGCTGAGCAGGGCTGAAGCGAGCTGAGTCGTGCTGTTCTTAGATAGTCGAAACGCGAGCCGTGTCGGGCTGAAGTGAGCTGAAGCGAGCTGAAGTGAGCTGAAAAAGGGTAGTGGAAAAGGGCCATCTGTGTTTTAAAGCTAATGACTAGGTGAAGCAAAACACCAGCAATTTGAACTTGACTCACAATTAACGATGACAGACTGCTGTGTGAAAATATCAAGAGGAGGAACTACAGCATCTTTATCCAAGACAATTCGCCTGATCATAACATCTTAAGCATTAAAGTGCATATTCTGGACCAAATTCGTTTTTTTTTATATGAAAGTATGTCCCTTTACACACTCATCCAGAAGGGTAATTTTGAACAAGGCCATCTGTCTACAGCAGAAAAAAATAAAATAACAAAACGCGTCTGGAAAAATCCCAAGGGAGTCTGGAGCCAGATTCGTGACGTCACCTGCGGAAGCGCCAGCAGGCTGCGAGAGCTTTGCACGGTTTCAGTGCACAGCCTGTGTAGACCAAGTTTAGCAGCTAGCGATTTTGCATTGAAATATGGAATTGTCACCTGAGCGCAATGTGGGAAACGATGAGTACTAATCCCATCAAGATTGGTGTTGCTACACCCGCCTACGATACATCTGTTAACCATTTTAATAATTATGTGATAATGTTGAAGAAATTTGCAGAAAACCACCAGGTCGTTTTCTCATAAACAAACCAGCGCTGACGTAGGATTCAGAACGAGGCGTCCCGCACGCGACTTCATGAAAATCAATGAAATCCAAATGCCAAGTTTTTTCAGAGGCGGACCAATTCGCCTCAAATGGCTTGATTTCAACTGAATTTTTCTGGTATTGCGCAAGGTAAAAAAAATTGCACAAAATGCAAAATGTGACAGATATTTGACCAAAGTTTCATATAAAATAGGAGAATTACATTGGTCTTGCTCCTGAATTTACCTGTGATATGCACTTTAAGATCATCCCTGGGGCACACAGCGACAATGCCCATCATTGAATCGAAACTAGCTGACATTATAACGAACGAGCCTGGGATGTGAAATGCATGAACATGCTTGTGTATACTTCTTTACGACCACTGTATAAACTAGGAAAGCAAAACGAGAGCAATATAAAACATCCCATGTTATTCTATCCACATTTACTGGATACGAGTAACTGCGTCCTCTGATTGGCTACTCTACTACTAGGCTATCAGCTCATATTGCTGGGTTTCAGTCACGTGACTTTTCTTAGCGGTTTTACCGGAAGTGAAATAGCTGGTGGTCTAAACGGCTGCCGTAGTGCAAACAACTAGCGATAACTTATCAGAATACGCTCGTAATCTGGAAGCCACTGCTGGCTTTAGATATATTCAGAAGATTGCTGTGTGCAATAGAATCGACCCCTACAGTCTGGGAAAGAAGGATTTGTCATACGATCTCGAAAACTACTCTTTAGTCGAGTTCCCCGACATCTCGAACTATCTGGTGTTGCAGACGTCCTTCTACACTGCAAAACAGATGAAAGCGTGGGAGAGTATGGAGGTTTACAACTTTTTTCTAAGCGGCTGGGTAAAGGACCTCGGTATTAAGTCGCTGCCGAATGAATCCTGGATTGTTTTTGCCCGTGTAAGTCTGTTTTTTTTTTTAAGTTTTTCATTCGCGTCTTTATAACGAAGTGCAAACAAACAACAGTTGGCTTGATTCTCACTTGTGTTGGCTCTTATCTCTCAGGTAAATCATTCACAAAGATCATCAGAAACCCCTTTAAAGACCTGGATCTTAGTTAAACAAGACAGAGAAGTGATCACGGCGCATTGTAACTGGATGGCTGGGTAAGAATTTTGTCGCGATCTTCATGCATATGGACTTTGCGAGGAGTGAGGAGGAAACAAAGAAACAGCTAAAAAAAAGTACCATAAAATAACGACACATAGCAAGAAAAGTACTTGGAAAACACTAAGGACGTAGCTGAGAGGGAAATACAAACCTTTCACCAAGTGATCACTGCAAACTCGAGCGTGCTTCGACTCGGCTCCCTTCGATTTCAGCGAGAGGTTCAAAAGCCACCTTTCTCGGCGCCTTTTTGTGAAATCCTGTGTTCGTTCACCCTTTTTTATTAGTTCGCGGGAAACCCTGAAGAAACTTTTATCAGTTTCACGGTTTGATCGATTCGAACAACCTAAAACAACGCAAGCGTAAGGCATTTTTCATGCGAGCAATGCAGCTTCTTCGTACAAACGCTTTGTTGAGTGAGCTTTGGTAGACCACCAGCTAAAGTTTTGAATAACTAATGAGGTGGATGTGACATCACGTGAAACCCAGCAATACCGTGAGTAGAGAAAACCAAAATGGCAGAGCGCGTTGCTGAACCAACCGAGGACGAAATAAAAACTCTACTTGAAAACAAAACCACAAAGAATACCACAAAATATGGAATAAAAATATGTGATGGTAAGAACATATCTTTTTTTTTCATTTTTCAAGAATTATTATTATTATTATCATTATTATTGCATTTTCCACAAATTGCTACTGTCATTTCGCCGGGTTGTTTACATTCTAAGCGGAAATGATTTTGTCGGACGTTTTGTATAAAGTTTTTATTTATCTAATTTGCAAAAAAATGAAAATAAAAATGCTCTGCTTCTCAAAATCCGGTGAATGTGGATAGAATGAAACAGTTTTTCCACTCAATCTTGTCGTACATGGCTTAGAGTCAACTCGGTGCTACGCGCTTCGTTGGCTATTGGCTCATGTACCGTACGACGAGATTTCGTGGAATAACTTAAATATTGCAGAGTGAAATAATACTAAGGAAGTTACTCAAATGGTACTGATGCATCCCTAGTGGAACGAACACACACTTGCTTTTGTTCTGCAGTGAGAACGAAATCTTTAAATGTGGTTTTCTCCCTCTTCACTTTTGTTTACTCCCTATAACTTTACTTATGGTTGAGACAGAATTCTTCCAGAGCAATATGGATTGTATTCAATCATAAACAGCCTCCATTTGAAACTGGTGGCGTTTGCCCGTGATAAAACTATTTAAACAAGAGAAGGGTGGAGGAGGAGTACACGCCTCTTTGCTTGCTCGACTGTGGCATACACAGTCATGAGTGAGTGTGTAGTTCAGTGTATCAGCATCAACATCTCTACTTTACATATAAAACTGGAAGACATTTGTGGCACCTAGAGCCATGTAGGTGTTGAATATGCTGGTGATGAAACACACACACACACACACACACACACACACACACACACACACACACACACACATTTGTAGCTGAAATGTGGCTTCTGCTTAGTCATGTTTCCTGGAGTTTGCCCAATTTATATTGGTCTGACTAAAAGATGAATTAATCTCAGAATGACTGCAATTACAAACCAAAAGGACACTCGGTAGAGTGTATACCTCTGCCAAGCCACATATTCTCAACATCAAAATCAAATCACTTGAACCGAGGATAATACTAAAGACGTACACCAAATTTCATCCAAATCCCTTTACTACTTTTTGGAAAAAAAAAAATCCTGGATCCACATACATATCCAGATTTGCGTCAAAATCTAAGCAATTCTTCCTTGGCCCATGAACCACCTTTCCACCAAATTTCATCCAAATCCGTTCAGTACTTTTTGAGTTACGTTGGGAACAAACAAATGGAGGCGAAAACATAACCTCCTCCAACCAAGTTGGTGGAGGTAAAAATAAATAAATAAATCTCATCTCATCTCATTATCTCTAGCCGCTTTATCCTGTTCTACAGGGTCGCAGGCAAGCTGGAGCCTATCCCAGCTGACTACGGGCGAAAGGCGGGGTACACCCTGGACAAGTCGCCAGGTCATCACAGGGCTGACACATAGACACAGACAACCATTCACACTCTCATTCACACCTACGGTCAATTTAGAGTCACCAGTTAACCTAACCTGCATGTCTTTGGACTGTGGGGGAAACCGGAGCACCCAGAGGAAACCCACGCGGACACAGGGAGAACATGCAAACTCGCCGGCCACGGGGCTCGAACCCGGACCTTCTTGCTGTGAGGCGACAGCGCTAACCACTACACCACCGTGCTGCCCTAAATAAATAAATAAATAAAATTTTTAAAATATATTAAATAATTAAATACCAAAACACCCCCACCCCCCCAAAAAAAGACCACCAAAAGATATTTCTCAAAGATATTTCTATACATACTTGACATGTATATCAGATATGATATATAACTTTGTTCATAAACTGCCAGCAAAAAAAATAGTGCTGCATAAAAAGTAACATGATGATACGTTACTTAATGCCCACAAATAAAAACAACAAAAATATATTTTTAGACTTAAAAATATTGTTTTATAGATACATAAATGTTAAACAATTAACACTAAATAAATTTGAACAATTTTAAAGGTTGAGTACAAATTTTTAGCATCTAGCTAAACTAGCTGCTTCCAGTCCAGTCGTAGTTACTAAAAATAAATAAATAAATAAATAAATAAATAAAAACACCCCCTAAAAGTGCAATAAAAATATATTACGATATCCACAGCATCTAAGAAAAGTACACAGCGATGTAATATATCACCATATTGGTAATATTTTGTCATATTGTCATACTATGAATACAATGTAGTCCTTTTTTTATTTAAAATTAGCTTGAATAAATTGTTTGTTTTTTCATAGTTAAGCAACAGGTACGGTTTTGTTTTGTTCGTTTGTTTGTTTCCCCTCTGTCCTTTCTATTGTCCAGAAAATATGCTAAGTATGTTTAGGCAGACAATACCCATGCAAGTGTGTTATGAAGGATGGAGCCTCCTGCAAGGTCTGAGTCACAGGCTGTTATATAATCATCTTCCATCTTCCTTTTCATTATTACTCATCCCAGTCTACATTTATTGGGGCTAAATATAAAGACCAGGATTATTAGGAGCCACTTCTGTCCATTCGTACCTCACAACACGACGGGTTGCACAGAGGCATGTGTGACTAATCAGGTGATGGTGAATCTGTGTCGTGATATTCCACATCACCGTGGCACACAAATGGAACACGATCCTTCAGAGGTGACAAGGAATTGATCCAATTCCAGAGAATTTCAGTGTTAGTCTAGTGTACAGCTGTACGATATGAACATACACTGTCCCCTTGTAAAGATCAGTAAAAAGAGTTAGGAAAAAATCCACCTTTTGGTGAAGTTGCTTCATCTCACGCTGAAAAAATGAGAAAAATCCGACCTTTCATTGACATAAATTTATTCAGAGGAAAACAAATCTCTCATCGAGAAATAATTATTTTTCATCAAAAACACATGTATACACAATGTAACTGAAGCATGTTTCCCATTTAAATTGTACGTGTTTGAGTTGATTGGAGTGTGTAGGAACTTTCAAGATGTAATCCATGATCTCCTGATTAACTGGGGAATAAATATGAGGTGACAGAGAGGTCAAATTCCCTTCGTCGGCTGTCCATCGCTAGTGATGATGACTGCTTCATTAGGATGCGCAGAAGTGCAGATGGGCCGCAAGGCCCGCACCAGCATGCACCAGACTTAAGTGGTACACAAAAGTGCCACAGACTTGACAGGTGTAGAAGTTGCCCCGCAGTGACAACTGACTTGCCAAGTGATGCCATCTGTTGGCCATCTGGTGGTGTGCCCTTGACCCTTTTGGGTTCATCTGCAACCTTGCACCAAGCCCTGCTGCCAGCACCTTATTGGTGATGTACTATTTAACTCATACCGTAGCTGGAACCCAGGCAGATGCTACCACTCCAGGTCAGAGCGGACCTGGGAGCACTGGTGATTAAGAGGTAACTCCACTTTCCCCAATACTCAAGTCCTCCTGGACCCGAGACTCACCACCGGCTGCAGGTTAAAGTCATACCCAGGAGTAAATTATATACTATACGCCAAATTCCTTTAGTCACCCATCAACACGGGAAAGGTAAGAACACACAAACCAAATGAGGAAGAAGTGTGTTGACCTTCAGAAGTCAGGGAATGGTTATTTAAAAAAAAAAATCTACTCTCCTGAAAATGTCCATTTCTACTGTTAGGGCAATAATAAAGTGGACACCAACTGGAACCGTTACAAACTTGCCTGGAAGAGGATCCAAGTTTCTTTTACTCCCACATCCAGTGAGGAGGAGGGTAAGAGAGGCATAAAAAATCCCCCAAGGATCACCCATCCATTATCTGTAACCGGGGGCAAGCTGGAGCCTATCCCAGCTGACTATGGGTGAAAGGCGGGGTACACCCTGGACAAGTCGCCAGGTCATCGCAGGGCTGACACATAGAGACATTCACACTCACACCTATTCACACTCTCACCAATTAACCTAACCTGCATGTCTTTGGACTGTAGGGGAAACCGGAGCACCCGGAGGAAATCCATGCAGACACGGGGAGAACATGCAAACTCCACACAGAAAGGCCCTCGTCAGCCGCTGGGCTCGAACCCAGGACCTTCGTGCTGTGAGGTGACAGCGCTAACCGCTACACCACCGTGCCACCCCCAAGGATCACTGTTGGTGAATTACAAGAAAGTAAAATCTTTGGGTTTCCAAGTCTCCAAAACCACCATCAGATGCCACCTCCATGCCAACAGATTATTTGAACGGTATATCAGAAAAAAAAACCTTTTCTGTTAGTTAACCACAAACGTAAGCACCTGAAGTTTGCGGAATGCTACTACAACTTTGACTGGAACCGTGTTCTCTGGTCTGATGAAATAAAAATGGAGCTTTTTGGCAATAAACACTCATTTCATTTGGTGTAAAAATTAGGATGACCATAATGAAAAGAACCCGATCCCAACTGTAAAACATGGTGGAGGTTCTGTGATGTTTTGGGGCTGTTTTTCCTCCAAAGTCCCTGGAAACCTTGTTAGGGTCCATGGTATCCTGGACTCCATGAAACACCAGAACATTTTAAATCAGAATCTGGCTGCTTCTGCGAGGAAACTAAAACTGGGTCATCGTTGGATCTTCCAGCAGGACAATGATCCGAAGCATATGTCCAAATCAACACAAAAATGGCTCACTGATCAGAGAATCAAGCTTCTGCCCTGGCCATCTCAGTCCCCTGACCTGAACCCCACCAAAAACCTGTGGGGTGAGCTGAAGAGAAGAAACCTTTATTTTATTTTATTTATTCATCACATGCACACTTTCAAGCACAGTGAAATTCATCCTCTGCATTTAACCCATCTGAAGCAGTGAACGCACGCATACACACTCAGAGCAGTGGGCAGCCACACCAGAGCTCCCAGGGAGCAGTCAGGGGTCAGGTACCTTGCTCAAGGGCACCTCAGCCCAAGGCCGCCCCACATCAACCTAACTGCATGTCTTTGGATTGTGGCGGAAACCAGAGCACCCGGAGGAAACCCACACAGACACGGGGAGAACATGCAAACTCCACACAGAAAGGCCCCCGTCAGCCACTGGGCTCGAACCCAGAACCTTCTTGCTGTGAGGCGACTATGCTAACCACTACACCACCGTGCCACCCTAAACTTGGTTAGAGATGCCACAGGAGAGAGCACAAGAGAGGGATGAGGACCCTGGATGATCTGGAGAGATTGTGTAACGAGGAACGGTCTCGGATGCCCTGCTCTGTATCTCCAACCTTATAAAATGTTATAGGAGAGACTCAGTGCTGTTTTACTACCAAAGGGAGATTGTACAAAGTATTAAATGCTGTCAGGTGAGTTTTAAAATATGTGTCAGATAACGGAATCCAAGGACACATGTCCGCCCGGGGGCATTTTGAGTTATTGACAGATTCAGAAAGTACAGTTTCTAAGCTTTCCAATGATGCCTTCCATGTGGAGATCTGACAATATTTGAAGAATGTGTGGCCTTTTGAAAGTGCATACCTCTTAAAACAGAAAAGGGAGAAAATCGCCCTCAAAGTTTTCCATCTCAGTTACTCTGGGTGTAGGGAGGGCACATAATGGTGCTCATCTGCATGACATTAAGGAAAACCCTACCCCCTACTAGCTAGCATGATGCTACTTTCATGTAAACAAAGATCACCACGTCAATTTTCCTTCCATGCAAAGTATGCCCAAAACAATTATGAAGTACAAAAATAAGTCCTAAAGTATACTTTAACGCTTTGTGGTTGAAAAATTACTCACACCGTTAGAAAGAAAGCTAGCACGATGATGACACAACTAACACAATGCTAGTTTCATGTAACCAAACCACAACACTCTCCGTTACATGCAAAAATAACAAAATTACTCACACCGTAAGAAAGAAAGATAGCACGATGATAACACAACTAACACAATGCTAGTTTCATGTAACCAAACCACAACACTCTCCGTTACATGCAAAAATAACCACACAACCTTAGATTAATAAACTTACCCCATCAGAAAGAGAAACGTCGCCTTGCACACACCAATGCCTCCGATGGAATGTAGTCCGAGAACACTTCCTTTTGGTTGCGGTTTTTTTTGCTAGAAATGGTCATCTCCGATGTAACTACCGTGCGTCTGTTTGCTTCGTGGTGTTTCAGCTCCTCTGCGATCTGTTTAGCTTGCTCATTCCATAGTGGAATTACATGCCTGTATGCAGCTTAAGTAGCCACGAGCTCAGCTCGTATCATACAGCTGATTCGCAAAAAAAAAAAAAAAAGACTTAAATCATCATGTGAATGGCCCATATGGTAATTTACCCACACCCCCCAGCAGGCTACAGTCCTGACAAAAACGAGACAATTTGCAACAAAAAATGTATGCTTTTCCAACAAAACAATCTATTATCTGAAATACTGATTGCATTCTTCAAGATCTCAACTTGCACATGATGGAAAAAAACGAAAATCACAAATTTCGAAAAAAAAATGCTTCTTTTGCGATTATCTCGGATTCGTTTCGGCCGACATGCGTCCCTGGATTCGGAGAGGTGTCACATATGTATTTTGCCTCATTTTCATCTTCGGCCGACATGCGTCCCTGGATTCGGAGAGGTGTCACATATGTATTTTGCCTCATTTTCATCTTATCCATGCCCCACAGTTTGAATAGTTCTTGGTTAATAAATGTCCAGCGAGAAGATATGTGACAAAAAAAAAAAAAATTAAAACCCATCTGATGTTGAAGTGGCCAAATTCCGGCAAAGACAAGAAAAATTCTGGTTATAACATCCACTGATGCTTCCTCTTTAACCCTTTGATGCAAAACATGGGTCAAAAGTGACCCGGCTGAGTTTATCTTCTATATCTTTGCAATAAATTAATTCCATCATTCAGTATTCAAGGTATTCCTCAATTAACTTGTTTTTGATCATCACACATCCTTATTTTATTTTTTCCTTTCTTACTTTTTGAATAAAAACCCTTTTTGTATCACTACCCTTCTAATGCACAACATGGGTCAAAAACGACCTGCATTCATTTTCCAGGTTATTTCATGTATGGCTGAGTGTTTCTATCATATACTTTTGAAATAAATTCATTTTGTCATTTACTTTTCCAAATATGCAGTAAATATCTTGCTTTTGTTTAGCACAAATCATCATTTTTATTTTTCCTTTCTTAAGTTATGAACAAGCACAGCTTTTGTAATTCTACATCAAGTTTACACACATGGGTCAGAACCGACCCGCATGCATTTACTCCAGCGATTGGTGGGAACTGTGAACTGTGCTTGTGTCAGACATTTCACAGCTCAGCACAGCGCCCTTTGCCCATCTAATACATGGAAGTAATGTTTTTCAATTGTTCTAACATTACCTTAGAAAAAAATTGATTATGTTTAGGTTCCCTTGAGAGTGAGTAGATTACTTGTCAGAAAGTTACAAGCAATTACTATTAGCTACCGAGCTGTTGACATATTCTACTTTAGTTAGCTAATTTTATTGTAGTTGGCTTAGCTAACTACATAGTTAATAAATAAATAACTGGCCCCATTCACTGCTAAAGTAATTACTTGAAACAAATTATTATTATAGTATTAAGACATTTAATTTTAAATCACACTTGGATGACCCATGTGTAGTAATATAAAAAGTATTTTTGTTCATAAAGTAGGAAAGAAAAAATTAAATTAATGATTTGTGGTAATTAAAAACAAGATATTTAAAGAATACTTGGAATATTCAATCATAAAATAAACTGATTTCAAAAGATAGAGCAAAGAAAAACTCAGTCAGCATGAAATAACCTGGAAAATGAATGCGGGTCATTTTTGACCCATGTTGTGCATTAGAAGGGGTGTGCGCATGTTTTGCATCAAAGTTAAGAAAGCGTACACTGATCAGTCGAGAGAAGGGCAACACTATCTGGGTTTCCATTGCAGTTTTGTGCAAAATAGAAGCGATATTTTAAAATTTCTGACAAAACGCGATTGTGCTTTTATTGAGTGATACTGTGTGATTATTATGTGATTGCTTTTCAAGTCATGTGGCTTAAATGCGAAGAATGTTTTTAAATTTCAATGTTGTGAATTATTGCTGTATCACATTTGTCTGAAAGAAAGCCACCTCAAGAAAGCGTAAAAACTTTTTTTTTCTCCTGTCATTCTTTTTTTTTTTTGTGCGCAATTTCAAAGTGGGCGGCACGGTGGTGTAGTGGTTAGCGCTGTCGCCTCACAGCAAGAAGGTCCGGGTTCGAGCCCCGTGGCCGGCGAGGGCCTTTCTGTGTGGAGTTTGCATGTTCTCCCCGTGTCCGCGTGGGTTTCCTCCGGGTGCTCCGGTTTCCCCCACAGTCCAAAGGCATGCAGGTTAGGTTAACTGGTGACTCTAAATTGACCGTAGGTGTGAATGTGAGTGTGAATGGTTGTCTGTGTCTATGTGTCAGCCCTGTGATGACCTGGCGACTTGTCCAGGGTGTACCCCGCCTTTCGCCCGTAGTCAGCTAGGATAGGCTCCAGCTCGCCTGCGACCCTGTAGAAGGATAAAGCGGCTAGAGATAATGAGATGAGATGAGATGAGAATTTCAAAGTGCACATTGAGCAGGTTCATGGAAAAATGGCTCATGTGGGTCATGTTTCAACTAGCATGCCCAAGCGTGTTCATCAAAACTGATTTTCGCCCATACGTATAAGTGAATTCTCGGCAGAATAACAGCAACAATGGAAGGCCACTCTAGAAGGAAGGACACTCAAGAAAGACGATTAAAGTTTTGTAAAGCCGCCACTCACAAACGTACGCAAGGGAGATGTCACTACCGTGGTCAGATCTGCTCCAGTAATGTGTAAAATTAATAAATACGCATAATGTTCCTTAGAAAATTGGGCGAAAGACTGAGCAGGTATCAATGAAATGACTGGTAAGAGCACAGCAAGAACAGGAGCACAGTGTCTAATTACTTGACGTGGAGGACGTGGAGGACTCATCCAGTACAGCACGGAGTAAACAGGATCTATAAACCACAGCCAAGTAAAACAGGACAGACAAGAGCTACAGAAAGGACTGATGACTCGCTTTTCTGAAAGGCTAATGTAATTGTGGTGGGCGAGTGGGAACCTCGGGACATACTCGTGCAAGCTCGACTAGCAGGGTAACATTGATGGCCAATGTGCATCTTCTTCCTCTGTCTGCGAAAGGATGTAATTAGATCTGCTATTTCTGGCACAAAGAGAGAGAGAGAGAGAGAGAGAGAGAGAGAGAGAGACTCTCTTGGGTCTTCTGCTGCTTGATAATCAGCTAAAATCTTTAAACCGCAGGCAAACATAACCTATGACTACTTTCTAACGAGGTTAAAGCTCCTCTTCAGGGCACACAATTTTCTAATGTTTGCGGCACATTTTTCTCTTCAGAGTAAAATGGGCGGGGCTAGTCATGCATAGTCCTTGCATAAAATTTATGTCTCCTGAAATGTGATTAGTTTTTTATTTCGGAAGGTTGATACCCATAGAATTAAACTATCTTGAGCAGTGTATCAGGCTGGGAATCTCTGACAAACAGATAATCAAACACATTCAGTTTAATATAACATTTAAAGTGCTGATGACACGAACATGACTCTATGCAATTTCTTAAATAAACTATACAACATGCCAAACGTTAGATTTCTGTTATAATTACGTGAAAAGAAGCTGTTGTTACGGGAATATCCAACTTTTAATTGCACAGCGCAAGAAAACTGGGTCCGTGGCTCGCGGCCGTGTTGTGACGTCAGCGGGAGAACACGCTGCGGTTCACTGGCTGTTCTACTCATAGACATCCTATGGTTCTACTCTGGTTCTACTCAATGGAAATGGCGCATGAAAACGCCGGTGAACTCTCTAGTGCTAGCTCTTCCTCTTCTGGGAGTCTAGAATTGTGTTGATCTCTTCCGAATAGAATCTATGATAGCCTACCCTCTTTACCCTTTGCCTCTCGTTGCTAGGCGGCAGTTACATGAAAGCCGCAAGCTTTCACAAGCAAATACATGACTGATATCACGCCGACTTTATGATTACATTTATGATTATCATGTAGAATGTATAGCTCTACGTACCTTTTATCTTATGTCGTTTCACAACACATGTTCTGACAGGAGGACTGTCTTTGGATCCGGCATAGCTACTAGTAGACCCCCTCCGGAATAGGGCACTGCTGATGGTAGTAACACACGTTTGTGATGAACTGAACACCCAAAAGATTCTTTTAAGCTGGGAAGGGTGTCAAAACAATCCAAATCGAAGTGTTCAGAGCACAGGACGGATGTTGGTGAGGGCTCCCACTTGTCACGAGTGCGCCTGACTTGCTTCACCCACTTCGCATGCAGCTCGGGATCTCTGGGAAACTTGAATAAACTTACCCCATCCTTGTAGGTTTTGGAGCAAAAGCCAGCAACACAACGCGAAGGCATAATAACTATATATATATATATATATATATATATATATATATATATATATATATATATATATATAAAATGTAAAATAATAATACTAATAATGACAAACTGAACACCTGTCGCATCAACAATAAACTGGTAAGTTAGGAGGAAGGTTCTTTCGCTGATGTCATATAGCTCCTCCTCCTCCTCTTTCGTCTCCTGGGTGCTGCAGCCCTGTCAAATTTGCCCAAATAGCCGCGTTTTTTATCATAACTTGCAAAATAGGCGCCTTCGTGAATTAATATATGGATCATCAGGAATTACTTTTTATGTTATAAAACATCGCCAAAGATGTCAAAAACGTGTCATCAGCACTTTAAATAATATCGGTCGGCTTTTTTGCATGGCATATCAGATATATTTAACGAAGCAAACCTGGCGGCCATGTTTGTTTGCGAATCGTTACAGCCGCTAGCTACGTAGCTAGCGCGGACGTTTTACATCTCCGATGTGTGACGTTATGTTGTCTTGACAACCGTGTAAACCCTATTCAACGCTCATTCTCCATTGGGTAGAGTGATGCAATGCACGTAGGATAAGCGATATGCGAACAATAACAATCGAAAAAGTGTCCTGTATGGATAATAATCAAATTTGTGTCATACAAACTAGGGATGGACAAAATGATAATATAACCTCGACCCTGTGATCAATTTTTTTCCCACGCCGCTTTTCTGAGCTATTGTATTGTAGAACTATTAGAACTTATTTTTCTTCTTTTCAGTTCGAGGAATTCATTTTTGAGACTTTAAATATAAATACAGTGGGACCGCCGTATCTGCGGGGGATATGTTCCAAGATCTAATGCGGATAGCTGAAATGGCAGATAGTAGTGAACCATATGTACATACTTACTGATGATAAAGTTAATAAATTACACACAGTATGACATCAACAACAGTAACTAATAATAAAATAAAACAACTCTAACAATATACTCTAATAAAAGTTATGTGAATGTGCTCTCTCTCTCTCTCTCTCTCTCTCCCCCTCTCAGATGAACAGGATTCTGACGTTTCTGCTTAAAAGGAAACTTCATAAGTTTTTAACCTGGGCCCGATTTTCCCATCTTTTTGGGTCAAAATTTTTACTATGTACAAAAACTATCAATCAAAATCAGTCCAGTATTATGTTAGAATGCTATAACTGAGGAGTGCAAAACGGCTATACAATGTAATTCTATGGGGTAATCATCCGTTTCAAATTAAACCGCTTGTTTTTCACCACCGACAGGCTCATAATAAGTGTCTGACAACATAGAAAAGATCCTTACAGAGATATACCTGTGGCTGTTTACTTCGATAACGAAAGAAAGTGTAGAAAATAACTGTTTCTACACTCGTTTTGCCTTTGTCTGACACAGCACCTCATTCAGTGCCTGTGTAACTGGATAACTAAAACCGTGGGTACCGAGTCAACAGATACAGCAGTCCCACTATTTTTATCCATCCATCCATTATCTCTAGCCACTTCGACAGGGTCACAGGCAAGCTGAAGCCTATCCCAGACTATGGGCGAGAGGCGGGGTACACCCTGGACAAGTCGCCAGGTCATCACAGGGCTGACACATAGACACAGACAACCATTCACACTCACATTCACACCTACGGTCAATTTAGAGTCACCAGTTAACCTAACCTGCATGTCTTTGGACTGTGGGGGAAACTGGAGCACCCGGAGGAAACCCACGCGGACACGGGGAGAACATGCAAACTCCGCACAGAAAGGCCCTCGCCGGCCGCTGGGCTCGAACCCGGACCTTCTTACTGTGAGGCAACAGTACTAACCACTACACCACCGTGCCACCTCACACTATTTATTTATTTATTTATTTATTTATTTTTTATGTAGGCCTGTTGTTTTGCGAATAGTTTTTTTTGTTAGATTATTTAACAAGTCTTTACATTTGTTATTGCCATTATCAAAAACCAAAACTCTGAAAATTAGAACAAAAGAAGGCTCTGTAAGAATCA
This sequence comes from Neoarius graeffei, assembly GCF_027579695.1. Lineage (NCBI taxonomy): Eukaryota > Metazoa > Chordata > Actinopteri > Siluriformes > Ariidae > Neoarius > Neoarius graeffei. The sequence goes on from NC_083572.1 coordinate 15,577,129, forward strand.
ACATTTTGTAATGCAACTAAATAAAAGCTAGAATTCCAGATGTGATTCCAAATTTAGGAGGAATAAAAAGGGCATGAAATGAGCATGGATTCCATTTTATTACATGACATGGGGCACCCGGTGGTGTAGTGGTAAGCACTGTCACCTCACAGCAAGAAGGTTCTGGGTTCGAGCCCAGTGGCTGACGGGGGCCTTTCTGTGTGGAGTTTGCATGTTCTCCCCGTGTCCGCGTGGGTTTCCTCCGGGTGCTCCGGTTTCCCCCACAGTCCAAAGACATGCAGGTTAGGTTAACTAGTGACTCTAAATTGACCGTAGGTGTGAATGTGAGCGTGAATGGTTGTTTGTCTCTATGTGTGTCAGCCCTGCAATGACCTGGCGACTTGTCCAGGGTGCACCCCGCCTTTCGCCCGTAGTCAGCTGGGATAGGCTCCAGCTTGCATGCGACCCTGTAACACAGGATAAGCGGCTAGAGATAATGGATGGATGGACCTTGACTTGAACCGACCTTTCCCGTGCTATAAGGAAAGCAAAGCGGGCTTACAGGCAAAGAATCAATGAACACTTCCAAAACACCACAGACTCACACCATATGTGGCAGGGCATTTAGATCATTACGGACTATAAGCCCAGTGACTGTGATGCCTCTCTTCTCGACGAGCTAAATGACTTCTTCACATGATTTGATGCACAGAACCAAGAGCCTGTGAGGAAAACTCCATTGATCAGGTACTCTGTCTAGCCACAGCTGATGTGAGGAGAACTGTGATCAGGGAGTGCACTGACCAACTGGCTGGTGTCCAAACAGGCATGTAGTACTTGAGTCCAACTCGTGGCCTAATTTTAAGGACTCGTGACTTGACTTGGACTTGAGCACTGATGACTTGAACTCGTGCATTAACTGCATTCGTACTCGTAAATTGGAGACGAGGACTCAGATTTTTTCTTTATTTTTTGTAACATGCCATAATAAGGGGTGGCACGGTGGTGTAGAAGGTCCGGGTTCGAGCCCCGTGGCCGTCAAGGGCCTTTCTGTGTGGAGTTTGCATGTTCTCCCCGTGTCCGCGTGGGTTTCCTCCAGGTGCTCCGGTTTCCCCCACAGTCCAAAGACATGCAGGTTAGGCTAACTGGTGACTCTAAATTGACCGTAGGTGTGAATGTGAGTGTGAATGGTTGTCTGTGTCTATGTGTCAGCCCTGTGATGACCTGGCGACTTGTCCAGGGTGTACCCCGCCTTTCGCCCGTAGTCAGCTGGGATAGGCTCCAGCTTGCCTGCGACCCTGTAGAACAGGATAAAGCGGCTAGAGATAATGAGATGAGATGAGATGCCATAATAATTTGGCATAAGATATTTATACCGTATATACACATTAATTTTTATGCTAATTTTGCGCAAGAGAACACACATTCACCTGTTCATACATCATGTTCAAGAACAAACTAACGTTAATGGCACTAAAATGCCTGGAGAGAAGCCCCTAGGATTGTCTGCTTTGCTTATACAGACTTCTTGTGCAGTGGGAAAAAATACACTGCTATGTGTTCCATATGTAGAAGAACTATTGAGGAGATGATGGGGACAACCTCGAGGAGATGACGGCAGTGGGTGAGATTTAACGGCCACTGCAGCTCAGTCCGAACCATCTCAACAGGAAGCCCCCAAGGTTCTGTGATCTCCCCTGTCCTGTTCACATTATACACCAATGACTGCAGTAGTGCAAATCCAGATATGATGTATCTGAAGTATTCTGATGACACAGTTATTGTGGACACTTCCAACTCAGCACAACAACTGCAGTCTGTGATGGATATCTTCTCACTCTGGTGTGAGGAGAATTACCTGAATCTAAACATCTCCAAGACCAAGGAGATGGTCATAGATTTCAGGTGCTTTGCCACCAGCCCCCCTGCTCTTCAAGTAGATGGCCAAACAATTGAGACGGTGGAGTATAAATACCTTGGCTCCATCATTGACCACCAGCTGACATTTAAAAACAACACCAATCGCATCTTTAAGAAATGTCAACAACATCTGTACTTTCTTTGCAAGCTGCGATGGCTGCAGGTCAATAAGTCCATTCTACAAGCATTTTACAACTGCTTCATTCAATCCACCCTCACCTTTGGCATCTTGGCATGGTTTGGCTCTCTGAGTTGAACAAGGGCCCTTTAAATAGTATCATCAAGATGTGTGCAAAGATCACTGGACAACCTCAGACCACCCTTTCAGCCATATTTGAGAAACAAGCCATCAGGAAAAGTAAATTAATTGCATCTGACCCCATTCATAATTTGAACAACCACTTTGTTCTCTTACCCTCTGGGAGGAGATTTTGGTCCCTGCCCCTAAAAACTAAACGAGCCATGTCTACTTTTGTGCCAGCATCCATCAGACTATTGAACACACAAAAAGACCTCTCTCACATGCACACACATCACTAGTTTTTAAGCTTTTTAAGTATTTTTATTTCTATTAAGTATTTATTGTGGACGTTAGGGTGATAGTATGTATGTATGTATGTATGTATGTATGTATGTATGTATGTATGTATGTATGCCTACAGTGGTGCTTGAAAGTTTGTGAACCCTTTAGAATTTTCTATATTTCTGCATAAATATGACCTAAAACATCATCAGATTTTCACACAAGTCCTAAAAGTAGATAAAGAGAACCCAGTTAAACAAATGAGACAAAAATGTTATACTTGCTCATTTATTTATTGAGGAAAATGATCCAATATTACATATCTGTGAGTGGCAAAAGTATGTGAACCTTTGCTTTCAGTATCTGGTGTGACCCCCTTGTGCAGCAATGACTGCAATTAAACGTTTCTGGTAACTGTTGATCAGTCCTGCACACCGGCTTGGAGGAATTTTAGCCTGTTCCTCCGTACAGAACAGCTTCAGCTCTGGGATGTTGGTGGGTTTCCTCACATGAACTGCTCGCTTCAGGTCCTTCCACAACATTTCAATTGGATTAAGGTCAGGACTTTAACTTGGCCATTCCAAAACATTAACTTTATTCTTCTTTAACCATTCTTTGGTAGAACGACTTGTGTGCTTAGGGTCGTTGTTTTGCTGCATGACCCACCTTCTCTTGAGATTCAGTTCATGGACAGATGTCCTGACATTTTCCTTTAGAATTGGCTGGTATAATTCAGAATTCATTGTTCCATCAATGATGGCAAGCCGTCCTGGCCCAGATGCAGCAAAACAGGCCCAAACCATGATACTACCACCACCATGTTTCACAGATGGGATAAGGTTCTTATGCTGGAATGCAGTGTTTTCCTTCTCCAAACATAACACTTCTCATTTAAACCAAAAAGTTCTATTTTGGTCTCATCCGTCCACAAAACATTTTTCCAATAGCCTTCTGGCTTGTCCACGTGATCTTTAGCAAACTGCAGACGAGCAGCAGTGTTCTTTTTGGAGAGCAGTGGCTTTCTCCTTGCAACCCTGCCATGCACACCATTGTTGTTCAGTGTTCTCCTGATGGTGGACTCATGAACATTAACATTAGCCAATGTGAGAGAGGCCTTCAGTTGCTTAGAAGTTACCCTGGGGTCCTTAGTGACCTTGCCGACTATTACACGCCTTGCTCTTGGAGTGATCTTTGTTGGTCGACCACTCCTGGGGAGGGTAACAATGGTGTTGAATTTCCTCCATTTGTACACAATCTGTCTGACTGTGGATTGGTGGAGTCCAAACTCTTTAGAGATGGTTTTGTAACCTTTTCCAGCCTGATAAACAACAGCAATGCCTTTTCTGAGGTCCTCAGAAATCTCCTTTGTTTGTGCCATGATACACTTCCACAAACATGTGTTGTGAAGATCAGACTTTGATAGATCCCTGTTCTTTAAATAAAACAGGGTGCCCAGTCACACCTGATTGCCATCCCATTGATTGAAAACACCTGACTCTAATTTCACCTTCAAATTAACTGCTAATCCTAGAGGTTCACATACTTTTGCCACTCACAGATATGTAATATTGGATCATTTTCCTCAATAAATAAATGACCAAGTATAATATTTTTGTCTCATTTGTTTAACTGGGTTCTCTTTATCTACTTTTAGGACTTGTGTGAAAATCTGATGATGTTTTAGGTCATATTTATGCAGAAATATAGAAAATTCTAAAGGGTTCACAAACTTTCAAGCACCACTGTAACCGCAAATGAAGTTCCCTCACAGGAAAATAAGGTTCTCTTGAATCAATAGTGGACTCGACTCAGACTTGACTCGAAATTTTGGATTTGACTCAGACTTGAACACTGGGGACTCGAGACTGGACAACATTGTGCTAACACAACAACATACAAGACTGGACAACATACAACACTGCGTCCAAACACACATTTTTAACACATCCTTAAGCCAGTCGACTGTCGCAGTGTGCTTCAAATCCACCACCATAATTCCAGTGCTGAAGAAGTCATCAGTGATGTGCCTGAATGACTACCATCCCATGGCACTCACTCACATCATGAAGTGCTTCGAAAGCTTAGTCATGGCACACATAAAGTACAGTCTTCCCAGCTCTCTGGACCTGCTGCAATTTATACACCAGTCCAACAGAGGATGCTGGATCTTCTGCCCTTCATGGATTTCTTGACAGAAAGGCTTCGGTCAGTATGGATTGGCTGCAACACTTCTATCTCCATCACAATGAGCACTGGAGCTCCACAGGGTTGTGCGCTCAGTCCTCTGCTCTTCACTCTACTGATTCATTAATGCACAGCTCCAACCATATCATCATGTTCGCTCATGATATGACCATGCTGGGACTGATGAGCAGGGATGACGAATCAGTATACAGAGAGGAGTTGTCTATCTGGTGTGGAGACAACAATCTGTCCCTCAACTTCAACAAGACTAAAGCGATCCTTGTTGACTTCAGAAGGACCCGTCCTGACCACACCACACTCAGCATCAACGGCTCCGCTGTGGAGATTATAAGAGTACCAATTTCCTCTGCGTGCACATATCCGAGGACCTTACTTGGATGAACAACACCACCTCCCTAACCAAGAAAGCCCAGCAGAAAATGCACTTCCTGAGGTCACTGTAATGGGCAAACCTCCATCCTCCCATCCTTACCACTGCTGCTAATGTACTGTATACTCAGGGCCAAGCTATTATCCGCAATCGTAAAAGTACTGCACAAATGTAAATGCACATTCAACCCTACTTGTATATTGCACTGTGGACCCTGAGTGTCGCCGTTTTTGTCTCTCTGTATACTTGTACCTGGTTGAGATGACAAAGATCACTTTGAACTTTGACCGTTGTGTGCTTCCCTAAACATCGTACAGAGCATTCTATCTATCTGTTTGGCTTCCTGTATACAATGAGCAGATCTCTGGCAAACAGGCGAACATATCCTGTTTGTGTGTTTGCATTACAAAGAGATGCAGTCAGCATTTGCAGTTTAAACCTTCAGGAAATTGAACTGTCCAAACGTCTTCAAGTCAGAGCAATACATAAACATTTTCTGCAAAGGCTAATTCGATTTCTGTGATCTAATTCCATGACTGTTTCACAGCCACTGCAGTTGATGACACGATGACGAATCTTGGAGCAAGTCCAACATTGGTGGAAAACACGCTGTGACTCAACATGTCCAACTGCTACTGGGTGGAACTGCTTTCAGAGGCAAGGAGTGGAGAGACCAATTGGTATGTGTACATGGTGCCAATGACCCACAGAGTACATGTACTGTATGTGTTGAGAGCATTAGGCGAGGTGCCATCCAGCAAGTATGAGTATATTAACAACTTGAGCTGCTATAAATACCCAGCTATTATCAGCCATATGCTGACTAACGGTGAGTTTATCAGGGTAACAGGGAGTGGGAGTGACTAACAGAGGTCAAAGGGTCAGAAATGCCTTTTGTTTATCCATCCCTCAAAAAAACACCTGACTTGTCTGGAAGATGGTGCTGGTCAATATGCCCACCATTATATCCCAACCCACGCTCCTGAACCCGCCTTAGACAGAATGTGTCATATCAGCAGCCAAGAGCCAGACACACACTGAGCCATTGTTCAAACTGGACCGAGTCCGCAGAGCTGACATTTCAGATCTTGTTATGTCTAGAAAAGACAGTTGGTTTTATTAAACCTTTATGTAAGAGCCCAAAGGCAGGCTGACGCCTCAGTTTGACCTCAATAGAAACAATGCTCAAATATGTCTATGAAGAGACAAAGGATAAGGCGGTATTTCCTTACTCATTACTGTGACCCTTTTTCCCCCCACTAATTTCTCTCTAGGGGTGTTCACACGGCAGCTTTTACTCCGGTGTAGCACCAGGGCTGCCCCGGTAGAGCATTCACACGGTACAAAGTTATACCGGTGTAGCCCCTGAAAGCTGCTTAAATCGGTGCAAATCTAACCCTGCTCGGGAGGTGGTTTAAGAAATTTACTCTGGAATAAATGCTAGTTTGCGGGGCAGCACCGATATAAAATGGGACGTCTGAACGCTACAGGGGTAGACTCGCTACGCGTGAGGAGAGTTGATTACATACGGGCATTGCATCATTTGCATCCTGGTATTTTGTGCTTCCAAAATGGCGAATATCAACAACAACAGAACTGCGTGTCTTCCAGTGTTGCCAGATTGGGCGGTTTTAAGTGCATTTTGGTGGATTTGAACATATTTTGGGCTGGAAAACGTCAGCAGTATCTGCCAACACTGGTGTCTTCATCCACGTTGTTTTCCCGGCGCTTGGTGATGCCATGACAACCGGGAAAAGGAAGTACATTTTCACGCATGCGCATATTTCATTTCCGCATTATTACTATCGTATAGCACGGTCGCAAAAACTGCCGTGTGAACGCAAGTGGGGCTGCACCAGTGCTAACACGCTTCTCTCTAGTAAGCAGGTTTGTGACGTGTGAACGCTCCGCAAAATTCACACCGGTGTAAGATATATCGCAACAAAATACATCAGTGCAGCATCGATGCAAATATGTGCCGTGTGAACACCCCTTCTGTCATCACCAGTTTTTGACTCTTGAACAACAGCAGACTTCACAGGCATGTAAAAGTAAATCGGCTGTTATTGGAAAATAATCAACAATGAAGTAATCTCATGTGGCCAGTAGCAAAGTTACTGTTACCACCCCAAAGTTGACTATTTTCCAATAACAACACATCCCAAAGTGGATTATTAGCTCATCCAGCCGATGGGCGATGAGCTTATGCCATCATACGTTGTCCATCTTCCATCCGGCGGCGTCCATGTTTCATGAAAATCCCTTCTTCTCTCTCAATTCTTCACTGATTTGTATTCTTTTTGGCAGAAAGGTAGGTCTGCCTGGGTGCATATGGCTTCTATCCAAATTTGCATAATTGTAATTAATAATGAAGATATGGAGTAATTAAGGCCTAATGAGTAGTTTCCACACAAATCACTTCTTCTCCCTCAAATCTTTTTTGATTCTTTCTGGCATGAAGGTAGGGTACCTAGGGTGCATATAACTCCTACTGAGGTTTGCTTCATTACAATTATTAATGAAGTTATGGACTAATTAAGCAAGCCTTAATGAGCAGTTCAACAAAAATGGCTTCTTGGTCAATTCCTCGATTCTTTCTGGCAAACAGGTAGGTATTCCTAGGGTGTATCTAGCTTCTATATATAACTTGTATAAACTGTATATAGTTTGCAACATTTATTGTGCAAGGTGGCCCACTTTAGATCGTTCCTTCTGGATTAGATGGGGCCGGAGGTGAGCTACGCCGTCATTGACGGTCTCGTTCCTCTTATACTACGGCGATTTGCCAATTCTACCCAATTCTTGCTAATTCTTTGCCAATTTTAATCCATGAAGGAATGACCCATCAAGGGCAGCATGGTGGTGTAGAGGTTAGCACTGTCGCTTCACAGCAAGAAGGTGCTGGGTTTGAACCTCATGGCCGACAGGGGCCTTTCTGTGTGGAGTTTGCATGTTCTTCCCATGTCTGTGTGGGTTTCCCCCAAAGACATGCAAATGAGGTAAAAATACCAAAATCTTCAAAATGGTCCACACTGCAGATGGCCTTTTTTTCAACCATCCATTTCAGTGAATCTGTCCCCACAGAAGCCTTGAATTTCTGTTCTCGGCTGACAGATGTGGAACCTGATATGGCCTTCTGCTGCTGTAGCTCATCAAAGTTTGAGATGCTGTGGGTTCCGAGATGCTTTTCTGCTCACCACGGTTGCAAAGAGTGATTATTTGAGTTACTGTAGACTTCTTACCATTCTGGCCATTCTTCTCTCCTTCATCTCTCCTGTCAAGAAGGCGTTTTTATCCACAGAACTGCCGCTCACTGGATTTTTTTTTTCCACATCATTCTGTTTCAAATCTAAAGATTGTTACGTGTGAAAACTCCCAGGAGATCAGCAATTTCTGAAATATTCAAACCAGCCCATCTGGCAACAATAATCATGGCACAGTTAAAGTAGCCGAGAACTTTTTTCTTGACTTTTTTGTGAACATGAACTGAAGATCTTGGCATGTATATGCATGATTTTATGCAGTGCACTGCTGATAAATTATTGCCTGAAAATGTATTCTCAAACCTTAATTAACATGGCTTCAATATTAAAAATTCATTGGGATATTGAAGATCTGTCACTTACGGTGGTACCAAAGGGCAATTCAAGCACTATATATCCTTAACTACAATTAAATTACAGGTGATCAAAACTGTGTGGGCATGTCAGATAAGGATTGGACGCTGTGTCTGCATAGATAAGAAAACATGGACTCCGGAAATATCAACAAAATATCATACTATGATTGGATGTACCTATATTGCAAATACACTACTCTTGATGTTTATGGCTGTAGATCGGGCTACATAATTTTATCCAAAATAATCTGCATAGGTTGAATCATGTGAATGCCAAATCCCAATGGTGACAAGAATCCAGGGCCAGAGTGTGGCCTCTCCAGCTTATCGACTTCTTTCTCCAGTTCCTTGAGTAGACTAAGGTGATCAATAGTAAGGTGCTTCCTAAATAAACAGTTAGTGCCAAGGCGCCCCATCTCCACCATGGCCCAACACAGAGCATTATCAACCGTCTTCATCACTACTGCACTGGCCAAAGTCTAAAGAGGCCATAAAAATACTTCCTGATCAAACAGTACCAGATACAGATACCATTAAAATGCTGCTGGGACTGTGCTCGAGCAAACACGTGAAAAAAGAATTAGCGTAGTAGGTAAAATTAATTATTGCTATAAATTGGCGAGTCTTATACCATCTAGTCCAGTCAGTCCCTCCAGGGAGTCCATGCGATATTGTGACACTATGCTTAGAATGAGAAAAAGATAATCATTATCCAAGTTCTATTCATTCAGACTGAAAATTCATCAGCTTCAGACCTCGATGGCCAGGCCTTTGAGTTCAATTCCTCAGGGACAAAAAACTGAACAATGAGAGTGCCACTCAGGTAGAGCTCCATTTAAATGTCAGACTGTGCAGCGATGACCAAGGAAGCGGAAGAGGGTGAGAATGAGGGATTAATTAGGCTAAAAATGACCTTTCTGATTCAGGCAGGAAGATAACACCGTCACAAGTGGAGGAGACTAACAAGAGTACAGCAGTGATGGTCAGTTCTAGACAAAGAACACCCATCCTGAGTGTCACCCGCAAAAAGGTCCAGGTTTTTGTTCACCTGACTATCAAAGGACAGGAATAATTGGACGCCAGGACTAAGAGTTTGCATTGTATTGCTAAAGAAACAGAGTTGCCTTACTTCTTAATTTCCCTGAGGGAACCCTCCCAAAGGGATCAATAAAGTTTTATCTAATCTAATCTACTTTGAGAAGAAAACGCAAACCCTTCATCCCCAAACCCCCAGTAGATATGATATGGCTTTTTTAATGAGTACAGCAGTATGAAGGAATCATTGTATGGAGTGTTGGATACTCTGGAATGAAAATGTCTATAGACTCGTGAGCATGGGTTGTAGGGATGTCCCACACTCCAATGGAGACAACATGAAATACTTCTGCAATATTTGAAGAATAATGATTATAGAGATGGTTTTAGGGCACCTAGCTAGTCCAGGCTGGATCATAAAGTTAACAATAGCGACTCGGGCTTCACAGTTCCGTTTTATACCAACATAAAAAATGAAGCCTAATAAAAGAAAAGACTCAATGTAATAGATAAAAGTCCAAACTTCCAAACTGTGAAGTGTGAGGCAATACTGGCCCAAATGGTATGATATGGTCTGGTGTGGATTTAAGGGGGGGCACACCCGGCGCACGCCCCTCCGTCCAAAAATAAATAAATAAATAAATAAAGTTTTAGTATTGCAGATATTGAGATATGCCCGTGTTTTTATTTAATTAATAAGGTTTATGTGGGATTGAACTGAAGAATTTATGGTATAAATGTATATTTAATAGTAGGTCCGAGCTTAGGTTTTTTTGGCTCATGACATGAATGCAGTGAAAAGCAAGCTGGGCGAGTCCTGTCAGATTTTAACAGGACGCAGGAACTTCGTGCATCTACATAATAACATCTTGTATTCCCGGACTTCACTGTAGACTACATGTAAAGGGTGTGCACCATCCTTTTACGTCTATGGTATCATTAACATGCATGCTCACAAACCAAAATGATAAGATACTGCAGCAGGCTTACTGCATACACACACACACACGTGTCGGCTGTCCGGCTACTGCTCGTATTCATTAATAGGGTATCCCTGTACTCACTATACCCTGTGTATGTACGTGGCACACGTGCTATTCTGGGATGAGCCTCAGTTTGATTTTTGCAACAGTGGCTGGATAGGTCTGTGAAAGATGCTGATTTTTGCAACGTCTGAGTCTTGTGAACTAAGACTTATTATACGACTTGTTCACATGCAACTCATGCAATCGTTGTATCGTTATCTCAGTCTATTAAACTCAGGAGCTCAGACCGCACTGACTGACTTTGTATTACAGACATGCAACTCTTGCAGTCTTTGTTTATAGTCATCTCGGTATTAAGCTCTGTCTTAAGTGGCCACTGACATTCCCTCAGTTTACCTGAGTATATTCATTGTCTTATATGTACATTGAATGTCCTGAGCAGGAGCTCGGATTGCAGCTGCTAAAATAGTAATAATTTATTGATATAAAGGTGTTTTCTGGTCAGTGTACTACACTGTAGTGTGTCATGTGGTAATGCATTTTATTTTTTTCGCTGTGCGGTTTCCATCAAATCCTGCGCTCTGATTGGCTGGCGAGCGGGTCCGTATCCTACGGTACGGACCCCAGTTACGGACCCCGGTTATGGACCTCTGGCGACTCGCTCGTTCACAACAACAACAAACATAGTAGAATTTTTTGTCAACATTTATCTTTTTTTATAAGATTTATTTATAAGATTATCAAAAATCTTATAAATTTTTGCCAGCATTTCTCAGCAGAATAGCATTAATTTTACAGCATGGATAGTGATAGCGACAGTCTTCACAGCGAAAGCGAGTTTTACTACCCTGAGGAAGAAGAAATAAAATAAAACATTTCAGGAGAAAGCTAAAAACCTCTAACTTGCTAACGGCAAGCAAAAACATGGCTGAATCCTGAATGACTCCTATTTGTATAAATAGGGGACTACATAGGTGGCAAAATGTAGTTTTTTCCTACCATGGAAGTGCACTTGTATACCGAGGAGGAAGCCATTTGCATTACAGCCGTGAATGAGGATTCAAAATAGCATTAATTTTACAGCATGGATAGTGATAACGACAGTGTTCACAGCGAAAGCGAGTTTTACTACCCTGAGGAAGACACAATTAAAGAAAACATTTCAGGAGAAAGGGCGGCACGGTGGTGTAGTGGTTAGCGCTGTCGCCTCACAGCAAGAAGGTCCGGGTTCGAGCCCCGTGGCCGGCGAGGGCCTTTCTGTGTGGAGTTTGCATGTTCTCCCCGTGTCCGCGTGGGTTTCCTCCGGGTGCTCCGGTTTCCCCCACAGTCCAAAGACATGCAGGTTAGGTTAACTGGTGACTCTAAATTGACCGTAGGTGTGAATGTGAGTGTGAATGGTTGTCTGTGTCTATGTGTCAGCCCTGTGATGACCTGGCGACTTGTCCAGGGTGTACCCCGCCTTTCGCCCGTAGTCAGCTGGGATAGGCTCCAGCTTGCCTGCGACCCTGTAGAACAGGATAAAGCAGCTAGAGATAATGAGATGAGATGAGATTTCAGGAGGAAGCTAAAAACCTCTAACTTGCTAACGCCAAGCAAAAACATGGCTGAATCCTGAATGACTCCTATTTGTATAAATAGGGGACTACATAGGCGGCAAAATGTAGTTTTTTTCCTGCCATGGAAGTGCACTTGTATACCGAGGAGGAAGCCATTTGCATTACAGCCGTGAATGAGGATTCAAAATGGCGGCTCGGCTCGCCTCGGTTTTCCCTTTCGGGCGCTCTTGTTTTCTGTTAGAATTTGGTAATGAAAAAAATAAATAATTTACCAGCTTAAAGTCGGTCCGTATGGTGAAATACCGTGACCTCGGCCTTGAATACCGACCTTGGGCGAGAGCCTCGCTCGATACTTTCAAGACCTCGGTCACGGTATTTCACGATACGGACCTCCCAGCTGGTAAATAACATTATGATAATGCAACTTTCATAAATATTACCACATATCAGTTGTAACTATGATCTACACATGTACTTGCAACTCTGACAATATCATTTTCAGTGAGTAATAAAATGGTTTTGAAAGTTCCTACTTTTAAAACATATTTTTAACATGGGAATTTTCTTTAAGAGATTTCATTTACGTCTTTGACAGTTCAAAATGCATCTCCGGGCATTTAAAAACTGCAGTTTCTGGGGGCCTCTGGCGGACTGCCAGACCCCTGGCCTTACTAGGTTGACCCCCAATTCCAATTTTCCTGGATCCGCCCCTGCATGGTGATGCAATGCGGCTGGAGTAGAAGTACTTGATGACTTGATTACTTCGAACTTGATTCTTTTCTAGCAACAGGACATTCCAAACTGTTTTATTCCTCTTACACCACAGCGATTTTACATTACAAATTTTATTTGTTAAAAAATGTCATCCTACTTTTTAAACACTTGCAGTCATATTTATTATTGTTGAACGTCTACCAAGCAAACTAATTCCTGTTATTGTTTACGTGTCTTGTTACCAGATTAGCTAGTTTGATAAATTTCAGAATGGAAACGACGTCTGCCAACATTAAATAATAAGACGCCATTTTGGAGGATTGGAAACATTTCAGGTTATGAGGGGGGTTATGAGAATACTTATGAGAACACTTTATATGTGCTCCTTTGAAACTGGAGCTTCTTACATAACCACTTATTAAAATCCACAGAGGGTAAAATGATACAAAACACTACATTAAAAGTAGCTGACAAAAATGAAACTGTCAATCCAATATTTTCCAAAACATCCTTTTTTTAGGAGTTGTTCTTGGGTCAGGTAGAGACATGACCCTTCTGCCCTTAACTAGTTTACAGGCTTGATGGATCTGGTACTGATTACTGGGTGATCCAAGCACATAATGTCCCAAGCTGACCCAAAAATGACATGAAGAGAGCAAAACTGAGATGATTCCCATGGACTCGAGCAGCCACCAAGCCTGGACTCTGGACCTCCCCATACTCCCAATCACCCCAATGACCACCAGCAGCACTCAAAGTAAACAAGTACTGAATTAATGATTAAACCTTGTTTAGTCACAGAATACAAACAAGTAGCAATACGAAATCATTTTTATTTACAGAATCTTTCTCACAGACTGTTTTACAAAATTTTGCATATAGGTTCAATTAGAAGTCATACGGATAACATGGATGTTCTGCACCAATTAATATACACCCCATCATACTGCATAAACGTTTTGGGATTTTAGTGGATATTAGTTCTCCCTCAGGAAACCCGAAAACAGCAAAATAGTGTGCTATATGGATAATAAGGTGGCGCTTTGGACATAAGGCAGGTAAAATTCGAGTAAAAACCTTGTACTGCAGTAAGACCTTCTAGCGCTTATGTAAGCGTGAAATACCATGAATACAAAAGCAACACATTCATTTCTTCATCAGAACAAATGGTGAAAATCAAAGCGGTCAAAGGGGTATTTAATATATTTGAAATATTACAGTAGACAGTAGATGTAACAAAACCCTCCAGCATACGGTATTTGGTATTCCTGTTTTGTTCCATTATAAGCTGGAATTAAAATGGATTGTTGGAGGGTTAGCACCATTTGATTTACACAACATGCCGACCACTTTAAAGGTGCAAATGTGGGTTTTGATGTTGTGTTATTATTATTTTTTTTTATTGTGACACAAATAATAATTAAGATGAAAAAAAAACAGAAATCTGGAGTGTGCATAGGTATTCACCCCGTTTCGTATGAAACCCCTAAATAAGAGCTGGTCCAACCAGTTCACTTCATACACTACCGTTCAAAAGTTCAGGGTCAGTTAGAAATTTCCTTGTTTTCCATGACATGAAAAAAAGCATGAAATGAGTTTGAATAGAAAATATTACCAAATTAATAAGAAATAGTCAATGACAAAGTTAGAAATAATGATTTTTATTTGAAATAATACTTTTTTTTTTTTTTCAAATTTTACTTTTGTCAAAGAATCTTCCATTTGCAGCAATTACAGCTTGGTAGACTTTGGGCATTCTAGATATCAATTTGTTGAGGTAATCTGATGAGATTTCACCCCATGCTTCCTGGAGCACCTCCCACAAGTTGGATTGGCTTGATGGACACTTCTTACATACTATTCGGTCAAGCTGCTCCCATAACAGCTCAATAGGGTTGAGATCCGATGACTGTGCTGGCCACTCCATTATAGACAGAATGCCAGCTGTCTGCTTCTTTTCTAAATAGTCCTTGCATCGTTTGGAGGTGTGCTTTGGGCCATTGTCCTGTTGTAGGACAAAACTGGCTCCTATTAAGCGCTGTCCACAGGGTATGACATGTGCCCCTTTTCCACCAAAGCAGTTCCAGGGCTGGTTCGGGGCCAGTGCTTCGTTTGGAACCGGGTTTTCTGTTTCCACTGACAAAGAACTGGCTCTGGGCCAGAAAAAACGGTTCCAGGCTAGCACCAACTCTCTGCTGGGCCAGAGGAAAGAACCGCTTACGTCAGCGGGGGGGCGGAGTTGTTAAGACCAACAACAATAACAAGACCACAAAAGATCGCCATTTTTAAGTGACGAGAAGCCGCAGCTGTACAAACGCGAAGTCATCCATTATTATTATTGTTGTTGTTGCTGCTGCTGCTTCCGTGTTGTTTTTGCTTCGATATTCGCGCCAAGGTTTATGCAAACGTAGCGACGTAACTGACATATACAGCGACGTAATGATGTATACAGCGACGTAACTGGCGTATACAGTGACGTAATGATGTAGCTCCACGAGCTATGGAAAAGCAAACTGGTTCTCAGCTGGCTTGCAAGTTGAACGAGTTGTGAACCAGCACCAGCACTGGCTCCGAACCAGCCCTGGAACTGATTTGGTGGAAAAGGGATAATGGTGTTGCAAAATGGAGTGATAGTCTTCCTTCTTCAAGGTCCCTTTCACCCTGTACAAATCTCCCACTTTACCACCACCAAAGCAGCCCCAGACCATCACATTGCCTCCCCCATGCTTGACAGATGGTGTCAAACACTCCTGCGGCATCTTTTCATTTGGCCTGCATCTCATGCATGTTTTTCTTTGTGATCCGAACACCTCAAACTTGGATTTGTCTGTCCATAACACTTTTTTCCAATCTTCCTGTGTCCAGTGTCTGTGTTGTTTTGCTCATCTCAATCTTTTCTTTTTATTTGCCATTCTTAGATATCGCGTTTTCTTCACAACTCTCCCTAGAAGGCCAGCTTCCCGGAGACGCCTCTTCACTGTAGATGTTGAGACTGGTCTTTTGCGGGTCCCATTTACTGAAGCTGCCAGTTGAGGACCTGTCAGGTGTCTGTTTCTCAAACTACACACACTAATGAATTTATCCTCTTGCACAGTTGTGCATCGGGGCCTTCCACTCCTCTTTCTGCTGCAGTTAGAGCCAGTTTGTGCTGCTCTGTGAAGGGAATAGTACACAGCATTGTAGGAAATATTCAGTTTCTTGGCAACTTCTTGCATGGAATAGTCTTCATTTCTCAGAACAAGAATAGACTGACGAGTTTCAGGAGAAAGATCTTTGTTTCTGACCATTTTGAGTCAGTAGTCGAACCCACGTTGATGCTTAACTAGTCTGAAGAAGCCCGGTTTTATTGCTTCTGTAATCAGTGCAACTGTTTTTGGCTGTACTAAGATCATTAGAAAACCCTTTTGCAATGATCAATTAGCCTTTTATACCCTGTCCACACTAGGGATTTTGTACCGATACGAAACTACTTTCGTACCGCAACACCTGTCCACACTAGCAACTATACCGGTACAGTATCGGTACTGTAGCGCTTCGCTGTAGTGTGGACAGATGAAGCGGCTCTGTATCGATACAAATATAATGCGCATGCGCAATGAACCATTCCTACGTCTTCCGGGTTATTCATACAATACAATACGCACGTGTTTTCCAGCTGTAAAATGGCTCAAAACGACCGTGGAGCTACATGGAGCAAAGAAAGGGGGGAGAAAGGGAGAGGGGGAGGGAGGGAGAAAGAGGGAGGAAGAAAGGAGGAAGAGGGGAAAAGGGAGAGAAAGGGAAGGAAAGAGGGAGAAAGGGAGGGGAAGAGAAGGGAAGAGGGAGAAAGTGAGGGGGGAGAAAGAGAGATTCGTTTTCTTTGTTTCTTTCTCAAGTGCCTTGCGCATTTTATACGATTCGACTGAATAAATGACCACCAGAAATACAGACTGTACATTGACAACAAAAAGCACACACGCGTTGTTTCATCCGCCATATTCTCGGAAGGAAGTTACTCGGTAACCACGGAAACATTTCGCGCACGCGCATTTCACCTTCCGTGAAAGAAAACCGCAAACATTTCTCGCTAGTGTGGACAGATGCACTAAACTGTACCGATATACTTTGTATCGACACAGTTATACCACTACCGTACCGGTATAAGTGTGAACACAGCATTAAAGTGACAGACTTGCATTAGTGAACACAGCATTCTACAGGAACTCAAGACTATTACCCTGTCCACACTAGGGATTTTGTACCGATACGGTACTACTTTCGTACCGCAACACTTGTCCACACTAGCAACTATACCGGTACTGTAGCGGTATAACTGTATCGGTACGAAACCCACAAATGTATGGCTTTCGTACCGGTACAGTATCGGTACTGTAGCGCTTCACGTAGTGTGGACAGATGAAGCGGCTCTGTATCGATACAAATATAATGCGCATGCGCAATGAACCATTCCTACTTCTTCCGGCAATACGCACGTGCTTTCCAGCTGTAAATAAAACATCAAAATGGCTCAAAACGACCGTGGAGCTACATGGAGCAAACAAAGGGGGGAGGAAGGGAGGGAAAAGGGAGAGAAAGGGAGGCGAAGAGAAGGGGAGGGGGAGAAAGGGAGATTCGTTTTCTTTGTTTCTTTCTCAACTGCCTCGCACGTTTTATACGATTCGACTGAATAAATGACCACCAGAAATACAGACTGTACACTGACAACAAAAAGCACACACACGTTGTTTCATCCGCCATATTCTCGGAAGGAAGTTACTCGGTAACCACGGAAACATTTCGCGCACGTGCATTTCAACTTCCGTGAAACAAAACCGCAAACATTTCTCGCTAGTGTGGACAGATGCACTAAATTGTACCGGTATACTTTGTATCGACACAGTTATACCACTATCGTACCGGTATATATGTGAACACAGTGTAATAATAGTTGCTGATAATGGGCCTCTCTACATTTATGCAAATATTCCATTCATTAACAGCCATTTCCAGCTACCATAGACATTTACAACATTAACAATGTTTGGACAGTATTTCTGATCAATTTGATGTTATTTTAATGGACAAAACAACTGTTTTCTCTTAAAAATGAGGAAATTTCTAACTGACCCTAAACTTGTGAATGGTAGTGCAAGTCACATAATTAGTTGATTAAGATCCACCTGTGTGCAATCAAAGTGTCACATGATCTGTCACATGACGTCTGTATCAATCAACCTGTTCTGGAAGGACCCTGAATCTGCAACACTATGAAGCAAGCAACATGAAAACCAAGGAGCCTCCAAACAAGTCCGAGACAAAGTTTTGAAGAAGTATAGATCAGGGTTGGGTCATAGAAAATATCTTTGAATGTCCCACAGAGCACCATTAAATCCATTATAGCAAAATGGAAAGAATATGGCACCACTACAAACCTGACAAGAGAAGGCCGCCCACCAAAACTCACAGACTGGGCAAGGCGAGCATTAATCAGAGATGCAACAAAGACACCAAAGAGAACACTGAAGGAGCTGCAAAGCTCCACAGCGGAGGTGGGAGTATCTGTCCATAGGACCACTTTAAAGGAACAGTCCACCATACTTCCATAATGAAATATGCTCTTATCTGAATTGAGACGAGCTGCTCCGTACCTCTCCGAGCTTTGCGCGACCTCCCAGTCAGTCAGACGCAGTCAGACGCGCTGTCACTCCTGTTAGCAATGTAGCTAGGCTCAGTATGGCCAATGGTATTTTTTGGGGCTGTAGTTAGATGCAACCAAACTCTTCCGCGTTTTTCCTGTTTACATAGGTTTATATGACCAGTGACATGAAACAAGTTCAGTTACACAAATTGAAACATAGCGATTTTCTATGCTATGGAAAGTCCGCACTATAATGACAGGCGTACTAACACCTTCTGCGCGCTTCGGCAGCGCATTGATATCTGAGCTCTGTATCAATGCACTGCCGAAGCACGCAGAAGGTGTTAGTACGCCTGTCATTATAGTGCGGACTTTCCATAGCATAGAAAATCGCTACGTTTCAATTTGTGTAACTGAACTTGTTTCATATCACTGGTCATACAAACCTATGTAAACAGGAAAAACGTGGAAGAGTTTGGTCGCATCTAACTACAGCCCCAAAAAATACCATTGGCCATACTGAGCCTAGCTACATTGCTAACAGGAGTGACAGCGCGTCTGACTGCGTCTGACTGACTGGGAGGTCGCGCAAAGCTCGGAGAGGTACGGAGCAGCTCGTCTCAATTCAGATAAGAGCATATTTCATTATGGAAGTACGGTGGACTGTTCCTTTAAGCCGTACACTCCACAGAGCGGGGCCATATGGAAAAGTGGCCAGAAAAAAGTAATTGCTTAAAGGTGCCTTTCCACCAAAAATGTTTAATACTGGCTCTTTTTGAAATACCATAGTTCACTCCGAGTTGCATATGCATGCTGCTAGTGAAAATGTAATTCTACTCCCATTCCCTGTATTAGCTTATGAAAGAAAATAGTCGGAAAAACGAGTGAATCTGAAAAAGCCCTACGAACTTACGTCACTTCGAAAATTAGTATTCATGGCCTCGCCCACCTTGGCTTGCGACCGCCCACGGGAAGAAAGTTCGGATTTAAGCGCGAGGAGAGATAGCAGAGCCCATCTCGTCAGTAGTTAACAAAGAGGACTGTGGCAGCGGGGGCGTGGTCAAGCGCCGGTCTGTGACAGGAGGGCGGAGTCAGGGAAGGTAAGTGGCAGAATCACTACACCTGAGAGCAATTAACCTGTGTTTGTGTGTCTTCCCAGTGACCGCGCCCTATTTAAGGAGGGGGAGTGAGAGCAGAGAGGTTGATCCCCGAACAAGACGCCTGTCGTGTGTGTCTGTCTGTTCAGAATAAATATTGTTAGACTGAAAAGTGTGGCAATAAAAGCCCTATTTCCAAACCCTGATCTCTGTCCTGCCGTCCTCTGTGCTCCACCCACCCATACGAACTGCGACAGTGGTGCCGAAACCAAAGGGTAGCTGTGAACATCCCCGTGCACGCACAACACCTTCACCCCCTGTGATTCTGCCACTTACCTTCCCTGACTCCGCCCTCCTGTCACAGACCGGCGCTTGACCACGCCCCCGCTGCCCCAAGGACCTAACAGCAAGTTGAAAACATGTCTGAACAAGTTCGTGCCTGTGTTATTTGTGGCAGTAAGACATCAACGTTGCATTTCTTGCCCAAGATAGAAGAGGTGAAGAAGAAATGTTTGGAATTTATCTTTGGAACACCACCAGCGAAGTATAATGCAACGTTAGTACTGTGTTCTGATCATTTCAACCACAGTGACTTTTCAAACCTCGGTGCCTTCGGTAGTGGTTTTGCTTCGAGGTTGTTTTTAATACCTGGATCTGTACCATCAAGACGATCGACCACCAGCTCACAAGCTGTAAGTAAAACATGAACTTTTTGTTCGAAGGTTTTTGTTACAAAATAGCATGTTCATATTCTCCACATTAGCATGCATGACCTGGTCACAAGCTAGGCAGGGATGAGAGTTTTCCGCTTTTTCTGAGTAAAAAACGACCTTTTTATATTATGCCAAATCTGTTGAGAATTTTTTTTTTTATTAATTTCGGGGGGTTGGGGTATGTTCCTTCATGCTGTTCAAACTTTATTAACGCCAACGATGTTTACACATTATTTGTAAGTCGCCATCTTTAGTCTCGTTTAAATCTCGTTGAATGTGATGTAAAATTCGTGTTATCTGCATTGTTATTGGTCAAAACATCGATGTTGAGACCATAATAGCCAATCAAAACAGTTTTTACAAAGACACCCACATCCGCTTGTTCTGACCCACTGGAGGTAGCGTCACAGTGCTGTTAGCCAATCAGAGGTAACACATTTATATGTCATGAATATTAATGAGTAAGAGCTGAAATCCTGTCGTTCTCCCGCCACTCACTCCTCCACCAAACTAGAACAGCCTGAAACAGGAGAACCACAGCATTTTTTTTTTCACCAAAACCGGCTCACAGGGCATTCATTCATACTAGAGACCACTGCACAATTAATGAAAAAATGATGCAATGAGACCTTTAAAGAAAAAAAATAAGAAAACACATTTGGAGTTTGCCCAACAGCATGTGGCAGACTCCCCAAACACATGGAAGAAGATTCTCTGGTCAGATGAGACTAAAATTGAACTTTTTGGCCATCATGGGAAACGCCATGCCAAACCCAGCACTCTGAGAACACCATTCCTACAGTGAAGCATGGTGGTGGCAGCATCATGCTGTGGGGATGTTTTTCATCTGCAGGGACAGGAAAGCTGGTCAGGATTGAAGGAAAGATGGATGGCACTAAATACAGCTCAATTCTGGAGAAAAACCTGTTTGAGTCAGCCAGAGGTTTGAGACTGGAATGAAGGTCCGTCTTCCAGCAGGACAATGACCCTAAACATACTGCTAATTCTACACTGGAGTGGTTTAAAGGGAAACATTTAAAACGTCTTGGAATGGCGTACTCAAAGCCCAGACCTAATTGAGAATCTGTGGCATAACTTGAAGATTGCTGCACATCAACGCAACCCATCTAACTTGAAGGAGTTGCAGCAGTTTTGCCTTGAGGAATGGGCAAAAATCCCAGTGTCTAGATGTGCTAAGCTAATAGAGACATACCCCAAGAGACTTGCAGCTGTAATTGCAGCAAAAGGTGGCTCTACGAAGTATTGACTTTGGGGGGAGGTGAATACCTATGCACACTCCAGATTTCTGTTTTTTTTTTTTCATCCTAATTGTTGTTTGTGTCACAAGAAAAAACAACAACAATGTGCACCTTTAAAAGTTGTAGGCATGTTGTGTAGATCAAATGGTGCTAACCCTCCAAAAATCCATTTTAATTCCAGCTTATAATGCAACAAAACAGTAAGGGGGGCTCACTGGCAGCTACACCAATTCAGGAGACAGCTGCTTGATTTTCAGGGTTCTGGAAAAAATGCTGGCTTTCTGAACTGTTTTTCACTCACATGGCTCCATGGGATTTCATTGTGATTAACTGTCGCGGTGCACTGTGCCAATACATTACCTTGTACTGGAATTCATTCGAGCCTGATTTGGCATATTATTGGCAGATCGGAAGAGCTTTGCTCCAAAAGTGTCAGCTATTCCACGTGTAGGCTTGATTTACTCATATAGAATCGGACTCTATGTCTTTTTCCGCGTCTCATATCACTGATTGCAAAAACAGGCCACTCGGGTAATGCTGACCGGCTTTGATTTAATGGCACAGTTAGTGCTGCGATCATTTTTGCCTGGCGATAACGTCATAGTGTACCCAATATGAAGAGCATTTGCATTTTCAAGACTCACACTATGTAATCACACCGATCAATGAAACATGCTGCAGGTGGTCCGTTCTGTTTCAAGGCCAGAGCTCTAAATGTAGCAGCAATAGCATGAAGGCGTGCTGGATACAGCCCAACAGTGTGCAGCTGAGCTCTTCATAGAGCTCCAGCAACAGTCTATTGGCAATGCTGCAAACAGGAGGACGGTAGGAAAAGGCCTGGGAATGTTGATATCGTCTCTTGCACGCATGCACACCTATAAAAGGGTCCATCTCTCTTTCTCTCTCTCTCTCCCAAGAGATGAGTGGTCCAAAGATTAAAGGGTCAGCATTTATTTTTAATTCCCTCTCCAGTTCTTGAGGTCAGTGTCATGCTGGGAGAAGAACTGCCTGGATGAGGTGAAGGTCTGTCCAATAAATACACCGTGTCTCCCTGAGGGTCCATAGCAGGGGTCCCAAAAGAAAATAATGAAGCCAAATACAACAAGCTTGAAGAGCTATGACTGAGTATGTGTTTAAAAAAAAAAAAACTGGCCAATGTTGCCTCATGGGATACTTGCTTTAAGAAGCTTTATAAAAGCATCCAGGTTTATACATTCAGAAAACTGTTCATACGTAAAGCCTGGGAAGTTATATTCCTGCACAGTTTCAGGCTTTTTTAGAACCATTTGCTGATAAGTTAATCATGTGATTAATGATAAGTTTCCTGCTTGATGCAGGAAAAAATAAATAAATAGCAGTGAGTACTGGTACTGGTCATTTCATGAAAACAGGAATTAGCTTGCTTCACGAACATTCCGCAACATTAAATGTTACTATAAATGGATAACAAGAATGCTCCGAGAGCACAATATCCTCCACTGGTAACTACGCCGTAATGCTGGTAAAATGCAAGTGAATTGAACGAAATTGCAATATGTGTATTACTGACATATAACAAAGAATCCTGTCAAGTCTCGAGAAATTCCTCCAAAAATTGTGAGAGGAGTTGATTTCAGAAGGTGAGTGCCCTTCCCGGGACGGATGGATGGACATCGCCATGACATAATCCTCCTTTGGGCGTTTCAGCCAGCAGGGGATAAAAAACTTTTTGCCAAATTACATGAAATTCCTCCAAAAATCGTAAGGGAAGTTGATTTCAGAAAGCAAGCACGCCTTGATGAAATTGCCAAAGTACAAGTTTGTTAATAATCAAGTGCATAACTCCTGGTAAAATTTGCTCAAATTAAACAAAATTTCAATCTGCGTATATCTGTCATAGAACAAAGCCTTTTGCCAAGTTTGGTGAAATTCCTCCACAAATTGTGAGAGGAATTGATTTCAGAAGAAAGTACACCCTCATGAAATTGTCAAAGTTATTTAATCAAGGGTCAAGACTCTGGTAAAATTTTCACAAACAAAATTAAATCGTAGGGCGGCACGGTGGTGTAGTGGTTAGCGCTGTCGCCTCACAGCAAGAAGGTCCGGGTTCGAGCCCTGTGGCTGGCGAGGGCCTTTCTGTGTGGAGTTTGCATGTTCTCCCCGTGTCCACGTGGGTTTCCTCCGGGTGCTCCGGTTTCCCCCACAGTCCAAAGACATGCAGGTTAGGTTAACTGGTGACTCTAAATTGAGCGTAGGTGTGAATGTGAGTGTGAATGGTTGTCTGTGTCTATGTGTCAGCCCTGTGATGACCTGGCGACTTGTCCAGGGTGTACCCCGCCTTTCGCCCGTAGTCAGCTGGGATAGGCTCCAGCTTGCCTGCGACCCTGTAGAACAGGATAAAGCGGCTACAGATAATGAGATGAGATGAGATGGGAAAATTAAATCGCTATATGCGCATTACCATCATACAACAAGGCCTTTTGCCAAGCTTCGAAAAATTCGTCCAAAAATTGTGAGAGGAGTTGATGTCAGAAGGCAAGCGCACTTTCATGAAACTGTGAAAGTACAAAGTTGTTAATCAAGGGCTGCAACTCTGGTAAAATGCGACTGAATTGAACGAAATTGCAATACGCATATTATAACAAAGAATCCTGTCAAGTTTCGTGAAATTCCTCCAAAAATTGTGAGAGAAGTTGATTTCAAAATGTCAATACCCTTCCCGGGACGGACGGACGGACGGACATCGTCATGACATAATCCCCCTTTAGGCCTTTTGGCCAGCGGGGGATAAAAATTATAAGGGAAGTTTATTTCAGAAAGCAAGCACACCTTGATGAAATTGCCAAAAGTACAAGTTATTTAATCAAGGGTCAAAACTCTGGTAAAAATGTTCACAAACGAAATTAAATCACAATATGCGTATTACCGTCAATATTACAAGGCCTTTTGCCAAGCCTTCGAGAAATTCGTCCAAAAATTGTGAGAGGAGTTGATGTCAGAAGGCGAGCACACCTTCGTGAAATTGTGAAAGTACAAGGTTGTTAATCAAGGGCTGCAACTCTGGTAAAATGTCACCGAATTTAACAAAATCAAAAGATGCGTACTACCAACATATAACAATGCGTCTTGCCAAGTTTTATGAAATTCCTCCAAAAATTGTGAGAGGAGTTGATTTCAGAAGGAAAACACACTTGTGAAATCGTCAAGGTATAATTTTGTTAACCAAGGGCTGTAACTCTGGTAAAACGTGACCCAACTGAACAAAATTACAATATACGTATTACCAACATATAACAAAGAATCTTCCCAAGTTTCGTGAAATTCCTCCAAAAATTGTGAGAGGAGTTGATTTCAGAAGGTGAGCAGCCTTCCCAAGATGGATGGACGGATGGATGGACAAACAGACAGAAATTGCCATGACATAATCCCCCTCCGGGCCTTTTGGCCAGCGGGGGATAAAAATTAGTCATTGTTGACATAATGTTTCATGAGTGTTATTATAGTACCTATATATGAGTCCCAGTAAGTTGTAACCAACTGGAACATCCTTGCCCCCCCCATACTTTTTTCTAGATATGGAACTAACCTGTGTGTACTACTGTTTTCTTGGGTATAACTTTAACCCCTTCAATACCCTTGGACGAGTTACGTACGTCATGAAATCTTTTACCGCTGTGCCTTATGACGTATGCTACTCGTCATAAACACCTCCTTTTATGTACCTTACATGGCACATCACTTTTACTTCACAGTGGCACATTACCGGGAGATCGTGGGTTCTATTCACGGTCCGGTCATACCAAAGACCATCATAAAAATAGTACCCAGTTACTTTGGATGCTTGGTGTATATTGTGTTTTCAAGTACTGCACTAGTAATTCATGTTTACGGACAGGTTCTCATTGACAAGACCCACTGTCTTGTTTTTGATTACTAAAGTTATTTTTACTCTACAACAGTGTTTTTTTTGTGATTTTTCAATACAAATATTAAAAATATAAAGTTCTGAACAAGTTAGAGAAAGGTTATCAAAATATCCCAATTTTGACCTTTTTTGTCCTATATGCCCGGCACATTACAATTAATTCTGGGTGGCAGCCAAGGGGTTAAGCATGTTTTTCTTGACTCTTCTGACATTTTCTTGTAAATTATATTCAATTTGTAGTGTAATTAGCAGCTAATGTCTAGTGCAATTTGGCCTTTGACGATCACAAAAATGTGTGATAGCTGAGAAGCCATCTCTAGGCATCTAAAGCCCTTCAGCTTCCGGGGCCCTAAGGCAGGCCCTGGAACCCTGGTCGAATTGTTCCAGGCCTTTCGGACAGGCTGAAATTTGGATGGGCAGACACCATTTCAGACTTGTCTGTCCTGTGCTTAAAATTCCTTATTTCCCCACACTGCTAAAACCTCAATAATTCACAGCAATAAAAAAGCCCCATCAGCACGGTGGTGTAGTGGTTAGCGCTGTTGCCTCACAGCAAGAAGGTTCTGGGTTCGAGCCCCGTGGCCGGCGAGGGCCTTTCTGTGTGGAGTTTGCATGTTCTCCCCGTGTCCGCGTGGGTTTCCTCTGGGTGCTCCGGTTTCCCCCACAGTCCAAAGACATGCAGGTTAGGTTAACTGGTGACTCTAAATTGACCGTAGGTGTGAGTGTGAATGGTTGTCTGTGTCTATGTGTCAGCCCTGTGATGACCTGACGACTTGTCCAGGGTGTACCCATGGATAGGCTCCAGCTTGCCTGTGACCCTGTAGAACAGGATAAAGCAGCTAGAGATAATGAGATGAGATGGGAAAAAAGCCCCATCGTTTAATTAGAATTGACAATAACAATGACAAAATAATAATAATAATTCTCATATCACACTTGCTTGTTTGATGGCCAGCTAAGATCCTCCTGCTGTCTGGAATACTCAGACACTTCTGGCACGTTTGAAGCACGTTAGATATTTCATTTCTGCAGCCCCGAACCCTTGTCATTAAGATGCCACTGATGTCAAGAAGAGTTAATGCCATGCAGAACAAGATGACACACTTGTTATAACTCTGCTTACGGTGTGTTTGTACGCCAGGGTAGGATCATCTGACAGTCGACGGATTAAACTGGGATTAAGGAGGGATGATGATTCAAAGCGAGATGAGTGTCTGGTTTTGTTAACCACAAATGCACAACTTTACACCTACCGTACACACACTTCAGTATAATGTGTAACATTAAAAAAAAAACACACCAAGACATTCTCATTCACACGTTTGTTTATGCAAATTCTACATTTACACATGACGACCCGAAACAGAAACTGCTGGAAAACGACAATAAGAAAGGTAACAGCCTGGTTTACATTCAGTGATGAACACAAAACTCCCAAAGCTGGATCTGACAAAATGACGACTAAACGTTGAAAAAGCACCTCCTAAAAGCGACACGCACTAAATCTTTCAGTAAAACAACTCAACCACTGCAGCATTCCGGAGACATATTGCTAAAGCTAGTGAGCTAATCGAAAACTGAACGTACTAACAACAGCCATGTTCCTTGTTCACATTCATTATAATAACATTAGGTGTTTTGTTACACGTAGAAGAGACATGAGGTAATCTGATATGACTACGACGCCAACGTCAACAATGCTCTCTCTCATGGACTCGTCAGCACTAATCAGGCAGTGCGCGTTCATGTGTTTTGGAGGCGTGGTTTTAGAGGGAGGGCTGAGCAAAGAAGTTTTACGTCATATATTTTATACGTTCACGTCTTTGTTTTTAACGCTCTTCTGTATTTTCCTGAGTCTTTCTCTGGTCTACTGTAATCAATAAAAAGAAATCCCCCTAACGGTATGGGGTCAGGACTGTTGAACAGCCTTCTTTATTGACCAGGTGGGGGAAAAAAAAGCAGAGGGGAACCGTCGGGACCTTCGAGGTCTTCAGAGAAGGCCCAAACATATCAGCATTTCAAACGTTATATTTAATTTTTTTCATTCTTTCATTATAATTCTATCAAATTTGCTTCAGAAATGAAAGGCTTACTGTCCTGAAAACATTTAAAATTGAGTTATCCAATGAGATTTTTGTTTGTCTCTAGGCTGAGAAGAGTTTAGAGCTAGCTCACTCATTGGTTTGGACTTCATTGCTGGGACAGAAGGCCATGGCAGTGTGTGTTTATGTAGGAAGTGACAGATGAATTAACCAATCAGATTTGGAGTTATTTTTGGAGGGACCAAAAATTAATCGCCGTAGGCCTTCTTGAAGGCCAACGCGAGCTTAACTGAAAATCAGAGCAGCAGTGAAGTCACCTTCCAGCCGGTGTAGCGTGCGTCAGTAGTGTTAGTGAATGCTAATAAAGCGGTCAAGCCAGTGCTATCAAGAGCAAGTAGCACAGGCTAACGACTGAGAAACTAGGAGTTCGGTCTCCAGACTTTTCTTCCACACACACTCAGAGCAGTATATTTCCCTGTATAATTTACTTCGTTACTTTTAAACTTAACATTGACCGCTACACACAACGAAGCTACCTGGCAGCCTGATGCTAACCCCTTACAAAATCCTTTGCCATGTTGCTTTTTTGGTGTGTCTGGCTAAGTTTTGGCTGAGCTGAAGTCCCAGCTCCGTGGCACTTCACGGAATCCAGGGACACATGTCGGCCGAAACAAATCCGAGAAAATCGCAAAAGAAGCATTTTTTTTTTTTAAATTGGTGATTTTCGTTTTTTTTCCATAATGTGCAAGTTGAGATCTTGAAGAATGCAATCAGTATTTCAGATAATAGATTGTTTTGTTGGAAAAGCATACATTTTTTGTTGCAAATTGTCTCGTTTTTGTCAGGACTGTAGCCTGCTGGGGGGGGGGGGGGGGGGGTAAATTACCATATGGGCCATTCACATGACGATTTGAGTCTTTTTTTTTTTCGCCAATCAGCTGTATGATACGAGCTGAGCTCGTGGCTACTTAAGCTGCATACAGGCATGTAATTTCACTATGGAATGAATATGGAGCAAGCTAAACAGAGCGCAGAGGAGCTGAAACACCGCGAAGCAAACAGACGCACGGCAGTTACATCGGAGATGACCATTTCTAGCAAAAAACCCCAACCAAAAGGAAGTGTTCTAGGACTACATATTCCATCGGAGGCATTGATGTGTGCAAGGCGACGTTTCTCTTTCTGATGGGGTAAGTTTATTAATCTAAGGTTATGTGGTTATTTTTGCATGTAACGGAGAGTGTTGTGGTTTGGTTACATGAAACTAGCATTGTGTTAGTTGTGTTATCATCATGCTATCTTTCTTACGGTGTGAGTAATTTTGTTATTTTTGCATGTAACGGAGAGTGTTGTGGTTTGGTTACATGAAACTAGCATTGTGTTAGTTGTTATCATCGTGCTATCTTTCTTTCTAACGGTGTGAGTAATTTTTCAACCACAAAGCGTTAAAGTATACTTTAGGACTTATTTTTGTACTTCATAATTGTTTTGGGCATACTTTGCATGGAAGGAAAATTGACGTGGTGATCTTTGTTTACATGAAAGTAGCATCGTGCTAGCTAGTAGGGGGTAGGGCTTTCCTTAATGTCATGCAAATGAGCACCATTATGTGCCCTCCCTGCACCCAGAGTAGGGTGACCAGACGTCCCGGTTTTACCGGGACAGTCCCGGTTTGGGGTTGTGTGTCCCGAGTCCCGACAAAAGTCTGTCGGGACACGGATATGTCCCAGTTTTCGCCACTCGCGACGTTTGCGACTGAGCAGCGTGGGAATCATTAGCGGAGAAATGTCTGCATTTACTATTTTGATGAATTGACAGGAATCGCAAACTTTCCTGGTTACTGCCCCCTGGCCCTGTGGCATGGGTGTTTATTTAGCCACATTATTCCAGACAACAGAACGTTTGCCATGCAACAATAAAATAAACATTAACTGGCGCGAATGTTCTTTGTCTAGCAGCTAGCAGGTCCGTGTATCACGGACCCCCCCCAGCAGCAGTAATGCCGCAGCAATTATGCCGAAAAGAAAATGGACCTTTTCCAAAGATTTACAGGGCACCTTGTTAGGACTAGGACTGTTTTGGCCTCTAGAGGCCGCTGTTATTTCCTTTTCATGTCGTGTTTATTTTGGCCTCTAGAGGCCGCCACTGTTCCTGTGTCTTGTGTTTGTGTTAATTGCCTAATTATCTTCACCTGTGTCCTTAATTAGTTTGTCTATTTATACCCCTGAGTTCAGTCCTCTTGTCACGGAGTCTTTGTGCTGTTATGTTTATCTCCAGTTTCCTTTGTACTGTGTTTTTTGATCTTCTTAGCTTTTGAATTTTTGCACTTTGCTTTTCTTTTGGACTATACTCTTTGGTTTTTTTTTTGTCTTTTGTTTTGCCCTGTATATAGTGTATATAGTTTAAATAAACCTTTTGATTCTTTTTCTACTTCCGCCTCACGCCTCTGCATTTGAGTCATCCCCCTGGTGGCCTAGTGGGGGTTTGCTGGATTATCACACCAACGAACCAGGTTCGAATCCCAGCAAAACCCTAACAGAAAGACTCCGTCATGACCGACTCAGCAGAGGCTGCTTCAACTGTCTACCCGGCCAACCTTCAGGGAATTATGGCAGCTTTGACACGCTTCGGAGCGACCATGGACGCTCATGGACGTACGCTCACCAGCCAACGTGAGGCCCTCGCTCGCCACGAGGAACTGCTTCAGCAAATTGGGAAAACCCTGGCACAGCTGACATCTCTGCCTGCATCTCCTGCTCCTGATCCAGTTCCTGCTCCTGATCCTGCTCCTGATCCAGCTCCCACTCCTGCTCCAGTGCCTCCTGCAATGCTGCCTTCTTCACCTCGCGAACCCAGCCTTCCTGCACCACAGAGGTATGACGGCAAGCACAGTGAGTGCCGAGAGTTCCTTACCCAGTGTCAACTCACCTTTGAGCTTCAGCCTACCACCTACACTACGGATCGCCGCAAGATTGCCTTTGTGATCACCTTATTAGCTGGTAAGGCGCGAGCCTGGGCTACTGCTATCTGGCAAAGACAGGGACCTGAGTGCTTTGATTTCCAGCTGTTTTCTGAAGAGATGCTTCGGGTCTTCGATCAGGCAGACATCAGTACCGACGCAGCCCGAAAGCTCATGTCCATCCGGCAAGGAGGAAGCATCGCAGATTACGCCATCTCGTTCCGAACACTCGCAGCAGTAAGTGGATGGAACGAGACTGCCCTGGTGTCAGCCTTCCACCATGGTCTGTCTGACCCCATCAAGGACGGTCTGGCCTCTATTGGATGCCCAAGTGACCTCGAAACCCTCATCTCACATGCTATTCGTCTGGACAACAGGATGAGAGAACGCCACCAAGCCTTGAGCCCCCCCAGCCTCCCTACCTCTACCTGGAGACCGTCTACCTCCTTCAGTGACTGTCCAGAACCCATGCAAGTGGGTCGTACTCGCCTCTCCGCATCTGAGAGGGAGCGCAGAAGGAGGGACAAGTGCTGCATCTACTGTGGCAAGCCTGGTCACTTCCGAGCATCATGTCCCGAACTCTTGGGAAAAGGACCGCCCCGTCCAGCCGAGGGAGGGTTGTGACGGGGCCTACCCTCTCTCCCGGACTCCCTGGCCAAGGAATCTACATCCCGGTCTCCATCTCCTGGGGTGAGTCTGTCCACTCTTGTCAAGCTTTGATAGACTCAGGGGCGGCTGGGAACTTTATGGATATTCACTTCGCCCAAAGCATCAATATTCCGACTGCACCTCTTGAAGTCCCACTGTCTGTGTCTGCCCTCGATGGCCAAGCGTTAGGTGATGGAAGAGTCACCCAAGTTACTTCTCCAGTCTTCCTCCAGTCTCAAGGTCACAAGGAAGAAATATCCCTGCACCTGATTCCTTCACCTGAGTTCCCAGTTATTCTAGGCCTTCCTTGGCTTACTCGCCACAACCCTCGCATAGACTGGGTAACAAGCCAGGTTGTGGAATGGGGCCCTGCATGCCATGCCTCTTGTCTGCTCTCTAGCTCTCCTGTGTCTCCTGCCGAGCCCCCTGATCTCACCGAGTTATCTCAAGTTCCCACAGAGTACTGGGATCTCAAGGAGGTATTCAGCAAGAGCAGGGCCGCCGTTCTTCCTCCGCACCGGGCCTACGACTGTGCCATCGACTTGCTCCCTGGGACTACCCCTCCTCGTGGCAGACTGTTTTCACTCTCTCAGCCAGAACGCAAGGCCATGGAGGAATACCTCAAAGATGCCCTGGTCTCTGGGTTTATTCGACCCTCCACTTCACCTGCTGGAGCCGGCTTCTTCTTTGTCGGCAAGAAGGATGGGGGGCTCCGACCATGTATTGATTACAGGGGCCTGAATAAGATCACTGTGCGCAACCGATATCCCCTTCCGCTGATGTCCACAGCTTTCGACCTGCTCCAAGGCGCCACCGTCTTCACCAAGTTGGACCTACGGAACGCATACCACCTCATCCGTATCCGACAGGGAGACGAGTGGAAGACTGCCTTTAACACCCCGTCTGGGCACTACGAATACCAGGTGATGCCCTTCGGACTCACCAACGCACCAGCTGTTTTTCAGGCCCTAATCAACGACGTCTTAAGGGACATGATTAACCTATACGTTTTTGTCTACCTCGACGACATCCTTATCTTTTCCAAGACCGTGCAGGAGCACCGCCACCATGTCCGCCAGGTTCTCCAGAGGCTGCTACAGAACAATCTGTTCGCCAAGGCCCAGAAATGCGAATTTCATGTTCCCGAGGTCTCCTTTCTGGGATTTATTGTACGGACAGGCCAACTCCAAATGGACCCTGCCAAGACCCTGGCCGTCCGGGATTGGCCTACTCCCAAGTCCGTTAAGGAGGTTCAGCGGTTCTTAGGATTCGCTAACTTCTACCGCAAGTTCATCAGGAACTTCAGTTCTGTGGCAGCACCCATGTCAGACCTCACCAAAGGGACAGGTGGATCTTATGGCTGGTCTCCTCAGGCAGAAAAGGCATTCAAAGACCTCAAGGACCGCTTCTGCACGGCACCCATTCTGGTTCTCCCGGACACCTCCCAACCATTCATCGTGGAGGTGGACACCTCGGACAGTGGTGTCGGCGCGGTGCTCTCTCAACGTTTGGAAGGAAAGCTGCACCCCTGCGCTTACTTCTCCCACCGCCTGAGTCCTGCTGAGTCCCGGTACGATGTGGGGGATCGAGAACTGCTAGCGGTCAAACTGGCCCTTGAGGAGTGGAGGCACTGGCTGGAGGGAGCACAACATCCATTCCTGGTTTGGACTGACCACAAGAACCTGGAGTACCTCCAGCAAGCCAAGAGACTGAACCCTCGACAGGCTAGGTGGGCCCTGTTTTTCAGTCGGTTTGACTTCACCCTCTCATACCGCCCCGGCTCCAAGAACACCAAACCTGACGCACTGTCCAGACTGTTCTCTGCCACTAACAGGGAGAATGAAGTCGGGCCTATTATCCCTGTGTCCCGGATTGTGGCCCCTGTCCGCTGGGGTATTGAGGAGGCTGTCCGACGAGCCCAACGCCAGGACCCCGGTCCTGGGACGGGGCCACCAGGCCTCTTGTACGTCCCACATCAAGCCCGGGCCAAGGTTCTCCAGTGGGGTCACTCTTCCCCTCTCACCGCCCACCCGGGAGCTCGGAGGACCCTGGACTTCCTGAAAAGACGCTTCTGGTGGCCTAACATGGAGAAGGAAGTAAGGTCATTTGTCCTGTCCTGTGAGGTTTGCACCAGAACCAAGAACCCACGACAGCGTCCCCAGGGTCTCCTGCATCCTCTGACCATTCCCCGGCGTCCCTGGTCCCACGTGGCAGTCGACTTTATCACGGGTCTCCCTGAGTCACAAGGTAACACGGTCATTTTGGTCTTAGTTGACAGATTCTCCAAGGCCTGCCGCTTCATACCACTGTGCAAACTCCCCTCTGCTCTTGAAACTGCGAAACTTTTGTTTAATCATGTCTTCCGAGTCTTTGGTCTTCCACAGGACATCGTCTCAGACCGAGGGCCCCAGTTCTCCTCCCGAGTGTGGCACGGGTTCTGCAAGGTCATCGGAGCCACTGCCAGCCTCTCCTCTGGGTTTCACCCACAGTCCAATGGTCAGACGGAGAGGCTCAACCAGGACCTGGAAACCACCCTGCGAGGCCTGGCTATGGATAACCCGACATCGTGGAGCACCTGGCTGCCATGGGCAGAGTACGCCCACAACACCCTGCAGTCATCGGCCACCAAGCTGTCGCCATTCCAGTGCCAATTCGGGTTCCAGCCACCTCTGTTCCCGGACCAGGAGGAGGACGCGGGGGTGCCCTCGGTCAACCAATATGTGAGACGGTGTCGCAAGACCTGGAGCAAGGTCAGGAAGACCCTCATACAGACCTCCAGAACCAACCAGACTCAGGCCAACCGCCATAGAAGACCTGCACACGCTTTCCGCCCTGGGCAGCGTGTTTGGCTGTCCACTAAGGACCTTCCACTGCGGGTGGAGAACCGCAAGCTTGCTCCTCGCTACATTGGCCCCTTCAAGGTGGTGCGCAGGGTGAACCCTGTCTCCTACCGGCTCCAGTTGCCCCGGACTGTGAGGATCAACCCCACTTTCCATGTTTCCCTGTTACGGCCCGTACTGACGTCTACGTATGCCCCTGCCCCTAGGAACCCCCCACCCCCCCGCATCTTCCAGGGGCAGACTGTGTTCACTGTGAATCGCCTGCTTGACTCCCGCCGGGTCCGCGGCGGGTTGCAATATCTGGTGGACTGGGAGGGCTATGGTCCTGAGGAGCGCTGCTGGGTTCCTGCTCGGGATGTCCTTGATAAAGAACTATGTCGGGACTTCCATTCGGCCCATCCGGATCGCCCTGGGAACGTCAGGAGACGCTCCTAGAGGGGGGGGTCCTGTTAGGACTAGGACTGTTTTGGCCTCTAGAGGCCGCTGTTATTTCCTTTTCATGTCGTGTTTATTTTGGCCTCTAGAGGCCGCCACTGTTCCTGTGTCTTGTGTTTGTGTTAATTGCCTAATTATCTTCACCTGTGTCCTTAATTAGTTTGTCTATTTATACCCCTGAGTTCAGTCCTCTTGTCACGGAGTCTTTGTGCTGTTATGTTTATCTCCAGTTTCCTTTGTACTGTGTTTTTTGATCTTCTTAGCTTTTGAATTTTTGCACTTTGCTTTTCTTTTGGATTATACTCTTTGGTTTTTTTTTTGTCTTTTGTTTTGCCCTGTATATAGTGTATATAGTTTAAATAAACCTTTTGATTCTTTTTCTACTTCCGCCTCACGCCTCTGCATTTGAGTCATCCCCCTGGTGGCCTAGTGGGGGTTTGCTGGATTATCACACCAACGAACCAGGTTCGAATCCCAGCAAAACCCTAACACATCTACCACTTCCTCCGAGAGGTGCAGAACAATGCGCACGAAGCCTACTGCAAACACACACTGTAAGTGCTTTGTTCTTGTACTGAGTTGGGTAGCCTATGTTGCAAATGATGTGCGCTCCTGTGGGGGCTTTCCTCGGGCTGTCGCCCCTCTCCTCCTTTATTGCTGTTTTGTTTGAGTGTGTATTTACGGAAGCCGCGAGACCCTTCATATAATCTTTTTTTATTCACCTTGTTATCCCGAGATTACGACATAATTCATTCGAGATCTCGAGAAAACAAAACCATTATTCCGAGATCTCGAGAAAACAAAACAATTATTTCATAATCTCAGCTGGATCACTGTATCTCCGTCGGTAGAGACGAAGCCGGGCCAGTCTTCTGCGGAGGTGCCGCGGACTAATTTTGAAATTATCCCTTATTAAAAGACTTAATGCAATCTCTCCCTGTGTCAACCCCTGATCAAAATATTGCCTTATTAGGTGATCAATTATTCCAGACATTATATCTACTTTTTAAGTTCATGCTATAGTGCATACAATTTTAGAGATATAGCCTACATGTGCATATGCATTTTTGTTGGTGTTCTCACAAACAGGTGAAATAAATCAGTTTAAATTTGGCCTATGGACATAGCCTGGCCTATTCTCAGCCATTACAAAATCTGTTGTCTGACCATAATTTAACTGATCTGTATACCACCATGCTACTAGATAACAAAATGCCTGTTTGTTTTATTTCATGTGAGATGTTGATAAATGTGAGCTTCAACAAAATGATAAGAGCACCTCTCTGAGTGTCACGTTTACGTAAAAAAAGGTGTGCGTGCACGAGCATGGTCGCGTGCAAAAGTGTCCCGGTTTCAGACTAGGGAAATCTGGTCACCCTAACCCAGAGTAACTGAGAAGGAAAACTTTGAGGGCGATTTTCTCCCTTTCCTGTTTTAAGAGGTATGCACTTTCAAAAGGCCACACATTCTTCAAATATTGTCAGATCTCCACATGGAAGGCATCATTGGAAAGCTTACAAACTGTACTTTCTGAATCTGTCAGTAACTCAAAATGCCCCCGGGCAGACATGTGTCCCTGGATTTCGTGATCTGACACTATACAGTGCTGCTTGAAAGTTTGTGAACCCTTTAGAATTTTCTATATTTCTGCATAATATGACCTAAAACATCATCAGATTTTCACACAAGTCTTAAAAGTAGATAAAGAGAACCCAGTTAAACAAACGAGACAAAAATATTATACTTGGTCATTTATTTATTGAGGAAAATGAGCCAATATTACATATCTGTGAGTGGCAAAAGTATGTGAACCTCTAGAATTAGCAGTTCATTTGAAGGTGAAATTAGAGTCAGGTGTTTTCAATCAATGGGACGACAATCAGGTGTGAGTGGGCACCCTGTTTTATTTAAAGAACAGGGATCTATCAAAGTCTGATCTTCACAACACACGTTTGTGGAAGTGTATCATGGCACGAACAAAGGAGATTTCTGAGGACCTCAGAAAAAGCGTTGTTGATGCTCATCAGGCTGGAAAAGGTTACAAAACCATCTCTAAAGAGTTTGGACTCCACCAATCCACAGTCAGACAGATTGTGTACAAATGGGGGAAATTCAAGCCCATTGTTACCCTCCCCAGGAGTGGTCAACCAACAAAGATCACTCCAAGAGCAAGGTGTGAAATAGTCGGCGAGGTCACAAAGGACCCCAGGGTAACTTCTAAGCAACTGAAGGGCTCTCTCATGTTGGCTAATGTTAATGTTCATGAGTCCATCATCAGGAGAACACTGAACATCTATGGTGTGCATGGCAGAATTGCAAGGAGAAAGCCACTGCTCTCCAAAAAGAACATTGTTGCTCATCTGTAGTTTGCTAAAGATCACGTGGACAAGCCAGAAGGCTATTGGAAAAATGTTTTGTGGACGGATGAGACCAAAATAGAACTTTTTGATTTAAATGAGAAGCATTATGTTTGGAGAAAGGAAAACACTGCATTCCAGCATAAGAACCTTATCCCATCTGTGAAACATGGTGGTGGTAGTATCATGGTTTGGGCCTGTTTTGCTACATCTGGGCCAGGACGGCTTGCCATCATTGATGGAACAATGAATTCTGAATTATACCAGCGAATTCTAAAGGAAAATGTCAGGACATCTGTCCATGAACTGAATCTCAAGAGAAGGTGGGTCATGCAGCAAGACAACGACCCTAAGCACACAAGTCGTTCTACCAAAGAATGGTTAAAGAAGAATAAAAAGTTAATGTTCTGGAATGGCCAAGTCAAAGTCCTGACCTTAATCCAATCGAAATGCTGTGGAAAGACCTGAAGCGAGCAGTTCATGTGAGGAAACCCACCAACATCCCAGAGTTGAAGCTGTTCTGTACGGAGGAATGGGCTAAAATTCCTCCAAGCCGGTGTGCAGGACTGATCAACAGTTACCGGAAACGTTTAGTTGCAGTTATTGCTGCACAAGGGGGTCACACCAGATACTGAAAGCAAAGGTTCACATACTTTTGCCACTCACATATATGTAATATTGGATTATTTTCCTCAATAAATAAATGACCAAGTATAATATTTTTGTCTCATTTTTTAAACTGGGTTCTCTTTGTCTACTTTTAGGACTTGTGTGAAAATCTGATGTTGTTTTAGGTCATATTTATGCAGAAATATAGAAAATTCTAAAGGGTTCACAAACTTTCAAGCACCACTGTATAGTAACGGTTCGCCACTGGGAAAAAAAAACCCCAAAAAGGTATGTTTCATTGTCCTTTACAAATATTCAACGTAACAGTTGATGAAGTGTGCAAAGCGAAATATGCTTACCGATGAAAACTTATAGAAAACTGCTTCAAACTTCTACACGCACTGACGCACACACTAACATACCCGCTTTCAGTTTTGTCATCGAATAATTGCTTTGAATCAGAATAAAACTTTACCTGGGGGCAGTTAGGAAGTAAAACAGACAGAAACAGATCAACAGTGATTCTATAAGAGATGAGAGAAACTGTGATTGAATAACGTTTAACAGCATGCCTTCACTATGACGGACATCTTCAACACCCACAGTCCGCAGAGCTTTCCATTCAAATGCGTCTGTGTGTGCCAAGTACATCTCTCTCACACCACAGCTTTTTCAGTTCCCGCAAAACAACTACAGTTACAAACTCACGTCATGTTCAATGCCACAATCCATTCAGAGTGAATTCAAGTCGACAAAGACAGGCTCCTTTAGAGAACTCCAAGCTCTGAAGGTCAGCCTCAGCAATGCGTCTGCAACGCGGCTGGTTCGAAGAAGGTGACTGTTGAACCTTCGCTCGCTTTTCGAAAAGAATTCCTTGGTTGTGAATTGAATTTGCTGCTTTTATGTGGCCAATTTAGCGCCGTTACGTCCAAAGACACTTGATGATGTTCGAAAGTTCTGGCCTTGTCAGAACTTTTCGATTAAAATCTCAAATGATGCTTGTCGAAAAGCCAGGACTAGGAAAAATATCATAAAAATGGTAGTGGCAATGGTGAAATCTAAACAAAACATGTTAATGGTCATTAAAAACATCCTTATTCTTATCCTCACATTCACTTTGGAAAAGGTTTGTCTTTATGTGAACACACTGATTGATAGCGTAAACACATTGTTGTAATTTCCTTTAATTGCAGGACTCTCATTACAGGAGCTTCATTGTACAATGATCTCACACAGTCTGATGCGTATTAAAGCCTTCCGATTTCATAAAATCTGTGAAATTTCGTTCCCTCTGAAATTTGCTCATTGAGATAATATGTTTACGGGTCTGTCTCAGAAACTGGGTACTGTGGGGGTACCCCACTAAATATACTCACAGTCAATAAACTATACGGTTTTGAATGGTGATGTTGGTTTTAATTTGAAATAAAATGATGAAAGAAATAACACAGATAAAACTAAATCTTTGATGTGAATATTCAGAATTTGGCAAAAATTCTGCAAATTTGTGGAAAAATGGCGGCTTGATCTGGGACATGATAAATGGTCGACTACATCGCATTCCCTTAAAAAGGTTGTAGTCCACTGAAAAGTCTACAGTTATCACTAATTGTATTTTAAGTTATAACTTTATACACCTAAGGATTGGTGCGCTCACAGAATAATCATAACCGTAAAAAAACATCATGCAAAATATTTGATCACCGTCGTAACTCCATTTTCCGCAAACCCAAAACCAATACGATCGTGTGTTTTGATCT
The DNA here is from genome assembly GCF_027579695.1 of Neoarius graeffei. Lineage (NCBI taxonomy): Eukaryota > Metazoa > Chordata > Actinopteri > Siluriformes > Ariidae > Neoarius > Neoarius graeffei. The sequence continues at coordinate 15,616,276 of NC_083572.1, forward strand.
AAACGGAAAGCCTCAGGGTCAAGGTCACGACCTCACCAAAAGTAGTAACTTAAAATCACTACGCCATATAAAAATTTAGTTATAAATCTGCGATTTTGTTTTTTAAAACGAAAGCTGAAAGTTAGGTATAGAATATGTTTCTTACAGAACATGTTACGATGGTAGCTGGTCTTGTATGAATTTCTGAGCTATAAAATGAGTTGTGGTCTATTTTTTACCGTAGCGTGTTATTTGTGTGCGGGGAAGGACACACATTAACAATGTGCATGTGTAGAATGGAATTTTCCACTCCAACAGTTAGAAGTTGATCGTGCTTCCATTTGTGGTCTCTCTGTTACGCGGGTGATCTGTTCGGACGTTATCGCTGAAAAGATGAGTTTTGACAGTCTTATTTTGTTTTAGTCTTGCAGTATAAGGCAATAGAATGTTTCTTTTTCATCTTACTTTCATATTTTGTAGTATTTGCGTATTTTTGGCCAATATTTTGTGACCATGGTCAATTTAGATTGAACTTTTGATAGAATCTATGGCCAGTCATTTTGCCCCGCCCCCGCCTCGCGCTCTGTCCGGTGCGGCAGTGATGTCCCGATGCTCGCACGCCGCAGCAGAGACCCGCGCGACCTTCAGCCGGTACAGTCGCTGTTCTTTAACCGCCGCCGTTTTTCTCATCTTTCCGGTGTGTTCTTGATTTTTCCATTGTGTCCTATTTCGCCATATCAAATACCCAAAATGTCTCATATTATTCATATTTAAGTGAATAATCCATTCAGCAATCAAAAACAGGAAATTTATTCAATATTTTCACTCATCTGTGAAGGAGGGGCTTTAATTCTTCATGATGTAGTTATTTTATATGGAAATCAATTTTACAAAAGCATTTGAATTGTAATCAAAAACATTTTCCACAGTGGAGGCCAGATAAAGCAAGATACTATCTTTATTCTTATTAAACATGACAAAAGAAATACTGAATGTTAGGTAAATGCAAAAAAAAAAAGTAAAATTAGAAAATGTATTTATTGACCATAATGTCCCAAATGAGAGACCAGTTTCTGAGACGGACCCTTATTTCTGTAATATCTCACAAAATATCAGGCCATTCCATGGCTGGGAAGTTATTTAATTTAATAATGTGCACGAAATTGCTCGCTTCGTGCAGTCAAGCAGAGAGAGGAAGTCCGTGTGCACATGTGCAGATTTACCACTGACAGTTCCATCATTCTGTCACTAAACGAACAGCTGATCACACCGAGGTGCTCGCTGACCGCCAATATTTATTAGTTTGGTCCTGTGTTTCCTTTCCTTCGTATATAACATAACGTCTTTTCTTCTCGCTTTCCGCTACTGTAGTCGGTCTTTCACGTTTCATTCGCGTCCTCCATTTTCCTCTCCTGTTTCAAATTTGTATCCCACAATGCCTTGCGCGAATGGGGAAAGCCCCCCACATGATGCATGACGTAGTGTCTTGTACTGCGTCATGGTGAAGCAGGCAAAAATAGCGGAGAATTTAAGGCCACATGGCCCTAAATTCATCAACTGTTCTATTTTAAAAAAAACTAATAAAATTGGAAGTCTGTGATTCAAATTCGGTAGTTTTCAGTCCACTAAACAAAAATAATTAGGTGTCGGGAAAATTCTTTTTATGACCTACACTTGAAAAATCTGAAAGGCAGTCTACTTTTAAATGCATAGCAGAACTGCGTTGACGGATAAATAGTCAAAAATACTTTTGGACTTCTTTCTGACCACTTTTGAAGGAAAAATAAAAGCATAGCGAGCCGAATGTTGCTCATTCACTGAGCATCTGTGGTTGAGCACAGCCTTAAAAAATTAAATAAAAGTGTACGGCTCGGCCAATAACTTTTGGAGTAGGGGGCATTGGGAAACTAGTAGGAGGCAGATCTAAACCCACCGCGATGTGAAAAAAGGCGGGCGGTCTGGGGAAGAAAATATAGATGTAAAGTCGTGCATTTTGAGCGATCCAGAATGCAACAATTTGCATCTCAGAGTAAATAAAATAATGTTCTTAATCTCATGATTTAGATGGGTAATATGTGAAAAATATAAAATTAATGAAAGCCTCTTTGATGGTGATTTCATGGCAATTTGACCCATTTTCAAGTTTTATAGGTCAACCATGGGTCAACTTGTAATATATGTGGAATCGCTTGCGACCCATATGGTATCCCATGGGGAAAGTGGGGAGACTTGGGACATGTTTGTTCATTAATTGTTCTGTGGGAAAAAAAATAAATAAAATTGGAAGTCTGTGATGCGATTCGGAGGTTTCAGTTTCGAAAACTAAGAGGTAAGAGTAGAATAATATAAAAGTACAGACACTTGGTTTATTTTACTTCTGTGATTTTTAAATTGTTCGTTTTTGGATTACGCTTCATTTTTGTGGCTACTGCCTCATAGAGTAAATATATATTAATGCTATATTTACTGTAGGGACATGGGATCAGAAAACAATTTTATTTATAAGCAGTAGCCACATGGCCCCATAGGGTACTTTTTTTTTTTTTTGCGATATCTTCCTTCATAGGGGTGGCACGGTGGTGTAGTGGTTAGCGCTGTCGCCTCACAGCAAGAAGGTCCGGGTTCGAGCCCCGTGGCCGGCGAGGGCCTTTCTGTGCGGAGTTTGCATGTTCTCCCCGTGTCCGCGTGGGTTTCCTCCGGGTGCTCCGGTTTCCCCCACAGTCCAAAGACATGCAGGTTAGGTTAACTGGTGACTCTAAATTGACCGTAGGTGTGAATGTGAGTGTGAATGGTTGTCTGTGTCTATGTGTCGGCCCTGTGATGACCTGGCGACTTGTCCAGGGTGTACCCCGCCTTTCGCCCGTAGTCAGCTGGGATAGGCTCCAGCTTGCCTGCGACCCTGTAGAACAGGATAAAGCAGCTAGAGATAATGAGATGAGATGAGATCTTCCTTCATATTCATCATAAGTGCTACCGGGCGAGGTTTGTTTTGCCTGGCAACACTTGTTCACTTTGTGATAGAAGCATGAAATTTGGCACACTAGCTCAAGTTGATATATATAATAATTCTAGATATGGCGGGATTTCGGGCGGCACGGTGGTGTAGTGGTTAGCGCTGTCGTCTCACAGCAAGAAGGTCCGGGTTTGAGCCCCATGGCCAGCGAGGGCCTTTCTGTGTGGAGTTTACATGTTCTCTCCGTGTCCGCGCGGGTTTCCTCCGGGTGCTCCGGTTTCCCCCACAGTCCAAAGACATGCAGGTTAGGTTAACTGGTGACTCTAAATTGACCGTAGGTGTGAATGAGAGTGTGAATGGTTGTCTGTGTCTATGTGTCAGCCCTGTGATGACCTGGCGACTTGTCCAGGGTGTACCCCGCCTTTCGCCTGTAGTCAGCTGGGATAGGCTCCAGCTCGCCTGCGACCCTGTAGGACAGGATAAAGTGGCTAGAGATAATGAGATGGCGGGATTTCAAATTCGGCTTCTAAACCCTGGAATACACGTATGCAAAATCCACCCAACATGAAAACGAGGCTATAAACGAATGTTCTTTTGTTTTCAAGGTATAAGACTGCTTACAAAAAAATAACCTAACTTCATTGCGATCTCATGTATGGCAAGGTATCTGAAGTCCTTCCCAGTTCTAAATCCTACCCATAGTTCGTCAACAGAGATAACATGAAATATCGATACAACTAACACAACTAATTCAGTGTCTATTGTTCTTATCGTGACTTTCCGACGCCCTTTCAAAGAGACGTCTAAGACGTGGAGAACAATGCACGTATCAGCTTCCTCTTGTGTGCACGGTTGAAGAGTGGAAGGATCATTTCTTTCTGGTTCTTTCTGGAGCACAGGACCTTTTCTCCGAATGTGGAGTAAAGTTCTTTCCCTTCAACATGACATGATGCTGCTTTTTCAGCAAGAAGATGAAAGAGCTCCTCCTCGTCTTCATCTACTCGTAAAAAGGAGTGCCAGTTATTCGGGATTCTGGTCGTTGGCAATACCCTTCTGCGTATTCTTCCCTCCTTACGATAGAAACAAATTCTAAATTAGCGATAGAGAATATATTAAAATTAAAGCCGCAAGCGGCCTCGACGGGCCCTCGCGCCAGCGGCCAAGGGGGGCGGGGGCATGCGTCCCCGCGAAATACCTTCCACAGCTTCTTTGGCAAGAGACATTACTCCCACAATGGTGACAAAGCACAGAATTGGACACAGAGTACACGGTGCGCTGAGATGTTGTCATGGACAGAACATTGTGTGCCATGGCTTCCCAACCAAATTAATGTATTTACCTCATCAGTCACCAAGCTATAGCTACATAGGATTGTCTTCTGTTAGACATCTATTAGTCTGTATGTAACGCTACAACACTTGCTCCCGACTGCCTACCCATTCCCCACAAGTCATGTGTGTTTAAGGCAACCAAAACAACATACTCCTGGTGCCTCATGATTGTAAACACCTCTCCTGCAACTGCTACAGTGCAATGAGCGCCCCCAGTGGTCCACAAGTCATGTGTGTTTAAGGCAACCAAAACAACATACTCCTGGTGCCTCATGATTGTAAACACCTCTCCTGCAACTGCTACAGCGCAATGAGCGCCCCCAGTGGTGAAAGTTCACCAAATTTGGTATACATGTCAAGGGACCTATGAAGAGTTGTTTTGTAAAGTTTGATCAAGTTTGACCAATCAGAAGCCGAGATATAATTTGTTGCCTGAAAACAGCGCCCCCAGTGGCAAAAGTTCACAAAATTTGGCACATATGTCAGGTGACCTGTTAAGAGTGTGCGTATCAAGTTTGATCAAGATTGAGAAAATAGAAGATGAGATATTGATTTTTGAAGAATAAATTTTTTGGTTTCTCCCATGTCAGTAGGTGGCGCTATGCTGCACATGAGCGATTATGAGTTGGAAAAATAAGTGTCTACAACAGCAACGTACTGTCACAAGGTAGTGGTGTGAAGGAGAAGCATTATGGAATTATTTACCAAAAACCTGTTTTGGAGCAATTGCGTTGGCCAAAAACAGCGCCCCCCATGGACGAAAATTCCCAAAATGAGGTGTACATGACATGGGAGGTAGTAAGAGGGTGGCCATGAAGTTTGACCAAATTTGAGGAAAGATTGGATTTTTTGCCCAAAAATAGCGCCCCCAGTGGCGAAATATCACAGAAATTGGGTAACATGTCAGACGCCCAATGAGTGATTTGCGTGTGAAGTATGAGCAGTTTTGAGCAATTTGAAGATATGTTATGAATTTTTAAGCATGTAAAATTTTGCATTGAAAATTGATTGACGTATAACTTCTGAACGGTTTATTCTACGTGAAACGTATTTAGGAACTTTTGTCAGCCATGTCTGTAGATGATGTGTATCAATTTTGGTGACATTCCTATGAACGGTCTAGGAGGAGTTGCGCCGTTTTCGTGGCCATGCATTTCGCACAAAAGTGAAATTACCTTACTTCCTGTTGGGCGTGGCTAATGCATTGGCATTACATTTTTGTCCGGCTTAGTGAGATACATATGCGTACCAAATGGCATGCCACTACTACAAACTACATGGCAACCAGGCACCTTAATGCGGGAGGCCAAAATCACAATGAGTTAGGGGGCGCTATAGAGGCCCTGAGGCCCGCCTGGATCTGGGCTTCTGGTTCTCAGTAGCGGTGGGAGTCTAAGAAAAAGGAGCCAAATTTCGTGCGATGTCGACCATGGCAAGCGCCCCAAAAAGGGTCTTGTAAAGAGTTTGCTTGCCAAGTTTGACAAATCAGAAGCTGCAATATCATTTCTGCTATAACCCGCACCCCCAGGGGCGAAAGTGCAAAAAATTTGGCATACATGTCAGGTGAGCTATGAAGAGTTTGTGTATGAAGTTTGATGAAAATTGAGTAAACAGAAGATGAGATATAGATTTTTGAAGAATAAATTTTTTGGTTTTTCCCATGTCAGTAGGTGGCGCTATGCTGTACATGATTGATTATGAGATGGAAAAATAAGTGTCCACAACAGCAACGCACTATCACAAGGTAGTGGTGTAAAGGAAAAGCATTATGGAATAATTTACCAAAAACCCGTTTTGGAGAAATTGCGTCGGCCAAAAACAGCGCCCCCCATGGACGAAAATTCCCAAAATGTGGTATACATGACATGGGAGGTAGTAAGAGGGTGGCCGTGAAGTTTGACCAAATTTGAGGAAAGATTGGATTTTTTGCCCAAAAATAGCGCCCCCAGTGGCGAAATATCACAGAAATTGGGTAACATGTCAGAAGCCCAATGAGTGATTAGCGTGTGAAGTATGAGCAGTGTTGAGCAATTAGAAGATTTGTCATGAATTTTTTAGCATGTAAAATTTTGAAGTGAAAATTGATTGACGTATAACTTCTGAACGGTTTATCCTACGTGAAACGTATTTAGTAACTTTTGTCAGCCATGTCTCTAGATGATGTGTATCAATTTTGGTGACATTCCTATGAACGGTCTAGGAGGAGTTGCGCCGTCTTTGTGGCCATGCATTTCACACAAAAGTGAAATTACCTCACTTCCTGTTGGGCGTGGCTAATGCATTGGCATTACATTTTTGTCCGGCTTAGTGAGATACATATGCATACCAAATGGCATGCCACTACTACAAACTATATGGCAACCAGGCACCTTAATGCGGGAGGCCAAAATCACAACGACTTAGGGGGCGCTATAGAGGCCCTGAGCCCCGGCCAAGTGTGGGCTTTTGGTTCTGAGTAGCGGTGGCAATTCTCGGAAGTGGCGCCAAATTTCGCGCGTTTTCGCCCATGGCAAGCGCCCCGAAAATGGCCCAACAGCGGAGAAAAATAAAGAAGAATAATAATAGTGAACTCTTACAAGAACAATAGGGCCTTCGCCCTATAGGGCTCGGGCCCTAATTACGATGCAATAGTGAAAATATATTGAAATATGTTAACGCGACGTCATACCTTTCTTCAGCGAATATGGCTTATAAACATCCCAAACAATATCTACTCTTTCAATATCTACTCTTTCATTTGCTTCATTACGAAAGGCATAAATACTACGTCGATGTATTCTTGAAATGTAGTTGCAGTTCCTGTACCTGTATTCGTTTAGCCTCGTTTTCATGTTGGGTTGATTTTGCACACACGTATTCCAGGGTTTAGAAGCCGAATTTGAAATGTCCCCATATCTAGAATTATTATATACATCAACGTGAGTTAGTGTGCCAAATTTCATGCTTCTATCACAAAACAAACAATTCCATGTTTTTTTGTTGCTTAACAGCCAGACTACATGGGACAGATTTAAAATAAAATACAAACTAAAATGGGCCAAAGAAGAAGTATAGTGTTAAACAAATTTTTTTTTTTTAATTCCAAATTGGGCGGCACGGTGGTGTAGTGGTTAGCGCTGTTGCCTCACAGCAAGAAGGTCCGGGTTCGAGCCCCGTGGCCGGCGAGGGCCTTTCTGTGCAGAGTTTGCATGTTCTCCCCGTGTCCGCGTGGGTTTCCTCCGGGTGCTCCGGTTTCCCCCACAGTCCAAAGACATGCAGGTTAGGTTAACTGGTGACTCTAAATTGAGCGTAGGTGTGAATGTGAGTGTGAATGGTTGTCTGTGTCTATGTGTCAGCCCTGTGATGACCTGGTGACTTGTCCAGGGTGTACCCCGCCTTTCGCCCGTAGTCAGCTGGGATAAGCTCCAGCTTGCCTGCGACCCTATAGAACAGGATAAAGTGGCTAGAGATAATGAGATGAGATGAGAATTCCAAATTGCTTGTACTGTAGGTAAAAAAGAAATAATTTTGGAGCTGGAGGTGTGGGGTAATATGAAAAAGAAAAAAAACCACTCAGAATTTCTGAGATTAAAGTCGTAAATTTATTTAAAAAACCTTGAATATTCTCTGAGATTGTGGTCATACATTAAAAAAAAAGTGTCGCAAATTTTCGAAAATTTACAAAACAAAAAACAAACAAAAAACCCCCCTGAAAAATCTGGGTTTTTTTGTTTTCTTCATTTTGCAAAGTTGGATCAACGTGATCATACCACAGACGCCATGGCTGAGCCAAGAGTTATAGAAAAGGCAGTCCTCGATCGTGCAATATATAGAGGATATTACACGATTGCGTGAAGATATGAAGTTTATCTTCAACTGGTGAACATGTTCACAAGTGAGCAAAGTGAACGAGTGAAATTTTCAACACAAGAAGATAAACTTCATATCTTCATGCCACCGTGTATACGTGTGGACCGTGTATACGTCCTTTATACGAAAGACACATCCGCAAAAAAAAGTTAATCAAAAGAATTTTAATTTTGATCTGGTTCACCATTTTGACAACATGCATCGAGTCAGTGGGAAAACACTGGGAGTGACATCATCGGAGTGATATCGGGAATTATTATACATACAGGACACTTTTTCTATGGAATAAAAACATATTCTTTTCCCTTCTAGTGGGTTTCATTCATTTAGTTTAACAGAATGCAGTATTGTTCGCATATCGCTTATCCTACGTTTATTACGTCACTCTACCCAATGAAGAATGAGCGTTGAATATGGTTTACGATATTGCATGGTTGTCAAGACAACATGACGTCACACATCAGAGACGTAAAACTTCCGCCAGGTTTGTTTAGTTAAAAACGGTCTTCCGTTTTTGAGAGAATTTTGACTGCCTGTCGCTCCATTGTGTGTAGTTGTCGATGTTGATTTTAAAAGTAACTCAGTAAATTACACAGGGATGATAATAATAATAATAATAATAATAATAATAATAATAATAATAATAATAATTGGCTTGACTATGCAAGCATTGGTCTTTGCTAACACTACACCGGCTGGAAGGTAACTGGACTGCTGCACTAACAACACCAAATTGCAGGTAAGCTAGTGTTGGCCTTTGAGAATGCTGATATGAAAAGAGTGTATAATAATAATAATAATAATAATAATAATAATAATAACAACATTGGCTGGCTTTTTTTCGTGGTCTATCAGATATATTCCATTCACTGAGCACTCGTCTTCGACTCGTTCAATATCATGCTAGCTGAATGGAATGTATCTGATATACCACTCAACGCCAGCCAATATTATTTAGATATGTCACTCAGATCCACGATGTATTTCGTATACGAGTTTTTCAACACAAGAAGTTAAAATTCATGTCTTCAAGCCAAGCTGTGATTTTATTTTTATTATAGACACATTCACAAACAAAATGTACCCAAATTTATCAAAACAAGTCATCTATTTCCTCACAAGTGACATATAGAGATTTATGTCACAGTTTTAGTTCTCAATATCCCGTAGTAATATAGTTTGTAAGAAAAATGCAAGCGGCGCATTTCCCAGTCAAACAGTCATGTCTATATAATATAAAAGAATAAAGCACTTTAAGTATTGAAGCCAGGAAGCATGTGATTGTTGTGTTTCCTGGATGCAACGGGAGATGAATGTGTAAACTACCCAGCCTTGTTTCCCCATGTCCTTTTCTGTCTTAGTTGTTTATAACTGTATTTATGTAATTATTGTGCAAGAGCAGTTTCCTGTTACTTTTGGTGCATGGGTTTTTCTCGTTCACCCAAATCTCTGCTACAGTGGTGCTTGAAAGTTTGTGAACCCTTTAGAATTTTCTATATTTCTGCATAAATATGACCTAAAACATCATCAGATTTTCACACAAGTCCTAAAAGTAGATAAAGAGAACCCAGTTAAACAAATAAGACAAAAATATTATACTTGCTCATTTATTTATTGAGGAAAATGATCCAATATTACATATCTGTGAGTGGCAAAAGTATGTGAACCTCTAGGATTAGCAGTTAATTTAAAAGTGAAATTAGTCAGGTGTTTTCAGTCAACGGGATGACAATCAGGTGTGAGTGGGCACCCTGTTTTATTTAAAGAACAGGGATCTATCAAAGTCTGATCTTCACAACACGTTTGTGGAAGTGTATCATGGCACGAACAAAGGAGATTTCTGAGGACCTCAGAAAAAGCGTTGTTGATGCTCATCAGGCTGGAAAAGGTGATAAAACCATCTCTCAAGAGTTTGGACTCCACCAATCCACAGTCAGACAGATTGTGTACAAATGGAGGAAATTCAAGACCATCGTTACCCTCCCCAGGAGTGGTCGACCAACAAAGATCACTCCAAGAGCAAGGCGTGTAATAGTCGACGAGGTCACAAAGGACCCCAGGGTAACTTCTAAGCAACTGAAGGCCTCTCTCACATTGGCTAATGTTAATGTTCATGAGTCCACCATCAGGAGAGCACTGAACAACAATGGTGTGCATGGCAGGGTTGCAAGGAGAAAGCCACTGCTCTCCAAAAAGAACATTGCTTCTCGTCTGCAGTTTGCTAAAGATCACGTGGATAAACCAGAAGGCTATTGGAAAAATGTTTTGTGGACGGATGAGACCAAAATAGAACTTTTTGGTTTAAATGAGAAGCGTTATGTTTGGAGAAAGGAAAACACTGCATTCCAGCATCAGAACCTTATCCCATCTGTGAAACATGGTGGTGGTAGTATCATGGTTTGGGCCTGTTTTGCTGCATCTGGGCCAGGACGGCTTGCCATTATTGATGGAACAATGAATTCTGAATTATACCAGCGAATTCTAAAGGAAAATGTCAGGACATCTGTCCATGAACTGAATCTCAAGAGAAGGTGGGTTATGCAGCAAGATAACGACCCTAAGCACACAAGCTGTTCTACCCAAGAATGGTTAAAGAAGAATAAAGTGAATGTTTTGGAATGGCCAAGTCAAAGTCCTGACCTTAATCCAATTGAAATGTTGTGGAAGGACCTGAAGTAAGTAGTTCATATGAGGAAACCCACCAACATCCCAGAGTTGAAGCTGTTCTGTAGGGAGGAACGGGCTAAAATTCCTCCAAGCCGGTGTGCAGGACTGATCAACAGTTACCGGAAAAGTTTAGCTGCAGTTATTGCTGCACAAGGGGGTCACACCAGATACTGAAAGCAAAGGTTCACATACTTTTGCCACTCACAGATATGTAATATTGGATCATTTTCCTCAATAAATAAATGAGCAAGTATAACATTTTTGTCTCATTTGTTTAACTGGGTTCTCTTTATCTACTTTTAGGACTTGTGTGAAAATCTGATGATGTTTTAGGTCATATTTATGCAGAAATATAGAAAATTCTAAAGGGTTCACAAACTTTCAAGCACTACTGTACTGTGACATCAACATGACTGAGCTGAGAGTTATAGCAAATGCAGTCTTTGTAGTCGCTGTGCTTCCTTGACTAAAAAAAATTGTGAATTTATTTCTCGTAAATTTGTGACGTTTTTCTTGCAAATTTATGATTTTATAATCTCAGAGAATATATGGGGTTTTTTTCATAAATTTATTAATTTAATCTCAGAAATTTGGAGCTTTATCTTAGAATATTACCCTCCTTCGTAATTGTTTTTACCTAGTACACTATCGTCGGATGCCATTCCCTTGGAACAAGAAACCTTCGCTGCTGTGGTAACAGTTCACACACAGGCTAAAACAGTGGCTCCTGAACTTTATAGTAAAGAATATTGCACAGATTTAGAAACATCCTATTATAATGAAAGTATGCTTTCATTCCCAATCCTCCTGTTTCTCCTACAGGAAGAGGAAATTACTGTGCAGATTACATCGACACAATTGAACATCAAATGCTCTTCCAATTCTCAATGATGCGCACAAGTAGCTTGTCATAAATTGCCTTCACAGTGACACTAATGATCAGACTATGAATGATATTATCATCTGACTTGATGATGTTATAATTGGTATCGTACATAAAAACGACTTGCCGACTTACAAGGAAGCATGGGGCTGGGGGGTGCATTTCTCCTTCCATTTATCCAATTATTGCCGTTACTAACCTTACCACAAAGTGCTGTGGTGGCACAATTACACATGTGCACATTACCCTCAAACCCACGCTGCTGCCATCTTCGCTTTTAACAAGGAAAATAAGTACTCTCCAGATCAGATAATAACAGCAGCAAAGCAACTCCAAGCAATTATAGACGGCTTTATCTGTTCGTTTCGAGAGCAGGACATTAGTGCTCTTGATGAGTCTTGCTCACTGAGAGTGCAAGTGATCACCGAGAAGAGAAGAATCTGCATGGTCCTACTTGTATGGCAGAATTCATGCTGATGCATGTCCTAAAGACCACTGCACTCATCAGTCTGTTTAAAGGAGGTGTGGTTTGTTTGGCTGTCAATCTGAGTGTAGGGGGTGTGGCTTCTCAATCGGTCAGCCTCAATATAGAAGGCGGGGTTTCTCTGCCTGTCAGTCTGTGATATACCACTTAGTCCTGGGTATGACTTTAAACTGGTGAGTCTCAGGTCAAGGAGGACTTGAGTATTGGGGAAAGTGGAGTTATCCCTCAATCATCATTGCTCCCAGGTCCACTCTGACCCGGAGTGGTAGCACCTGCCTGGGTTCCAGCTATGGATTAAATAGTACATTACCAATAAGGTGCTGGCAGCAGGGTGCTTTTCGGTGCAATGTGGCAGATGAACCCAACAGGGTCAATGGCACACCACCAGATGGCATGTGGAACAGCCATTCAAATGGCCAGAAGATGGTATCATTCAGCAAGTCAGTTGTCACTGTGGGGCAACTTCCATACCTGTCAAGTCTGTGGCACTTTTGTGCACCACTTGGCATCAGGTCTGGAGGTCCAGAGAGACAGCACGATGGGGGTACGACATCGTTTGTCTTACCTTGCTGTGCAAGGTGCTTCTATAGGAAAGGAAAGTCTGGTGTCACTCTGGTGTGGTTTCTGTGCATCCTAATGAAGCAGTCATCATCGCTCGTAATGGACAGCCAACGACGACGACAATGATATGCCACTGTCCCTGTCAATTCAATTGTTGGAGGTGTGGCCTGTCTGCCTGTCAATCTGAATATAGGGGGTGTGGCTTCTCAAAATGTCAGCTTCAATATAGAAGGTGGGACCTTTCAGTCAGACAGCACGGTGATGTAGTGGTTAGCACTGTCGCCTCACAGCAAGAAGGTCCTGGGTTCGAGCCTAGGGGCTAACGAGGAGTGTGGAGTTTGCATGTTCTCCCCGTGTCTGTGTGGGTTTCCACCGGGTGCTCCGGTTTCCACCACAGTCCAAAGGCATGCAGGTTAGGTTAATTGGTGGCTCTAAATTGACCGTAGGTGTGAATGTGAATGGTTGTTTGTGTCTATGTGCCGGCCCTGCGATGACCTAGCGACTTGTCCGGTGTGTACCATGCCTCTTGCCCATAGTCAGCTGGGATAGGCTCCAGCTTGCCTGCGACCCTGTAGAACAGGATAATGGATGGATGGACCTTTCAGTCCAAGTGAAGAAAGTGTCTGCTCTCTGTTTATTGTTCCACTAAAGTAGGCATGTCCAAACATTCAGCTTTTTGTAGAATAGTGATTCATAATGTCTCACACTCTACAGCATGCCCTGCTTTACACATACGCTTCATGTATCATCAACATGCATAAGACACATCCTACCAGGTCAATTTTGTAGAGAAGTACCAACTTGTCTTATCTTCATAGTTTGTTGTACAGACAACAGTGAACAACTTGACACATCAATTATACCACAATACAGTGCTGGAGGTCCTATAACATGTCCACTTCTACTTCATTAAATATGTATGCTGCCTCTTCACAGTGCACTTCAGGTGGGAAGCACATTGGCAACAAGTGCTACCGCTACAAAATAATACACCGTCTATTGTGCATACTGAACACACACTCGAATCTTAATTCGAAAAACGCTTTCCAGAGATCATGGGAATCCATCACAAACTCGAGAGGTTTGTTCTCTGCAACAAGAAAAAAAGCCAATGCTAGACACTGACAACTGTCAGGTGACAGCACTCTAACCCGAGATACATGCTCACAGGCTATATCTCCTTTTGCCTGGTCTCTGTCTCAAACTAATTGCAAAATTGGTAATAGCAGGCCATCCATACAATTACATCGTTAAAGAGTTAAGTGACAGACAGGTCTAATATCCATGTGCTGCGGAGGGGTCAGGACTTCAGACAGAGTCAGAGAGGGTCGGGCAAGCAATAAAGAGAAAAGAAATGAGAAAAGCGAGCTGAGAAAGGCATGAGAGAGAGACACAGATGGAAGCAGACATGAAGAACGGAAGACAGGAATACTAGCAGATGGCAGATGAGCAGAAATATGTACAAACGATCTGAAATAGAGCAGCATACACACACAGAGTACACACAGGGACCAACACCCAACCTGTTCTGTCTGTCAATCCATAGGACATTAAGTGAAATCCTATAAACAGAGCCCAAGGTGATACACACACACGCACGCACACACCACAGTGACTTACAGTCATCTAAAAATGATAAAAAGTGTTTCATGATGCTGACAAACAAAATATTAATAAATCACACTCTTGCAAACTTTATTTTACAGTCAACCTTTTTTTTTTTAATTATGTACATTGTTTAAATACAGTATGCACAATTATTATCCATACAGGCCACATTTTTCCTGGAATAAAAACATGCAGTCTATTCCCTTCAAGCGGGTTTCATTCATTTGGTTTGATAGCATGCAATATTGTTAGCATATCGCTTATCCTCCGTGCATTACGCCACTCTACCCAATGGAGAATGAGTGTGCAATATGATTACAATACTGCACGTTGTCAAGACAACACGATGTCACAAGTTGAAGACGTAAAACTTCCGTGCTCGTGAGTGACTGTGACAATTTGTAAACAAACATGGCAGCCAGGTTTGCTTCGTTAAAAACAGAAGATTTTAAGAGAATTTTGGCTGCCAGGTTGCTCTGTTGTGTGTTGTTCTTGATGTTGATTTTAAAAGTATCTAAGTAAATTACACAGGGAAATGAATACTTAAGTCTGAGTGAAAAATACTGTGGTGATCATGCATTAAAGAAGAGTCTGGAGACAGAAATCTTAGTTTATCGGTCGTTAGCCTGTGCTCGTAGCTCTTGGTAGCACTGGTTTGATTGCGCTAGCGTTGGCCTTCACTAACACTATTGATGAACACTACACCGGCTGGAAGGTAACTGGATTGCCACGCTAACAGCAGCGAATCACGGGTAAGCTAGCATTGGCCTTCGCTAACACTACTGCTTGATGCTACACTGGCTGCAAGGTAACTGGACTGCCACGCTAACAGCACTGAGTTGCGGGTAAGCTAGTGCTGGCCTTCAAGAATGCTGATATGAAGAGAGTGTATAATAATAATACAGGGCTCGACATTAACGCTTGTCCACTTGTCCGGGACAAGTGATACTTTATGTCGGACAAGTTCATCGTCTCAGTTACTTGTCCGATCGGACAAGTGCCAAAATACGCCGATATTAGGGTTACATATCAAATTTATCAGTTTATTCACATGATTTCCGAAGCATCTCACTCAACATATTGTTTTGATGAATCGCCGGATGTTTCTATTCAGAAAGAGCGATGTGCGCATGCGCAATATTCAGACCCTCCAGGATTTCGCGATGTTGCGATTTGCAACATCAACGCAAATTCAACCAATCCCCGCGAATTCAGGGCAGTGTTGCAATTATATCCAATCACCGCAACTTTCCCACAAATTTGACCAATCATTGGCGTCGTCTTGAGGTGACGTCGACAAACTACCTTCCGCCTTACTTCCGTGTATACGTTCAAGAGAAGCAGCATGTGCAAGTCAGTGTTTATATAGGCTTAAATTCTGTTACTGAAAGTGTGTTATGTTTACAGTGAAAAACTGTGTGCACTTTA
The DNA here is from genome assembly GCF_027579695.1 of Neoarius graeffei. Lineage (NCBI taxonomy): Eukaryota > Metazoa > Chordata > Actinopteri > Siluriformes > Ariidae > Neoarius > Neoarius graeffei. The sequence continues at coordinate 15,632,019 of NC_083572.1, forward strand.
CATTATTTTTTTACTTAATACAAGAAATTAATGGGGCGGCACGGTGGTGTAGTGGTTAGCGCTGTCGCCTCACAGCAAGAAGATCCGGGTTCGAGCCCCGTGGCCGGTGAGTGTCTTTCTGTGCGGAGTTTGCATGTTGTCTGCGTGGGTTTCCTCTGGGTGCTCCGGTTTCCCCTACAGTCCAAAGACATGCAGGTTAGGTTAACTGGTGACTCTAAATTGACTGTAGGTATGAAAGTGAGTGTGAATGGTTGTCTGTGTCTATGTGTCAGCCCTGTGATGACCTGGTGACTTGTCTAGGGTGTACTTGTCTAGGGTGGGAACGTCTGGCCGAGCACTCTGTCGGGGAGGTCTTTAACTCCCACCTCCAGGAGAGCTTCTCCCAGCTTCTGAGGGAGGCGGGGGACATTGAGTTTGAGTGGACCATGTTCTTTGCCTCCATTGTTGACGCGGCTGTTCAGAGCTGTGGCCGCAAGGTCTCCGGTGCCTGTCGTGGCGGCAATCCCCGAACCCGGTGGTGGACACCGGAAGTAAGGGATGCCGTCAAGCTGAAGAAGGAGTCCTATCGGGCGATGTTGGCCTCCGGGACTCCTGAGGCAGCTGATGGGTATCGGCAGGCCAGGCGTGCCGCAGCTCGGGCAGTTGCAGAAGCAAAAACTCGGAACTGGGAGGAGTTCGGTGAGGCCATGGAGGAGGACTATCAGTCGGCCTCGAAGAAATTCTGGCAAACCGTCTGGCGCCTCAGGAGGGGGAAGCAGTACTCTGCCAACACTGTTTACAGTGCGGGTGGGGAGCTGTTGACCTCGACTGGGGACGTTGTCGGGCGGTGGAAGGAATACTTCGAGGATCTCCTCAATCCCACTGTCACGTCTTCCATTGAGGAAGCGGAGGCTGATGACTCAGAGGTGGACTCGTCCATTACCCAAGCCGAAGTCACTGAGGTGGTTAGCAAGCTCCTCGGTGGCAAGGCACCAGGGGTGGATGAGATCCGCCCCGAGTATCTAAGTCTCTGGATGTTGTGGGGCTGTCTTAGCTGACACGCCTCTGCAACATTGCGTGGCGGTCGGGGACAGTGTCTCTGGAGTGGCAGACTTGGGTGGTGGTCCCTCTTTTTAAGAAAGTGGACCAGAGAGTGTGCTCCAATTATAGGGGAATCACACTTCTCAGCCTCCCAGGGAAAGTTTACTCCAGGGTACTGGAGAGAAGAATTCGGCCAATAGTCGAACCTCGGATCCAGGAGGAACAATGCGGTTTTCATCCTGGTCACGGAACACTGGACCAGCTCTATACCCTTCATAGGGTGCTCGTGGGTTCATGGGAGTTTGCCCAACCAGTCCACATGTGCTTTGTGAATTTGGAGAAGGCATTCGACCATGTCCCTCGTGGTATTCTGTGGGGGGTGCCTCGGGAGTATGGGGTTCGGGGATCTTTGCTAAGGGCTGTCCGGTCCCTGTACGAACGGAGCAGGAGTCTGGTTCGCATTGCCGGCAGTAAGTCAGACCTGTTCCCAGTGCATGTTGGACTCCGGCAGGGCTGCCCTTTGTCACCGGTTCTGTTCATAATCTTTATGGACAGAATTTCTAGGCGCAGCCAGGGGCCGGAAGGAATCCTGTTTGGGAACCACAGGATTTCATCTCTGCTTTTCGCAGATGATGTTGTCCTGTTGGCTTCTTCAAACCAGGACCTTCAGCATGCACTGGGGCGGTTTGCAGTCGAGTGTGAAGCAGCTGGGATGAAAATCAGCACCTCCAAGTCAGAGGCCATGGTTCTCGACCGGAAAAGGGTGGCTTGCCCTCTCCAGGTTGGTGGAGAAGTCCTGCCTCAAGTGGAGGAGTTTAAGTATCTCGGGATCTTGTTCACGAGTGAGGGAAGGATAGAGCATGAGATCAACAGGCGGATCGGTGTGGCCTCCGCAGTGATGCGGTTGCTTTACCGGTCCGTCGTGGTGAAGAAGGAGCTGAGCCAAAAGGCGAAGCTCTCGATTTACCGGTCGATCTACATTCCGACTCTCACCTATGGTCATGAGCTTTGGGCAATGACTGAAAAAACAAGATCGCGGATACAAGCAGCCGAAATGAGTTTCCTTTGCAGGGTGGCTGGGCGGTCCCTTAGAGATAGGGTGAGAAGCACAGTCACTCAGGAGGAGCTCGGAGTAGAGCCGCTGTTCCTCCACATCGAGAGGAATCAGCTGAGGTGGCTCGGGCATCTCTTTTGGATGCCTCCTGGACGCCTCCCTGGGGAGGTGTTCCAGGCATGTCCCCCCAGGAGGAGGCCCCGGGGAAGACCCAGGACACGCTGGAGGGACTATGTCTCTCGGCTGGCCTGGGAACGCCTCGGTGTTCTTCCCGAGGAGCTGGCTGAGGTGTCTGGGGAAAGGGAAGTTTGGGCTTCCATGCTCAGACTGCTGCCTCTGCGACCCGGCCCCGGATAAGTGGAAGAAGACGAGACGAGACGAGAATAATAATAATAATTTTGGCTGGCTTTTTTTTCATGGTCCATCAGATATATTCCATTCAGCTCGCATGATACTGAACTCGTCTTCCACTCGTTCAATATCATGCTAGCTGAATGGAATATATCTGATAGATCACTCAAAGCCAGCCAATATTATTTAAATATTTTGACTATTTTATGAAGCCAGAGAATTTTTTTCTGAACTTTGCACCCATGAAAGCTACTGATAGTTCTAACAGACCCAGAGGATCACAGAACCAAGAAAACAGGCCAAGGGTCAAACATGACATAAACCATCAGTAGAATAACACGTGTTCGGCTAGAACGTACACAACCATAATGTTTGGCAAGACTTCGCAATGAATGAATGTTTTTCAACTTAAATATGGTCCAGTTACATTAAAATTTGTTTACATTCAACTAACATGACATGACAGCAATTAATTTTTAATGCTTAACTATTAGTAATTATTTTATGACCTTTTTTGTGTTTGTTTTGTTTTCAAGCACTTGGTTCAAATACTTTGCTGCATTCACACTTGAACTAGAGAGTCAGGAAGTGAATCAGAATCGGTATGGCAGTGGCTGTACTTGATTTTTGGAGATCATAAAGTCCAAATTACAAACAATCATTTTTTTACGCCACAATCGAGTTAATAGAAAAAATTCCCTTGTTTCACAAAACTGCGGACATTAAAAAGCCTTTTAAGGAGAAGCTAGTTCAGAATTGTTCATGCCATTCTTCATGAACTGGTCATCATTCCAACACAGCTTTCATCAAAACTATGTATTCATGCTTGAAAAAGGCTTACGAACTAGAAATGAAGGCTAACTAGCCAGCAAAAGACAAGCTAGCAACTTAGGCCTATGTGATAATTATATAATTAAGTAGGTTTGTACAAGTAGGGTTGTAAGATACTACATTTATGTACACTTTTGTGTTGAATTTGAATGGTGACATTTTCTGAAAGCCAGAAGTACAACTTGTAAAATCTGGAACCATTATTACTTTACGTTGTGAACATCCGACCTCTGATTATGTAATGGTTTAGCTACTACACTGTTGGACATTTGCTTCTTTAACCAGTAACAGCATGTTGTTAGTGCATAAGGGCTATGCTAGTCCTGGGAGTTGAACTCAGGTCATTAGCACACACTTTAAATGGTGAGATCGCACTCAGTGGTATCACTTAATGATGCTATAAACACTGTTCAGAGTTTCCCACAGGAGTGAGGTGTTACAATAGGGGATAAAGGCTGAGATTCAGAAAAGCCCCTTAAGCTAGTCATTATAGCCTTGCACTTTGTGTGCCAGGAAGCCGATTGACTTTATTCCTGTTAAAGCAGAAAAAATTAATTCTATGTTTTGTTTTCGTCCCCCCCCCCCATGATCTAAACCTTTCCAGAGCTGATAAACATCATTCGGTACCAGTAAAGGCAGCAAATACAAGCTGATCTTCATACCAAACAGCAGTGTAAGCAATGTATCAGGCACCACTTATCTTTTATTTACACTGTAGTTTGTTAACAGAAAGATATATACCACTCTCTCAGACATTCACTAATGCATCACTTTCACGAAAAGAACAAACAGCAACAATCTAAAGACAGCAATAATGCCATCATGTCTCATCATGAGCTCATGAGAGTAGTGTAATGTTTTCGTTTCTGATGTTGTCATGACCCTGTCCCAGTCCTGTCACTGGTTTGCTACCTGATTGTGTTAACCTGTTCTGTGTTAGTCCTTAATTCACTGTCTGTATACATCCTGTTGTATCAATGTACCATCACGGAGCCTTGTTTTCTTTGTCACCGATATTTGGTTCCAAACCAGCAGCATTTTGGCTGACCAAAAACAAACAAACAAACAAACAAACAAACAAACCAGAAGTGTGTATTCTTCGTGTGCACGTCACGTCATGCTTATTTTCCAATCCGGAAGTCCGCCATGTTGGATGATAACAACCGAGATAGTGGCGCTTCATGTATGAGCTGCTGCAACATTTTGTGATTTTCTTTTGATTTCACTGCCTTTGAAGAAAGACAAGGCCGACTTTGCGTGCGGGATATAATTGCAATAATAATGCTGCTCATGACAAAGAGAAACGGTTCTTCAGAATTCCCAAAATAATAAAAATGGTGACAAAACTGTCCAGAGAATGCCGTGCGTACGCTGTGGTTCTAAAACACACATCGTAAGGACTTAACTGAGGAAAACGCTAAATCAAACCCGCGTGTCTGGTGACCACTTTACATCTGGTAAGAATTCATAGCTTATTAAAGCTATGTTTTCTACTGATTAAATTGAACTTTTAAGAGGTGTTTCTCGAGAGATAGTTGAGAATGGTTTGCACGAGCATGAACAAGCACTCTGTGATCGTTTAATTGTTTGGTGAGAAGACTACCAACCCAGCCAGACACAAAGAAATCATAGGCATCTGCTCTTCTAAGCCTTCATTTGTGCGTTGGTTGTCCATGAGGTTTGTAGAACGAGATAGTTCACGCTGATATCAGGGTATTCAGTCAGTAGTAATGAGGCTAAATCCTCTTTATAATCAGACAGATTTAACATATTCTTGGGTTTCAGTCACGTGACTTTTCTTAGCGATTTCTCTTCCGGTAAAACTGCTGGTGGTCAAGCAAACCAAAATGGCTGCTGTAGTGCAAGCAACTAGCGATAACTTATCAGAGTGTGCTCATAATCTAGAAGCCACTGCTCGCTTTAGATATATTCACAAGATTGCTATGTGCAATGGAATCGACCCCTACAGTCTGGGAAAGAAGGATTTGTCATACGATCTTGAAAACTACCTTTCAGTCGAGTTCCCCGGCATCTCGAACTATCTGATGTTGCAGACGTCCTTCTACACCGCAAAACAGATGAAAGCGTGGAAGAGTATGGAGGCTTACAACTTTTTTGTATGTGGCTGGGTAAAGGACCTTGGTATCAAGTCGCTGCCGAATGAATCCTGGATTGTTTTTGCCCGTGTAAGTATGTTTTTTAAGCTTTTCGTTCACATCTTTACAACGAAGCGCTGCAAGTTGAAGTGTAAATAAACAACAGTTGGCTTGATTCTCACTTGTGTTGGCTCTTATCTCTCAGGTAAATCATTCACAAAGATCATCAGAAACCCCTTTAAAGACCTGGATCTTAGTTAAACAAGACGGAGAAGTGATCACGGCGCATTGCAACTGTACGGCTGGGTAAGAATTTTGTCGCGACCTTCATGCATATGGAGCCCATCCCAGCTGACTATGGGCGGGGTACACCCTGGACGAGTCGCCAGGTCATCACAGGGCTGACACATAGACACAGACAACCATTCACACCTACGGTCAATTTAGAGTCACCAGTTAACCTAACCTGCATGTCTTTGGACTGTGGGGGAAACCGGAGCACCCGGAGGAAACCCACGTGGACAAGATGCAAACTCCGCACAGAAAGGCCCTCACCGGCCACGGGGCTCGAACCTGGAACTTCTTGCTGTGAGGCGACAGCGCTAACCACTACACCACCGTGCCGCCACATGCAAATACGTGAAATATAAAATAATCAATAGTGAGTATGAAAAATGCTTTGGATGAAATGACCTGTATTCGTACTCGATGGTTGGTAGAAGCATCTTCAGAAAAGTCTGACTTTTTCCTTCTATCGAATCTTCGCTTGACCGTTCAAATCTTGGTAATAGTGAGAAAATCCAGCATTGTTCACGGACACGGTTTCAGCGGCTGCCATCCTAGTTGCTTTGTATATCCACCATCATAGTGGACGCTCATGACGTAGCACGCTTTGATCACGTGGTTGCAAGTCATCACCGCAGCATTGTGATCCTTGGTGGATGGAACGCCAAACTAATTCCAAGCATGCCCAACCTCGTGTGTGTGTGTGTGTGTGTGTGTGGTGGCATTTGGCACAGAATGTGAGTACATTGTAGGCTTTGTGCAGCTTTAGTAAGAGTTGAGGGCCAGTCATTAATGAAAACATCAGTCAGTCTGAGAGCTTAGCACATGCTTACTGTATCTGGCCCGGTCCATCCCCCATGCTGCACGGCTCCAATTACACTCAAAACCAGATCCTAGTTCTGCACCCCAGACACCCATCAAGCAATGTTTCTCAGATTTTATTCAGCACTGTTAAGCAATGGATTTACTGCAATGCTCGTCTGTAATACTGATATCGCAAAAGGCTTCAAAATTGCTAGTATTGCACTATAGCCTGGATAAAGATAGCACTGAACTCATGGGTGAAACATAGCACCAAGCGCCTTCTTGAGTCCTGATTTACACACCAAGGCCTTTTGCAGCGTTATAGTAAATCCGCAATATCACATAAATAATGGCCGATATTGAAATATACTCTTTTATGCTGCCATTTTAAAGAAATGCTCCAGTTTTTAAACCTAATGTCGAACAGTTCTAATAATTAGACACCTTTTGATGTAATGAGAAGTTTTAAAAAAAATCCTATTTACTTGAAATGGACTTGAAATTCACCTTCACAAGAGGAATCATATTGAGAGATAAAGAAACACTGATAATCTGCCAAGTCTTAGGCCGCGAGGGTCGTGAGGTTTTAATGTCGGATCAGTTTTTCATATGCTAATGTACGCAGCTGCTGTGCAATCTGTTTCTGGAAACAATAATATTGAACAGTGTGCGTGCAGAGAATGATACAGACAGACAGAGAAAAGCTTTTAGACATCAGCGTCGGTCTAATAGCTGAAATCCGAAACGGCACTTCCCTATTCCCTGCATGTGTATTTGCAACCCTCAGCAGTCTGATCTAATGGAAGGATTTTGTGGATTAAATGCAGATCTGGTGAATCTAACTGCGATGAATAAACACTCAGCCCTCAGCAGTTCGGAGGAAAATGCGGCTTCGGTGCGACTGTAGCAGCCCTGTACTGTAGTTCCAGTCCGTCTGTATATGACGGACCGGATATGACGTCTGTATAGGTGCAAATGTGTCCACTTGTAAATGTTTGTCATGGTAGATTTAGTTGTATGGTGAGGCTGCACATGCTACACTTAATGCAACACGCTCACACGGTGTCTTGCAAAAGTATTCACCCCATTGGTGTTTGTCCCGTTTTATCGCATTACAAGCTGGAATTAAAAGGGATTTTTGGAGGGTTAGCACCATTTGATTTACACAACATGTCTACAACTTTAAAAGTGAAAAGTGTTGTTTTATTGTGACACAAACATTAATTAAAAGATGAAAAAACAGAAATCTGGAGTGTGCATAGGTATTCACCCCCCAAAATCAATACTTTGTAGAGCCACCTTTTGCTGCAATTACAGCTGCAGGTTTCTTGGGGTGTGTCTCTATTAGCTTAGCACATCGAGCCACTGGGATTTTCCCCATTCCTCAAGGCAAAACTGCTCCAACTCCTTCAAGTTAGATGGGTTGCGTTGGTGTACAACAATCTTCAAGTTATGCCACAGATTCTCAACTGGATTGAGGTCTGGGCTTTGATTAGGACATTTAAATATTTCTCTTTAAACCACTCCAGTGTAGCTTTAGCGGTATGTTTAGGGTCATTGTCCTGCTAGAACATGAAGCTTCGTCCCAGACTCAAACCTCTGGCTGACTCAAACAGGTTTTTCTCCAGAATTGTGCTGTATTTAGTGCCATCCATCTTTCCTTCAATCCTAACCAGTTTTCCTGTCCCTGCAGATGAAAAACATCCCCACAGCATGACGCTGCCACCACCATGCTTCACTGTAGGAATGGTGTTCTCAGGGTGTTGGGTTTGCGCCACACATGGCATTTCCCATGATGGCCTAAAAGATCATTTTTAGTCTCATTTGATCAGAGAATCTTCTTCCGTGTGTTTGGGTAGTCTGCGACATGCTGTTGGGCAAACTCCAAACGTGTTTTCTTAAGCAATGGCTTTTTTCTGGCTACTCTTCCATGAAGCCCCACTCTGTGGAGTGTATGGCTTAAAGTGGTCCGATGGACAGATAATCCCATCTCCGCTGTGGATCTTTGCAGCTCCTTCAGTGTTCTCTTTGGTGTCTTTGTTGCATCTCTGATTAATTCCCTCCTTGCCCGGTCTGTGAGTTTTGGTGGGTGGCCTTCTCTTGTCAGGTTTGTAGAGGTGCCATATTCTTTCCATTTTGCTATAATGGATTTAATGGTGCTCCCTGGGATATTCAAAGTTTGGAATATTTTTATGACCCAACCCTGATCTATACTTCTTCACAACTTTGTCTCGGACTTGTTTGGAGTGCTCCTTGGTTTTAATGTTGTTTGCTTCATAGTGTTGCAGATTCAGGGTCCTTCCAGAACAGGTTGATTGATACAGACATCATGTGACAGATTATGTGACACTTTGGTTGCACACAGGTGGATCTTAATCAACTAATTATGTGACTTATGAAGTGAATTGGTTGGACCAGCTCTTATTTAGGGGTTTCATACAAAACAGGGTGAATACCAATGCACACTCCAGGTTTCTGGTTTTCATCTTAATTATTGTTTGTGTAACAATAAGACAACAATGTGCACCTTTAAAGTGGTAGGCATGTTGCATAAATCAAATGGTGCTAACCCTCCAAATATCCATTTTAATTCCATCTTGTAATGCAACAAAACAGGACAAACACCCAGGGGGATGAACACTTTTGCAAGACAGTGTACATGGTGAAGCCATGGCCAAATGGTTAGAGAAGCAGTTTTAGTACCAAAAAGTTGGTGGTTTGATTCTCTGGACCAGCAAAAATGGCTGAAGTGCCCTCGAGCAAGACACCTAACTCCCAATTGCTCCCCAGGCTAGTCTGGGTATGTTGTACATCACTCTGGATAAGAGTGTCTGCTCAGTGTCAGTAATGTAATGTAATGTAATATACCACACATGTCTTGTTTACAAGTTTTTACAACTCTCGTGACAAAGTCATGTTTTGTAAATTATGAGACCAATCTAGAACAGAGTTTTGCAACCTAGTACCTTTTTGAGTTTTAGATGAGTCACTCTGTGTGGACACATTTATCTGTGCAGTGGGCTTGTGAGATCTTGTGTAATAGGCCATCGTCCTAACATGCACCCTATTAACTATTGACGAATGACGATAATAATCACCTGGCTTTGAGTGGGGGGAAATAAAGGGGCGTGGCTGGATATAGCACATCACATGTTATTTACATACACGTTTCATCATTACAGGGAAATATAAACATAACTGGCTACTGGCTGTAGCTACAATCACTAGCAATAGTGTTTAGTCTTTTTTTTTTTTTTTGCTTAATTACCTGTTTAACAATTAAGTCGGGACTGTAAACATTATTAGCTGTAAGTTCATTCTAAAATTTGACTTTTTTGTTGATCATAAAGCTACTGACACCATGCTTTCTGAGTTGATAGACATCATCTGTTTGAGTGCTTGCACAAGCAATTTAGAATAATACAGCATGTATTTATGTATGAAATAAAAAAGGGCCTCAAACTATTCCTTGGGGAATACCTTGAACCGTTTTTATTTGAATTATGAGACCCAGGCAAGTCCAGAGTCCCAAACCATAAAGTCTGAGTTGAGTCAAGAGTCAAGTGCATCAACAATGTAACTGATAATGTAGTTTCTTCATTTTCACAGCTCAACCATTTACCAGAAATGAGCACTTTTTTTTTTTAAATCTGAGAGCTGATCTCGACTTTGTCAAGCCTTTGTGCCTCCAACAAGTCTCCTGCGTTCATCTACCGTATGTTTGATGTGTTTAAATGTGAGATGATGGAATGCAGTAATAAAGTTAAATTTAAAAGTTAAAAGCTAATTTTCCAGCATATGCAGGGAAATTGTTCTCATACATATTTCTCAAGCGAATGAACTTTATTTGAACATATACAATTATAACGTGATTTTAATAGCTGGTAATCAGACAGTGCAAAAGTAATTTGCACAATATATTCCTGACTCTTGTTCATCGTCAGAAAGTCCTGAAACGAAGTTCTAACGCAAGAAAAAAGCTTTAACGACATCATAAATAATTAATAAAGGATCCGTTTCTGCTTCGTTTAGATTAGATAGAAACTTCTGGACTTTGTTTGATTTGAAATGTGACTGAAGGATTTTTTGACACTTGAGTTCTGATATCGCATTCAGGAAAACAAGATTGACTGTGAGCTACTGCTCACTTACGTATACCCCCGCTCTCATTTATATCAGAATGCAAGCAATCGAAGGAATAGGACACTTATTATGGATGTTGACTTCAACAAATAATTAATCCTCAAACAAGTAAGTAAAGAGCAGTGTCTCTCCCCAGGGATTTCAAATAGCATCCTGGGAAACTGTCATTTTGAAATAGCATTTTGCTTCTTGAAATAGACTCAAAATCCACCAATATATGTTTAATAAATATATTCAGTCGGTAAACAGGAAGTCGATGTGCGACAGACCTGAAAATGGTATACACGCAATAGAACCCCGAGCGGAAGCTTGGTCCCAAATATCAAGCAGTTGTGATTTGTAGTTGCTGAGAAAAATGTGAGGAAAATTTTGTAAATCTACGCTCTATGTTTCGTAAATACATTCAGTCGGTAAACAGGAAGTCGATGTGCAACGGACCTGAAAACAGTATATACGGTATAGAACCCCGAGCTGAAGCTCGATACCAAATATCAAGCAGTTGTGATTTGTAGTTGCTGAGAAAAATGTGAGGAAAATTTTGTAAATCTACACAATATGTTTCGTAAATACACTCAGTCGGTAAACAGGAAGTCGATGTGCGATGGACCTGAAAACGGTATACATGGTATAGAACCCCAAGCTGAAGTTTGGTACCAAATATCAACCAGTTGTGATTTGCAGTTGCTGAGAAAAGTGTTAGGAAAATTTTGTAAATCTACGCTATATGTTTCGTAAATACATTCAGTCGGTAAACAGGAAGTCGATGTGCGACAGTCCTGAAAATGGTATACATGGTATAGAACCCCAAGCTGAAGTTCACTAACAAATATCAAGCAGTTGTGATTTGTAGTTGCTGAGAAAAGTGTGAGGAAAATTTTGTAAATCTACGCTCTATGTTTTATAAATACATTCAGTCGGTAAACAGGAAGTCGATGTGCGACAGACCTGAAAATGGTATACACGCTATAGAACCCCGAGCTGAAGCTCGGTCCCAAATATCAAGCAGTTGTGATTTGTAGTTGCTGAGAAAAATGTGAGGAAAATTTTGTAAATCTACGCTATATGTTTTGTAAATACATTCAGTCGGTAAACAGGAAGTCGATGTGTGACGGACCTGAAAATGGTATACATGGTATAGAACCCCAAGCTGAAGTCCAGTACCAAATATCAAGCAGTTGTGATTTGCAGTTGCTGAGAAAAGTGTTAGGAAAATTTTGTAAATCTACGCTCTATGTTTCGTAAATACATTCAGTCGGTAAACAGGAAGTCGATGTGCTACGGACCTGAAAACGGTATACACGGTATAGAACCCCGAGCTGAAGCTCGGTACCAAATATCAAGCAGTTGTGATTTGTAGTGGCTGAGAAAAATGTGAGGAAAATTTTGTAAATCTACACTATATGTTTCGTAAATACATTCAGTCGGTAAACAGATAGTCGATGTGCGATAGACCGGAAAACGGTATACACGGTATAGAACCCCAAGCTGAAGTTCACTAACAAATATCAAGCAGTTGTGATTTGCAGTTGCTGGGAAAAGTGTTAGGAAAATTTTGTAAATCTACGCTCTCTCATCTCATTATCTCTAGCCGCTTTATCCTGTTCTACAGGGTCGCAGGCAAGCTGGAGCCTATCCCAGCTGACTACGGGCGAAAGGTGGGGTACACCCTGGACAAGTCGCCAGGTCATCACAGGGCTGACACATAGACGCCGCAGACTACCATTCACACTCACACCTACGGTCAATTTAGAGTCACCAGTTAACCTAACCTGCATGTCTTTGGACTGTGGGGGAAACCAGAGCACCCGGAGGAAACCCACGCGGACACGGGGAGAACATGCAAACTCCGCACAGAAAGGCCCTCGCCGGCCATGGGGCTCGAACCCGGACCTTCTTGCTGTGAGGCAACAGTGCTAACCACTACACCACCGTGCCACCCATCTACGCTCTACGTTTCGTAAATACATTCAATCGGTAAACAGGAAGTCGATGTGCGACGGACCTGAAAATGGTACCGTATACACGCTATAGAACCCCAAGCTGTAGCTTTGTACCAAATATCAAGCAGTTGTGATTTGCAGTTGCTGAGAAAAATGTTAGGAAAATTTTGTAAATCTACGCTCTGTGTTTCGTAAATACATTCAGTCGGTAAACAGGAAGTTGTTGTGCGATAGACCTGAAAACCGTATACACGGTATAGAACCCCGAGCTGAAGTTTGGGACCAAGTGGCTATGATTTGTGGTTGCTGAGAAAAAGGGCGTTTCAGATGGACGGAGATACAGACAGACAGAGGTAAACCAGTATTACCATCCCCCTTCGGAGCGGGGGTATAAAAATCAAATAATTTAAAGGTGACATATTATACCCCTTTTCCACAAGTTGACACAGTTCCCTGAGGCCTTAATGAAATGTCTGGGACATGCTTTGGTCAAAATACCACAAGGATAAAACCCCGCAGCTCCCTTTTCACCCTGTTCAAAACGGCTGATTTGAGTGTCTGTTCCTTTAAATGATGATGAACCACTGATCGCCCCGTCCCCCTCTTCCACTCGCCAATCAGGCCACACTTTCTTCACAAATATTCATTCACAAAGGCGGTTCTCAATCCGCGAGTGGAGATACTCAGACGAAGGGGCGGGATTATTCTAATGAGCTCCATTAGAATTAGAATTAGAATTAGAGCTCCATTAGCTCCACTTGTGACATAGAAAAAGGAGGCAAATCTGAATGGCTTGTTGAAGCTCATGTTTTCTGAAACAGGCAGTGACGAAGAAACTGACTGGGCTGGCTTACTTCAGAGTTTGTGGCTTTGCAGGCATTTCAGTTTCCCAAACGTAGGCGTATGAGCACTGAAAAAGTGAGGGTTGGTTTGGTTTTTTTTATTATTTTTTTTTTTATGTCACTTTTAATATGTTTGTTTAGAGCCGCAGCAGCTTTACAACATGTCGAAAACAATTACCGCAAATGCATTAAGTGCTTCTGTAGTTCATTGTGGTAGAAATTGGATTTGGAAAAAGAGTTTTATTTCATTTCTCATGAAATCAATAACCTGCCGTGACTTCCTGGCCTGTCAAATTAAACATTCATGAGGCTTGATTTTCACTGTTTACCCGAATATTTGTGTCCAGCAGACCAGCATAAATATGTTTTGACACCTTAGGAATGAAGGAATCCCGTGTTCATGAGATATTAATATTAATGATGCCGTCGCACCTGTTAGACTCATAGCATGCCATTATTGGATTGACATACGGGGTTAGAAGTGTAGCTCAAGTGTAAATTGGCTATTGAATGAAACTCGAAGGTGTTTGAACTGCCAAATCAGCATCAATATTATCCTTTATACTGATGCAGCCAACATGCGCTTCGTTGTTGAATGACAGTGCTACATTTCTCTTCATCTTCACTTCTGCTACTCATAATATAGTGTAGCAATTATCAGAGCAAAATATATTCGCTGTAATAATCGCAGTATAATGACTGTGCTAATGCTCCAATCTGCCATCCTGTGTGAGTCTCTCTCTCGCTCTCTCTCTCTCTCTCTCTCTCTCTCTCTCTCTCGTTAAGCACATCAAATAAACAGCATTCATGAGCAGAGCTCTCATACAGCCACACAGCATCTGCAACAAAGTCCAGATACGCAGTTTAAGTGCACATGAAAGCCCAAAGAGATGGAGGGAGAGAGAGGGGGAGTGTTACAACATAAGGGCCTGTCCTTCATGTCAGAAAGGAAATTACACAGTTAAAAAAAAAACCCTGCAAGATCTTTATGCAACATATACAGATCTTTCACCCTCAATAAACTCACTGGGCAAAGATCATTTGAGAACCATCTGTGAGAAAAGTCAGCGCTGAGCAGTTAAGGTTATGAGTTCAAATCCCAGGGCTGTCTGGGAAGCGCTGCCGGACCGAAAGACGCAACAAATCACGTTTGCTCGTTTGGAGTTTTCAATTAAATATTCTCGCAGAGCTGTAATAAGTAGAGCAGCGTGATACCGTAATGATCATGGCTAAAAGAGCAATTATAATGCTCTTTTGCTTAATATTAAACACATAATTTTAGTTTATTACAATTAAGTCTGCCGATTTAGAAAAATAACGATCACTGCACTATCCTTTCCTTTCCTTTCCTTTCCTTTCCTTTCCTTTCACACCATAGGTTTAGCTATAGGCCATATAAGCCGCCTTGATTTTCAAGTCGGTCTGTGTAGCCAAATGAAAGGTGACAAATTGTCAGAACAGGCTGTGATTGGTCAAAAACTTACATGCCAGTGTGGACCTGAAGAGTCGATACAAGTCAGTAAACTTAGACTTAGACAAAACTTTATTTATCCCCGAAGGGCAATTAGAAGGGTGAAGAGCAGTACAATAAAAGAGCAAGAAAATAAAATCACAAAAAGAATAAAATCACAAAAATGGGTGGGCAAAAAAAAAAGCGTATTATGTACAATACACAATGGCAGGCCTGTTGCCAGTAACAAAGTTAAAAAAAAAAAAAAGGCAGCAGATAAAATATGGCAAATAAATCAAATGACGCGTGGATAAAATTAAAATTAAAATGACAATATGATGAGTGACATTGTAGTTAAAGTGACAAGGTGATATTGTAATATTGCACATCAGGACATGTGATATTGCACTAGAGTATTGTACAGAAGACTTAAGTTATTGTAACTGTCTTAGACTTCTTAGAGTTCAGGAGGAGAATAACACTTGGAACAAAGGTTGCTCTCCTCCTCTGGGTCTTACAGGCCGGACAGCGGAACCTGCGACCAGATGGCAGCTGCTCAAATGCCGGGAACAAAGCATGAGTCGAGTCCTTAAGAATTCGACGAGCCAGGCCGCTAGCCTGCTGCTCGTACACAGTATTCAGGTGGCGAGCAGGAAGTCCAATAATCTTAGAACACACCTTGACAATATTATGCAGGCGGCTCCTATCCTAAGATGTAAAAACCTTTTCACGTTTAATTACACCACAGCGCAGTTGAATTCTTGATTCTGATTGGTCAAAATTGCTCACTTGTAACAGTCAGAGTTCAAATTATTCCATCGAGTTTTCCAGCACGGGGAAGTTTTCAGGATCATATCTGGAAACGTAACACAGGAGCATATCCGAATCTTAAAAGTGCGACTTAAATTAGAGAAATGGACTGTACGCAGATGCAGTTTGCATGAGTCACGAGTCATTTCCATGTCTTTGGACCACTAATAAAGGCACTTCATGGAAAGACTTTGTGTTTTGGATGAATGAATGTAACAGGTCATGAATCACTGGCTGCAAATTCAACCAAAAGAATGGTTTTCTCGAAGAATCCGGACAGGCGTTAAACCCTGCAACACTTGCATTGAACAAAATGGAGATTAAACAGCAAAATTATACACCGTTGGGACTTTTATTAACAATAAACAATGCAAAATAAGGAAATGAAGGTTTTCATTTGACTCCCTCTTATGTAACTAAGTGATGACATGAATGGAAAGCTACAGTCACGATGCTTTGTGATGGGTTATCGATGAAAATGAGGCGTTTTGGTGACGATGCATGGCGATATACAGGTGAGCTAAAACTTATTGTTACACAGCAGCTGAACACTTGACTGCCATGCCTTCACGTGCTCAAGCAGCCACACTCACTCGCAGACCCAGACGTTATGGGAAACACCTGATGCTGATTTGAGTGCAATCAGCACGCGCATATAAGGACACAGAGGCTTTGCGAAGTATTATCATGATCACAGTCACGTTTGTTTCTAGCCTCTGCGTTCGGTTTCGTTTGTGTTTTGTTTTTGTAAATATCACACCTGAGAATAAACAATCTTCCTCCACTTAGTTCCGTCTACCACCGCATACCTGACAGAAGACTTTGCAAAGTCTCTGTGAAAACACCGTCCTTATATGCGCATGCTGATTGAGCTCAAATCACCATCAGGTGTTTCCCATAATGACTGGGTCCCAAGCATGCACACAACGCACTCCAAAGGATCCCCGAATGTAAATGCACTTTTTAAGTCTCGGTGAAGGTTAGTCTATGCCGAGCCGCCGTGTTGATGAGGCTTCCATGAGCATTGGGGACATGGATTTGTGACAAATACATCTCAAGAGGCTCGACAAAGGTTCCCCAAGCTTCGGGAAATATTCCCAAACCCATCTGTGAGCATTCGATGCTTAGTTTGCCGACGAAAACATCACCACCAAATTTCAATGCATGCACTGAAATTTTTCACGACATTTTTGGCCACTCAAGAGGCGGAGACACACCAAAAAACAACCCGCGAAGCTCAGAGAACAATCACCATGTATTGCACAATTGGTGGCAATGCTACCAATTTTTCATTACCAAGTATTCACAAACCCGGTGGCACGGTGGTGTAGTGGTTAGCGGTTAGTGGTTCCTTTTTTGTATCTTTAACTTTTCCAGCCTCTTATTGCCCCTGTCCCAACTTTTTTGAGATGTGTTGCTGTCATGAAATTTCAAATGAGCCAATATTTGGCACGAAATTTCAAAATGTCTCACTTTCGACATTTGATATGTTGTCTATGTTCTATTGTGAATACAATATCAGTTTTTGAGATTTGTAAATTATTGCATTCCGTGGGTGGCACGGTGGTGTAGTGGTTAGCATTGTCGCCTCACAGCAAGAAGGTCCGGGTTCAAGCCCCGGGGCCGGCGAGGGCCTTTCTGTGCGGAGTTTGCATGTTCTCCCCGTGTCCGCGTGAGTTTCCTCCGGGTACTCCAGTTTCCCCCACAGTCCAAAGACATGCAGGTTAGGTTAACTGGTGACTCTAAATTGACCGTAGGTGTGAATGTGAGTGTGAATGGTTGTCTGTGTCTATGTGTCGGCCCTGTGATGACCTGGCGACTTGTCCAGGGTGTACCCCGCCTTTCGCCCATAGTCAGCTGGGATAGGCTCCAGCTTGCCTGCGACCCTGTAGAACAGGATAAAGCGGCTAGAGATAATGAGATGAGATGAAGTATTCACAAACCCATTGCGAGCTGTAGTGTGACCAGGGCCGAAATTGTTTTGTGGATGTTCCACAACATTAAACGTAACCATAAAAGGATAAAAAGTGTAATGTTTCATGCCTCCCCCTCCCAATTTAGATGTGTAGAATTCCCACAACAGACAGGTCTCACTATCATATCACAGCTATCAAACAGGAAGGGCAAAAGCTATTACATGCTTCCTCCGAGGCACGTGACATCAGCTGACTGCATTTTTTTGAACTGCTGTTTATTTATCCAACATTAGGGGGCGATATAACACTCAAAGGAAAGCGCTATCCGCCCACTTCTGAATGCATGAGCTCACAGAGTTCCATGATTGGCTAACATCGCTATAATTGACAGGAAAGAGAGAGTATGCCACACCTCCCTCCCTGAGAGCACAACCAATTTTGCTTTGATCTCTTGATCTCCCAGCCACGCGTGGTTGTCGCATCCCTGGGATTCGATCTCCGGATAACAGGGCGAACGCTTTTCTGTTGCGCCAATGCGTCACTCTTTAAGGAATAACAAATGCCCGCGTGGGCAAATTGCTGTGATATAAGAGAAATAAACCACCTGGACCACTAAATTGATTATTTTCCAATAACACCCACCATGTTGTTTTGTTTTTTTCATTTCGCCGGATTAAAATCGGATTTATTGTGCAGTCCAGGCTGCGACTGTGACTGCTATTATCCAATACTAATGTCCCATTATTAATTGCAAAATCACTTTAATATTTGAAGAATATACACTATATGACCAAAAGTTGATGGACAAATGACCAACGCACCCATATGTTAGAATTCCCCACAATTTTCAAAGCACATAACTGAATAGAACCCTCACCCAACAGTCAGCTCCCGACCTCACTAATGCTCTTGTAGCTGAATGATCACAAATCTGCAAAGCTACACTTCAAAATCTAGTGGAAAGCCTTCCGGGAGGAGTGATACTTAAAACCCCAATTCCAAAAAACTTGGAACGCTGTGTAAACTGTAAATAAAAAGCAGAATGTGATAATTTGCAAATCACAGAAACCCTATATTTAATTGAAAATTGTACACAAACAATGTATCAAACGTTGAAACTGAGAAATGTTAGTTATTTGAAAAATATATGCTCATGTTGAATTTGATGTCAGCAACACATTTCATAAAAGTTGGGATGGGGCATGTTTACCACTGTGTTGCATCTCCTCTACTTTTAACAACACTCTAAATGTTTGGGAACTGAGGAGACCAATTGCTGTAGTTCTGAAAGAGAAATGTTGTCTCATTCTTGCCTGATATACAATTCCAGCTGCTCAACAGTTCGGGGTCATCTTTGTCGCATTTTGTGGTTCATAATGCACCAAATGTTTTAAATGGGAGACAGGTCTGGACTGCAGGCAGGTCAGTTTAGCACCTGTACTCTTTCACTACAGCGCCATGCAGTTTTAATACGTGCAGAAAGCGGTTTGGCATTGTCTTGGTGAAAGAAGGAAGGCCTTTCCTGTAAAAGATTTTGTCTGGATGGCAGCATGTTGCTCTGAAACGTGTATATATCATTCAGCATTAATGATGCCTTCCCAGATGTACAAGCTGCCCATGTCATGTGCACTAATGCCCCCTCATACCATCACAGATGCTGGCTTTTGAACTGTGCACTGATAACAAGCCAGATGGTCCCTCTCATCTTTATCCTGGAGAACGTGGTGTCCATGATTTCTAAAAATAATTTCTAATTTTGATTCGGCAGACCACAGGACAATTTTCCACTTCGCCTCAGTCCATCGTAAAAGAGTTCAGGCTCAGAGAAGGTGGCGGTGTTTCTGAATATTGTTTATATCTGGTTTTAACTTGCATTTGTGGATGCAGTAATGAACTGTTTTCACAGACGATGGTTTTCTGAAGTGTTCTTGAGCCCATACAGTGATTTCCACTACAGACACGTGTCTGCTTTTAATGCAGTGTCACCTGAGGGCCTGAAGATCACAGGCATCCAATGCCAGGTTTCAGCCTTGTCTCTTGCATACAGAGATTTCTCCAGATTCTCTGAATCTTTTAATGATATTATGTACCACAGATGGTGTGATCCGCAAATTATTTTCAATTTTACATTGAGGAATGTTATTCTTAAATTGTTGCACTGTTTGCCCATGCAGTCTTTCACAGAGCAGTGAACCCCTCCCCATCTTTACTTCTGAGACTCCGCCTCTCTGAGATGCTCTTTTTATACCCAGTCATGTTACTGACCTGTTGCCAGTTAACCACATTAGTTTTATTTTAGCTTTACACAACTTTTTCAGTCTTTCGCTGCCCCGTTCCAACTTTTCTGAAACATGTTGCTGACATCAAATTCAAAATGAGCATATATCTCATTCATCTCATTATCTCTAGCCGCTTTATCCTTCTACAGGGTCGCAGGCAAGCTGGAGCCTATCCCAGCTGACTACGGGTGAAAGGCGGGGTACACCCTGGACAAGTCGCCAGGTCATCACAGGGCTGACACATAGACACAGATAACCATTCACACTCACATTCACACCTACGGTCAATTTAGAGTCACCAGTTAACCTAACCTGCATGTCTTTGGACTGTGGGGGAAACCGGAGCACCCGGAGGAAACCCACGCGGACACGGGGAGAACATGCAAACTCCGCACAGAAAGGCCCTCGTCGACCACAGGGCTCGAACCCGGACGTTCTTGCTGTGAGGCGACAGCGCTATCCACTACGCCACTGTGCCGCCTGCAAATATTCAAATATTTTATTTATGTTTTACACAGTGTCCCAACTTTTTTGGAATTGGGGTTGTATAATAAGAGCAAAAGTGGGACCAAGTCAGGAATGGGATGTTCAACAAGCACATCTGGGTGTAATGACAGGTGTCCATATACTTTTGTCATTATAGAAAAATACTACTCCAATACGGATCGGGCTTATAAATGTGTGCAGTTGAATAAACAGATCCTGTTGCGTTGACAGAAATACACTGACCTTCTACACCAGAGATGTGATGACACAAATAGCAGCGATACTCTTTAATTACATCCCGGTATTTTCATGTTCGGCGTGCAAGACCGTCACTTGTCACCTCTTACGTTCACATTATGTTCATTGGTCCTGCTGGATTTCTCTGAATTCTCTCAATGCATCGATCAGACAAACCGAGCCAAGATTTAGCGGAAAACAAAAAAGCAGGAAGGTCTAAGGAATGCAATTTGGGGAACGTTTTGAACTGAAAGTGCAATTTGCAAACAGGATATCTGTAACAGCACAACCTACAATGTAGTAACATTCTGATTTCTGTGTGTAATCACGAAATGAAGATCCGTTCCATGACATAACATCCAAAATGTCAACATCTGCTGTGAAAAGTTGATATTTTATTTTAATTTCTGCTTCGATTTAGCTGAAGGTCTGCAGTTAGCACCCTGCAGTGCAAAAACATCTGGAGTCTCAAAGGGTGTAATTCAATCCAAAAGCTTCTCCCCAGGATCGAGTCATTCGCTCTCATCATGCTGTGATCAACCCTGCGTTGTAAATGTAGTCTCATGCTCTGAAATGAAATCTGTACATGAGCCATTTTTCAGCTCTTCAAAAGCAACTTGTCTTGTTTCGCACACATGGATCGGAAGGAGAATGTTCTCTGAACGAATGATCAATAATCATGAATCATGTCCTGTATCACTCAAAGGAGCTATGTCATGCTGGAATGATTGGCCAAATAGCCGACTGAATGAACGGACTGCTTTCACACTGTAGGCAAACTTAATTAGTGTGTATGTTACATGGTGTTGTCAACGTTACCATGACAACATGGCGCACTGAAGTCCATTGAGCGCATTCAGCTTTCTAATAGCACTTTTTTCCAGCCTATTTAACTGATTATTATTAAAAGGATATTAACGGTTCGTGGAAATTTGGTAATTTTGTTATTATTTTCATGTCAGGAACAAAACTTAACACAGTGGTGCTTGAAAGTTTGTGAACCCTTTAGAATTTTCTATATTTCTGCATAAATATGACCCAAAACATCATCAGATTTTCACACAAGTCCTAAAAGTAGATAAAGAGAACCCAGTTAAACAAACGAGACAAAAATATTATACTTGGTCATTTATTTATTGAGGAAAATGATCCAATATTACATATCTGTGAGTGGCAAAAGTATGTGAACCTTTGCTTTCAGTATCTGGTGTGACCCCCTTGTGCAGCAATAACTGCAACTAAACGTTTGCGGTAACTGTTGATCAGTCCTGCACACCGGCTTGGAGGAATTTTAGCCCGTTCCTCCGTACAGAACAGCTTCAACTCTGGGATGTTGGTGGGTTTCCTCACCTGAACTGCTCGCTTCAGGTCCTTCCACAACATTTCCATTGGATTAAGGTCAGGACTTTGACTTGGCCATTCCAAAACATTAACTTTATTCTTCTTTAACCATTCTTTGGTAGAACGACTTGTGTGCTTAGGGTCGTTGTCTTGCTGCATGACCCACCTTCTCTTGAGATTCAGTTCATGGACAGATGTCCTGACATTTTCCTTTAGAATTCGCTGGTATAATTCAGAATTCATTGTTCCATCAATGATGGCAAGCCGTCCTGGTCCAGATGCAGCAAAACAGGCCCAAACATGATACTACCACCACCATGTTTCACAGATGGGATAAGGTTCTTATGCTGGAATGCAGTGTTTTCCTTTCTCCAAACATAATGCTTCTCATTTAAACCAAAAAATTCTATTTTGGTCTCATCCGTCCACAAAACGTTTTTCCAATAGCCTTCTGGCTTGTCCACGTGATCTTTAGCAAACTGCAGATGAGCAGCAATGTTCTTTTTGGAGAGTAGTGGCTTTCTCCTTGCAATCCTGCCATGCACACCATTGTTGTTCAGTGCTCTCCTGATGGTGGACTCATGAACATTAACATTAGCCAATGTGAGAGAGGCCTTCAGTTGCTTAGAAGTTACCCTGGGGTCCTTTGTGACCTCGCTGACTACTACACGCCTTGCTCTTGGAGTGATCTTTGTGGGTCGATCACTCCTGGGGAGGGTAACGATGAGCTTGAATTTCCTCCATTTGTACACAATCTGTCTGACTGTGGATTGGTGGAGTCCAAACTCTTTAGAGATGGTTTTGTAACCTCTTCCAGCCTGATCGTGCCATGATACACTTCCACAAATATATGTGTTGTGAAGATCAGACTTTGATAGATCCCTGTTCTTTAACAGGGTGCCCACTCACACCTGTTTGCCATCCCACTGATTGAAAACACCTGACTCTAATTCCACCTTCATATTAACTGCCAATCCTAGAGGTTCACATACTTTTGCCACTCACAGATATGTAATATTGGATCATTTTCCTCAATAAATAAATGACCAAGTATAATATTTGTGTCTCCTTTGTTTAACTGGGTTCTCTTTATCTACTTTTAGGACTTGTGTGAAAATCTGATGATATTTTAGGTCATATTTAATTAAAACATGTGTATGCGCACGCGCAGTGAGCGATCGTTACACTCTTACATTCTTGCAGCGTGATGACATGATGGTTAGCGCCTCTATGAAGCAGTAGCCACAACAAAAATGATTTTGACGATCACCTTTTTGGTGACCTTGACCGGGTGACCCTCAAAATCTTGGAGGTTCTATTAAAGACCAATGCCCATCTATCCTGAAAGTTTCATGAAGATTGATCCAGCCGTTTTCCCATAACATCGTTTACAAAAAAAAAAACAAAGAAACCCGACAATACCTCGCCCTGCTTACTCCGTAGCAGGCGAGGTAATGAATGAATGAATGAATGAATGAATGAACCCTTTATTGCCACTAGTCACAAGTACCAGCGAAATTAGAATAATTATTAAATTATTAAATTATTAAATTATTAGAATAATAATTAAATAATAATAATAATCTCCCCTCATCTCATTATCTCTAGCCGCTTTATCCTGTTCTACAGTGTCGCAGGCAAGCTGGAGCCTATCCCAGCTGACTACGGGCGAAAGGCGGGGTACACCCTGGACAAGTCGCCAGGTCATCACAGGGCTGACACATAGACACAGACAACCATTCACACTCACATTCACACCTACGGTCAATTTAGAGTCACCAGTTAACCTAACCTGCATGTCTTTGGACTGTGAAGGAAACCGGAGCACCCGGAGGAAACCCACGCGGACACGGGGAGAACATGCAAACTCCGCACAGAAGGGCCCTCGCCGGCCACGGGGCTCGAACCCGGACCTTCTTGCTGTGAGGCGACAGCGCTAACCACTACACCACCGTGCTGCCCTATTATTATAATAATAATAATAATAATAATAATAATTTCAATCTGTAACTTGGATAACAGACTTGTCAGTTAATATCGAACTATCCTTGAAAATAAGACTGAAAAAAGAAATGAGGTCATGAGGTCACAGTACTTTTCTTCTTCCTATGACTAGCAGGAAATTCAGATGTTGCAACTTCCTTTTGAATTTGAATGCATTCATGTAACAGGGTCAACGAAATGTGTCAGGGAACGAAAATGAACATTTTTTATCAGCTTTAATAGGTCAGGATTTTCAAGCACGAGAAATAAAATGAATTCATACATAAATACAAAAAAAAAGAAAGGATTTGTGAAGCATTTTTATAATTGTATTTCTAAGGGCTAGGGCTGGCAAAAATGCTGTTTTATTTATTTTTTTTTAATACTGTAATCGTTTCTTAATTTTCTTCTTCTTTCAGCTGCTCCTGTACGTTCAGGTTCGCCACAGCGGATCTGTTCTGCATATTCGATTTGGCATCGGTTTTACACCGGATGCCCTTCCTGACGCAATCCTCCCCAATCTACTCGGACTTGGGACCGACACTAAGTATGCACTATCTTGTGCAACCCCAGTGGTACCTAACCTGCACGTCTTTGAACTGTGGGAGGAGATCATGCAAACTCCACACAGAAAGGCTCCCGTTTGCCATGAGATTCGAACCTGGAACCTTCTTGCTGTGAGGCAACAGTGCGAACCACTACACCACCATAATCGTTGCTTAATGCTTGATGTTATTTATCTGAAACATGCACGCAGCTTGTTAAGAAGGACACGTTTGGTTTTGGTTAATAACCAACAAATTCTTCTTAATGGATACCAACAGGCCATAGTCACTTCATTTATTTGGTGCTGCTGCTCTATCCCGTACTCCTAACAGCTGTCCCTCGCCTCATAGCAGCGCTAGAAGCACAGATCCAGATGTGCTGCCACATGGACAGGGAGACTTTATGCTGTAAGCAGTTTTCCACTACTGAAAGCAATCATATTCAACTCGTACAGTAGCACTAATCTCTGTCAGGGCTATAATCCCATGCACTTGTGAGTGTTATGATGGCAGATTTGGCATAGTTTTACACGAGAAAACATCAGAAACATCATATGACACAGAAAGCTATTGCGGTTGAGCATGAGAACACTCAGTACCTGAAATTTGTTCACTATTTCAAATTCAGGCGATGCGACAAAATTATGCCATTAGGAAATAAATAACTTCCCATATTGCTCGGGAACGCTAACGACTGTGTAGTCGAAGCTCTCTGGCTGGACGAGGTCAGATTAGCATCATTAGCTTAATTATGTCAGGAACAACATTCTTAGGGGTGTGCTGTTCCAAGAAAATAATCAACAGTGTGATGTGACGATTGTATTGCATTCCCGGACCAGCACATCCTGCAGTGCTTAATTCTCTTACACTACAGTGATTTGCCAATGATTAAATTATTTATTTATTTTCTCATTAGACATCACGTCGCCGCTTTTATCATTTTTATCTATTTATGGTAACATTTCATGTGGTGGAAATTTAGCAAAAACAGTCAGCTCGCCTCTCTCTTGTCATGTGACCAAGAAAAGTGCGACACGCTGAAGTTACGATGTCGCCCCTGATTCTTACAAAGCGCTGACACTGGAGACTCCTCCCAAAAAATGCGAAATAAAATGTCTTCTCATTAAAAAAAAAAAACTTCACCACATCAACAGCTAATACTTTTTTTTTCTACCGTAATCTGTTTATGGTGCACCATCCATCATGCAAGAGTCCCTGTGCATGTTATTACTACTGTATATATCCATTCAGATATACAGTACTGTGCAAAAGTATTAGGCCCCCTAATTTTTTATTTTTTTTCCATACAAACTTCTCATCTCATCTCATTATCTCTAGCCGCTTTATCCTGTTCTACAGGGTCGCAGGCAAGCTAGAGCCTATCCCAGCTGACTACGGGCGAAAGGCAGGGTACACCCTGGACAAGTCACCAGGTCATCACAAGGCTGACAGACACAGACAACCATTCACACTCACATTCACACCTACGGTCAATTTAGAGTCACCAGTTAACCTAACCTGCATGTCTTTGGACTGTGGGGGAAACCGGAGCACCCGGAGGAAACCCACGCGGACACGGGGAGAACATGCAAACTCCGCACAGAAAGGCCCTCGCCGGCCACGGGGCTCGAACCCGGACCTTCTTGCTGTGAGGCGACAACGCTAACCACTACACCACCGTGCCGCCCCCATACAAACTTTGTTATAAATTTCTATTTTATGGCTTCTACATTATCGAGTCAGTACAAAAACCTTTTCGAGTCCCAAAATTTCAGGGGTTTTTTTCCAGGACAAAATTAAATGTTACAGAAAAAAAACAGTTTGTATCTGAGCAGCATATTACATACGTAAGAGACCAGTTTTCAGATTAAAAAAGAAAACATAACGAAGGCTACTGGGTTTTGGTGCAAAGTTAAAGCTAGACGGCCTTTCGATTTCATAAAATCGGTGAAATTTAGTTCCCTTTGAAATTTGGTCACTGCGATATATGTTTATTTCTGTAATATATCACAAAATATCAGGCCATTCTGTGGCTGGAAAGTTATTTAATTTTGAGGGGATTCCCGAGCAAATCAAATCGCTCGCTTTGCACAGTCAAGCAGACAGAGGAAGTCCGTGAGTGTGTGTGCGTGTGTGCATGCGCAGGTTTACCTTTGAGTGTGCACTGACAGTTCCATCATTCTGTCGCTAAACGAACAGCTGATCACCCCGAGGTGCTTGCTGAGTGCTGATATTTATCAGTTTGGTCCTGCGTTTCCTTTCCTTCGTATATAATGTCTTTTTCTTCTCACTTTCCGTGACTGTAATCGGTCTTTCACGTTTCATTCGCACACTCACGTCCTCCATTTTTCTCTCCTGTTTCAAATTTGTATCCCACAATCCCTTGCGCGAACAGGGAAAACCCACCACTTGATGCATGATGTCATATCTTGAATTGGGTCATGGTGAAGCAGGAAAAAATAGAGGAGAATTTCGGGCCATGTGGCCCTAAATTCATTAATTGCTCTGTTTTAAAAAATCTAATAAAATTGGAAGTCTGTGATTCTAATTCGGGAGCTTTCATTCCACTAAACAAAAAGAATTGGGGGTCAGGGAAAATTCTTTTTATGACCTAAAACTTGAAAAATCTGAACAGCAGTATAGCTTTAAGAAGTGAGTGTGACAAAGTGTCCAGAAGAACTGTGGCTGGTTCTATAAGATGCTCAGTAAATCATAAAACTGCACTCATTGTACCTGAGACCGCTCGCTATTTTTTTTTTTAAAGCAAAGGGTCGTCTCACACCAATTATTGACTTTGTTTCATTTATTATGGCTTACTGCTTATCGTATTTTTTTTTTAGTGTTGAAACATTTCATTTCATTATTTTAAGCCATTTTTGGTCCACAGCATTTCTTTACACGTGCCGAAGACTTTTGCACAGTACTGTAGATTAAAGGGCATATTCTGGACCAAATTCGGTTTTTTTTATATGAAAGTATGTCCCTTTACACACTCATCCAGAAGAGTAATTCTGCACAAGGCCATCCGTCTACAGCAGAAAAAAATAAAATAACAAAACGCGTCTGGAAAAATCCCAAGGGAGTCTGGAGCCAGATTCGTGACGTCACCTGTGGAAGCGCCAGCAGGCTGCGAGAGCTTTGCACGGTTTCAGTGCACAGCCTGTGTAGACCAAGCACTCCCATTTCTCTCTCATTGTCCGGTCTTTTGGAAAACGATGAGTACTAATCCCATCATGATTTGTGTTGCTACACCCTCCGACGACACATCTGTTAACCATTTTAATAATTACGTGATAACGTTGAAGAAATTTGTAGGAAACCACCAGGTCGTTTTCTCACAAACAAACCAGTGCTGACGTAGGATTCAGAGGGAGGCGTCCCACACGCGACGTCACGAAAATCAATGTTTCCTGGGAAATCCAAATGCCAAGTTTTTTCAGAGGCGGATCAATTCGCCTCAAATGGCTTGATTTCAGCTGAATTTTTCTGGTATTGCGCAAGGTAAAAAAATTGCACAAAATGCAGAATGTTACAGACATTTGACCAAAGTTTACAACCCCGATTCCAAAAAAGTTGGGACAAAGTACAAATTGTAAATAGAAACGGAATGCAATGATGTGGAAGTTTCAAAAGTCCATATTTTATTCAGAATAGAACATAGATGACATATCAAATGTTTAAACTGAGAAAATGTATCATTTAAAGAGAAAAATTGGGTGATTTTAAATTTCATGACAACAACACATCTCAAAAAAGTTGGGACAAGGCCATGTTTACCACTGTGAGGCATCCCCTTTTCTCTTTACAACAGTCTGTAAACGTCTGGGGACTGAGGAGACAAGTTGCTCAAGTTTAGGGATAGGAATGTTAACCCATTCTTGTCTAATGTAGGATTCTAGTTGCTCAGCTGTCTTAGGTCTTTTTTGTCGTATCTTCCGTTTTATGATGCGCCAAATGTTTTCTATGGGTGAAAGATCTGGACTGCAGGCTGGCCAGTTCAGTACCCGGACCCTTCTTCTACGCAGCCATGATGCTGTAATTGATGCAGTATGTGGTTTGGCATTGTCATGTTGGAAAATGCAAGGTCTTCCCTGAAAGAGACGTCGTCTGGATGGGAGCATATGTTGCTCTAGAACCTGGATATACCTTTCAGCATTGATGGTGTCTTTCCAGATGTGTAAGCTGCCCATGCCACACGCACTAATGCAACCCCATACCATCAGAGATGCAGGCTTCTGAACTGAGCGCTGATAACAACTTGGGTCGTCCTTCTCCTCTTTAGTCCAAATGACACGGCATCCCTGATTTCCATAAAGAACTTCAAATTTTAATTCGTCTGACCACAGAACAGTTTTCCACTTTGCCACAGTCCATTTTAAATGAGCCTTGGCCCAGAGAAGACGTCTGCGCTTCTGGATCATGTTTAGATATGGCTGCTTCTTTGAACTATAGAGTTTTAGCTGGCAATGGTGGATGACACGGTGAATTGTGTTCACAGATAATGTTCTCTGGAAATATTCCTGAGCTTATTTTGTGATTTCCAATACAGAAGCATGCCTGTATGTGATGCAGTGCCGTCTAAGGGCCCGAAGATCACAGGCACCCAGTATGGTTTTCCAGCCTTGACCCTTACGCACAGAGATTCTTCCAGATTCTCTGAATCTTTTGATGATATTATGCACTGTAGATGATGATATGTTCAAACTCTTTGCAATTTTACACTGTCGAACTCCTTTCTGATATTGCTCCACTATTTGTCGGCGCAGAATTAGGGAGATTGGTGATCCTCTTCCCATCTTTACTTCTGAGAGCCGCTGCCACTCCAAGATGCTCTTTTTATACCCAGTCATGTTAATGACCTATTGCCAATTCACCTAATGAGTTGCAATTTGGTCCTCCAGCTGTTCCTTTTTTGTACCTTTAACTTTTCCAGCCTCTTATTGCCCCTGTCCCAACTTTTTTGAGATGTGTTGCTGTCATGAAATTTCAAATGAGCCAATATTTGGCATGAAATTTCAAAATGTCTCACTTTCGACATTTGATATGTTGTCTATGTTCTATTGTGAATACAATACCAGTTTTTGAGATTTGTAAATTATTGCATTCCGTTTTTATTTACAATTTGTACTTTGTCCCAACTTTTTTGGAATCGGGGTTGTAATATAAAATAGGAGAATTACATTGATCTTGCTCCTAAATTTACCCGTGATATGCACTTTAAGGCAAAGGATTGGACCTGCCAGTTGTGCTTGATTGCCCTGCACGTTGGATATTTTGCAGTTAAATTAAATTATTAAAAAAAAAATTCTCTGACTTGCAGTACATGTGGCTTGAAATATTTCAGCAGTTTTCATTAAATGTACAAATGGTGGCTGCCTATATTCTTTCATATAAATAAGATTTAAAGGGCCATATAAACATGATATTCATTGCAGTTTTTATGTTTTATGATTTTATTCAACAAACAATCCCAGAAATAATCGGTCAATATAGTGATCTATAGTACTAGAGATAGAAATTCTCGACCATGATGCCAATTACTCATGTCAGGGTGCAGAGAGAGCAGAGACAGCCTTACTGGGATTAATAATTCAGTCCCGGCACTCAGGATGCCATCCGTGTGCAGCATTACAGTCTGAAAACACCAAATGTACTGCTAGATTTGTGTAAAGAAATACGCCACGACTT
Source organism: Neoarius graeffei (assembly GCF_027579695.1). NCBI lineage: Eukaryota > Metazoa > Chordata > Actinopteri > Siluriformes > Ariidae > Neoarius > Neoarius graeffei. The sequence goes on from NC_083572.1 coordinate 15,662,120, forward strand.
TTCACCATATGACATTTTCGCTACGTCTTTCTTGCATGTACAGTACAATTACCAGAGACCAGGATTTAACACATTTCCCAAAGGAAATGAAAAACTGTTTCCGCAAACCTTGTTTATAACAAACGTCTAAGGGGCAACGATAATATAAACATCATTACACGGTGCATTTGAATACTAGACTCTGATTGGTCAATTACAACATTTCTGTAGAACAGACCGTTGATCTGGACTCCATCATTATTGGAAGGAATAAAATTGTTTTTAAATCAATATTTTGTGTCAAATTATTCATTTCTTGAGTTCTGTAGCCGTGTAATAAGCAGGATAACGTACAGCCGGTCATTATTAACTACTTATTAACTGAGTGTGAGGTCTTTCCGGGAAAATATTTGACAGTACGGACCAAGCCTCGGTCTGATATTTTCCCGTAAAGACCGACCAAGTGAGGATAATAAGGAGTTTATTATATGGCTTTTTTTTTTTAATTTCTACCATATGATTAAAAAGACGGTCATTATAATTGTAGGTGCATTTGGGTAATTGAGTAATCAATCTCATTAAATCTGAAGGTTAATAATTAAATTGAATCAGTCTCATTTGAATCGCTTTCAGTGAATCATTTTCATTGAATCAGTCTCATGTTATCATTAAATCACTCATGGAATCAGTCTCATTAATCAGTCTCATTAATTAATACCATTAATTTTGGTGCTTAATAATAAATTACCAAACAGCTAAATTATGGTATATTCCAAATTATTATGATCACTTACCATATTACATAAATCATATGCACCTTTTAGAATTCTTTGGAGATTGGGGACTTCAGAGATATTGGAACACAAATAAATACACAGTTTCAATAATAAATGAATTTATTATAACAAAGATAAAAATGGATAATGGCAGTTGAAATATATGCAAACAGTGAGATGTGTGTGTGTGTGTGTGTGTGTGTGTGTGTGTGTGTGTGAGTGAAAGGCCCTATGGCCTGAGCAGAAGGCTAGCGTGGGATGCTAGTTAGGTATGTTCATGTGTGTCCACGTGGTGTAGGGATCATCACGTGGGATTTGAGGAGAACAAAGGAATTAGCCTTGTGTGGCTAAGCTAAGACAAAGGGAAGCTAGCTAAGGTGTGTTTGTGTGTGGGGAGAGAGAGGCCTTGTGTGTGGCCTACAAAAAGGATTAGCTCTGGTAGCTAACTCCACGTGTGTTTGTGGGGGAGGAGTTGACCACGTGGTAAGGTCTATGGCCTAGCAAAAGAAAGAAGCTAGCGTGGGATGCTAACTGAGGTGTATTTGTGAGGCCAGGTGAGGCCTGTGACCACGTGTTTGTGTGTGTGTCAGGCCTGGTGACCACGTGTTCGTGTAGGCCTAGATTAACCTCATGTGGCTAAGCTAAGACAAAGGGATGCTAGCTAAGGTGTGTTTGTGAGTGGGGGAGGACCGCCACGTGTTTCTAAGACAATACACTTAGCTTTGGATGCTAATGGGACAAAAGAAATTAGCCGTAGGCTAATTTCACTAGCTTATAACAGTACTGAATCCACTGAAATCTTGATAAGGTCAAAATGTGTGATAAGGAAATTAAAGTGTTAGTCAGGAATAAAGAGAAGCATGCACAGCCTATCTATTAAAACAACTGAGAGATTAAAACAAAACAATAAATCAATTCAACACGCTGCGTGTTTACAGTGTAACAAACCGTTCCTGAGGTTAAATTCACACTACTTCAATAAAAGCTAATTCCTAAGACTAGGTTTTGCCCAAATACCAAGTCTTACTCAGTATCTTGCCTCTAGCAAGATTATGAAGAGATGTTCCGAGACTTTTGGAGTTTCGCCGTTGTGGAGCACGTGAGTCGCTTCCGTGAGGTGCAGAAAACTTCCTGGTCCGGCGCGTGGTTGCTCGTGATGAAAAGAAAAGTCTCTGATTAAATACTGTGCACAGTTTTTGAGTTAAAAAGGATCCAGTCGCTTCTTAACTTTAAAATAACTGCCTGGGCTGCAGTAGTACGTACTTATAAGGAACAAATGAAAAACCGGTTGTAACTCAAGCTGAGTTTGAAATCGCGCGATCTTAGAGTCTACCATGGCCAAAGGTAAACAAAGAAAAGCGCGAAACTCTGATTCTTGAGGAAAAGAAAAGACGTCTTTTTGGGTTTGCTCGCGGAGCGAGCGATTCCTCCCTGTGTCCATGTTGAAATCACGGCGCCAAAAGAGGTGGAGCTAGGAGTTCCTGGGTTTCTTATGCTTTCACGGAGGATGTGACGTTGGTGATCCCGCCCCCGCGTGACGCAGGTTAACATGGAAGTTGGCTGATGGGAAATGTAGTTTTAAAGGGACTGTATTGTAGTTTTTAGACGGACTGTGTTACCTACATAATGAGGCATGATGCTGCTTTCAGTCACATCATATTTGTAACGTAGTTGAGTCATGCATGCAGAATAAACAGCTAGTGGTTTCAAAACTGAATTCCTGTTAGCGGTTAGCGATTTCTGAAAGCTCTTCGTTGCTCATTTCTTGAATAACTCGGTGACTCTTGTTTGTCTTTAGTGTTTCGGCCACTTTTGTTTCCGTTTTGATTTCCAATTCATTTTTTTGTCGCTTTGGTTTTGTTTGTTTTTTGCGACATTGAAAGCCGGCACCTTGGAAAGAAAGTCTGTAATCGCCCACGGGCATGACGGGAAAATTCTTCCCGCCAAAAAAACAATCAGGGCGCAAACTAGCAGCCATTACGCCACAAAAAGCCATAATTAACTAAGTGCGGTTTTATTTCTCTTCGTCCTCATTATCACTTGCTCGCGAATTTGCCGGCTTCCACTCCACATCAACTTCGAGATGAAACGCCGACTTCAATGTCTTCCATATTTACTGAACATAGCAGTACGACAGTGTGAACGTAGCCGATTAAAGCTTACATCAAATAGAGTGGTGCTTGGAAGTTTGTGAACCCTTTAGAATTTTCTATATTTCTGCATCAATATGACCTAAAACAGTCAGATTTTCACACAAGTCCTGAAGTAGATAAAGAGAACCCAGTTAAATAAGACAAAAATATTATACTTGGTCATTTATTTATTGAGGAAAATGATTCAATATTACACATCTGTGAGTGGCAAAAGTATGTGAACCTTTGCTTTCAGTATCTGGTGCAGGGCTCGAAATTCTTTTTTTTTTTTTTTTCCACCAGCCAGCCGGACTAGTTACCTTCCAAAGTAACTCACCAAACAGAAAATCAACTCGCCCAAATTTGTGCATGTATGAATTTTACTTCTGTGAAAAATAACGCAAAAGAGAGTAGTTACCATTGTTCAACTACATGGTAACATTGTTCATGGCATTTATTTCAAGACCCGAGTATTTTGATACTGTTGTTAAATACATAAATGAGAACAACACAGAGCACCATAATATAATATCAACAAATAATTAAAGCCGCAAGCGGCCTCGACGGGCCCTCGCGCCAGCGGCCAAGGGGGGCGGGGGCATGCGTCCCCGCGAAAGACCTTCCACAGCTTCTTCGGCAAGAGACATTACTCCCACAATGGCGACAAAGCACAGAAATGGACACAGAGTACACGGTGCGCTGAGATGTTGTCATGGACAGAACATTTTATGCCATGGCTTCCCAACCAAATTAATGTATTTACCACATCAGTCACCAAGCTATAGCTACATAGGATTGTCTTCTGTTAGACATCTATTAGTCTGTATGTAACGCTACAACACTTGCTCCCGACTGCCTACCCATTCCCCACAAGTCATGTGTGTTTAAGGCAACCAAAACAACATACTCCTGGTGCCTCATGAATGTAAACACCTGTCCTGCAACTGCTACAGCGCAATGAGCGCCCCCAGTGGTGAAAGTTCACCAAATTTGGTATACTTGTCAAGGGACCTATGAAGAGTTGTTGTGTCAAGTTTGATCAAGTTTGACCAATCAGAAGCCGAGATATAAATTGTTGCCTGAAAACAGCGCCCCCAGTGGCAAAAGTTCACAAAATTTGGCACATATGTCAGGTGACCTGTTAAGAGTGTGCGTATCAAGTTTGATCAAGATTGAGTAAATAGAAGATGAGATATTGATTTTTGAAGAATAAATTTTTTGGTTTTTCCCATGTCAGTAGGTGGCGCTATGCTGTACATGAGCGATTATGAGTTGGAAAAATAAGTGTCTACAACAGCAACGTACTTTCACAAGGTAGTGGTGTGAAGGAAAAGCATTATGGAATTATTTACCAAAAACCCGTTTTGGAGCAATTGCGTCGGCCAAAAACAGCGCCCCCCCCCATGGACGAAAATTTCCAAAATGTGGTATACATGACATGGGAGGTAGTAAGAGGGTGGCCGTGAAGTTTGACCAAATTTGAGGAAAGATTGGATTTTTTGCCCATAAATAGCGCCCCCAGTGGCGAAATATCACAGAAATTGGGTAACATGTCAGAAGCCCAATGAGTGATTTGCGTGTGAAGTATGAGCAGTTTTGTGCAATTAGAAGATTTGTTATGAATTTTTAAGCATGTAAAATTTTGCATTGAAAATTGATTGACGTATAACTTCTGAACGGTTTATGCTACGTGAAACGTATTTAGTAACTTTTGTCAGCCATGTCTGTAGATGATGTGTATCAATTTTGGAGACATACCTATGAAGGGTCTAGGAGGAGTTGCGCCGTCTTCGTGGCCATGCATTTCGCATAAAAGTGAAATTACCTCACTTCCTGTAGGGCGTGGCTAATGCATTGGCATTACATTTTTGTCCGGCTTACTGAGATACATATGCCTACCAAATGGCATGCCACTACTACAAAGTACATGGCAACCAGGCACCTTAATGCGGGAGGCCAAAATCACAACGAGTTAGGGGGCGCTATAGAGGCCCTGAGGCCCGACTGGATCTGGGCTTCTGGTTCTCAGTAGCGGTGGCAGTCTAAGAAAAAGGAGCCAAATTTCGTGCGTTGTCGACCATGGCAAGCGCCCCAATAAGGGTCTTGTAAAGAGTTTGCTTGCCAAGTTTGACAAATCAGAAGCTGCAATATCATTTCCGCCATAACCAGCACCCCCAGGGGCGAAAGTGCACAAAATTTGGCGTACATGTCAGGTGAGCTATGAAGAGTTTGCGTATGAAGTTTGATGACAATTGAGTAAATAGAAGATGAGATATAGATTTTTGAAGAATAAATTTTTTGGTTTTTCCCATGTCAGTAGGTGGCGCTATGCTGTACATGAGCGATTATGAGTTGGAAAAATAAGTGACTACAACAGCAACGCACTATCACAAGGTAGTGGTGTGAAGGAAAAGCATTATGGAATTATTTACCAAAAACCCGTTTTGGAGCAATTGCGTCGGCCAAAAACAGCGCCCCCCATGGACGAAAATTTCCAAAATGTGGTATACATGACATGGGAGGTAGTAAGAGGGTGGCCGTGAAGTTTGACCAAATTTGAGGAAAGATTGGAATTTTTGCCCAAAAATAGCGCCCCCAGTGGCGAAATATCACAGAAACTGGGTAACATGTCAGAAGCCCAATGAGTGATTTGCGTGTGAAGTATGAGCAGTTTTGAGCAATCAGAAGATTTGTTACGAATTTTTAAGCATGTAAAATTTTGCATCGAAAATTGATTGGCGTATAACTTCTGAACGGTTTATCCTACATGAAACGTATTTAGTAACTTTTGTCAGCCATGTCTGTAGATGATGTGTATCAATTTTGGTGACATTCCTATGAACGGTCTAGGAGGAGTTGCGCCGTCTTCGTGGCCATGCATTTCGCACAAAAGTGAAATTACCTCACTTCCTGTTGGGTGTGGCTAATGCATTGGCATTACATTTTTGTCCGGCTTAGTGAGATACATATGCGTACCAAATGGCATGCCACTACTACAAACTACATGGCACCCAGGCACCTTAATGCGGGAGGCCAAAATCACAACGACTTAGGGGGCGCTATAGAGGCCCGGAGCCCCGGCCAAGTTTGGGCTTCTGGTTCTGAGTAGCGGTGGCAATTCTCGGAACTGGTGCCAAATTTCGTGCGTTTTCGCCCATGGCAAGCGCCCCGAAAATGGCCCAACAGCGGAGAAAAATAAAGAAGAAGAAGAAGACGGAAGAAGAAGAAGAAGAAGAAGAAGAAGACGGAAGAAGAATAATTAAAGCCGCAAGCGGCCTCGACGGGCCCTCGCGCCAGCGGCCAAGGGGGGCGGGGGCATGCGTCCCCGCGAAATACCTTCCACAGCTTCTTCGGCAAGAGACATTACTCCCGCAATGGCGACAAAGCACAGAATTGGACACATGGCAACGATAGGGTCTCGCACTGTACGGTGCTCGGGCCCTAATAATAATAGCGCCCCAATAAGGGTCTTGTAAAGAGTTTGCTTGCCAAGTTTGACAAATCAGAAGCTGCAATATCATTTCTGCCATAAGCAGCACCCCCAGGGGCGAAAGTGCACAAAATTTGGCGTCCATGTCAGGTGAGCTATGAAGAGTTTGCGTATGAAGTTTGATGACAATTGAGTAAATAGAAGATGAGATATAGATTTTTGAAGAATAAAATTTTTGGATTTTCCCATGTCAGTAGGTGGCGCTATGCTGTACATGAGCGATTATGAGTTGGAAAAATAAGTGTCTACAACAGCAACGCACTATCACAAGGTAGTGGTGTGAAGGAAAAGCATTATGGAACTATTTACCAAAAACCCGTTTTGGAGCAATTGCGTCGGCCAAAAACAGCGCCCCCCATGGACGAAAATTCCCAAAATGTGGTATCCATGACATGGGAGGTAGTAAGAGGGTGGCCGTGAAGTTTGACCAAATTTGAGGAAAGATTGGAATTTTTGCCCAAAAATAGCGCCCCCAGTGGCGAAATATCACAGAAAGTGGGTAACATGTCAGAAGCCCAATGAGTGATCTGCGTGTGAAGTATGAGCAGTTTTGAGCAAGTAGAAGATTTGTTATGAATTTTTAAGCTTGTAAAATTTTGCATTGAAAATTGATTGACGTATAACTTCTGAACGGTTTGTGCTACGTGAAAGGTATTTAGTAACTTTTGTCAGCCATGTCTGTAGATGAAGTGTATCAATTTCGGTGACATTCCTATGAACGGTCTAAAAGGAGTCGCGCCGTCTTCGTAGCCATGCATTTCGCACAAAAGTGAAATGACCTCACTTCCTGTTGGGCGTGGCTAATGCATTGGCATTACATTTTTGTCCGGCTTAGTGAGATACATATGCGTACCAAATGGCATGCCACTACTACAAACTACATGGCAACCAGGCACCTTAATGCGGGAGGCCAAAATCACAACGAGTTAGGGGGCGCTATAGAGGCCCTGAGGACTGCCTGGATCTGGGCTTCTGGTTCTCAGTAGCGGTGGCAGTCTAAGAAAAAGGAGCCAAATTTCGTGCGCCGTCGACCATGGCAAGCGCCCCAATAAGGGTCTTGTAAAGAGTTTGCTTGGCAAGTTTGACAAATCAGAAGCTGCAATATCATTTTTGCCATAACCAGCACCCCCAGGGGCGAAAGTGCACAAAATTTGGCGTACATGTCAGGTGAGCTATGAAGAGTTTGCGTATGAAGTTTGATGACAATTGAGTAAATAGAAGATGAGATATAGATTTTTGAAGAATAAATTTTTTGGTTTTTCCCATGTCAGTAGGTGGCGCTATGCTGTACATGAGCGATTATGAGTTGGAAAAATAAGTGACTACAACAGCAACGCACTATCACAAGGTAGTGGTGTGAAGGAAAAGCATTATGGAATTATTTACCAAAAACCCGTTTTGGAGCAATTGCGTCGGCCAAAACCAGCACCCCCCATGGACGAAAATTTCCAAAATGTGGTATACATGACATGGGAGGTAGTAAGAGGGTGGCCGTGAAGTTTGACCAAATTTGAGGAAAGATTGGAATTTTTGCCCAAAAATAGCGCCCCCAGTGGCGAAATATCACAGAAACTGGGTAACATGTCAGAAGCCCAATGAGTGATTTGCGTGTGAAGTATGAGCAGTTTTGAGCAATCAGAAGATTTGTTACGAATTTTTAAGCATGTAAAATTTTGCATCGAAAATTGATTGGCGTATAACTTCTGAACGGTTTATCCTACATGAAACGTATTTAGTAACTTTTGTCAGCCATGTCTGTAGATGATGTGTATCAATTTTGGTGACATTCCTATGAACGGTCTAGGAGGAGTTGCGCCGTCTTCGTGGCCATGCATTTCGCACAAAAGTGAAATTACCTCACTTCCTGTTGGGTGTGGCTAATGCATTGGCATTACATTTTTGTCCGGCTTAGTGAGATACATATGCGTACCAAATGGCATGCCACTACTACAAACTACATGGCACCCAGGCACCTTAATGCGGGAGGCCAAAATCACAACGACTTAGGGGGCGCTATAGAGGCCCGGAGCCCCGGCCAAGTTTGGGCTTCTGGTTCTGAGTAGCGGTGGCAATTCTCGGAACTGGTGCCAAATTTCGTGCGTTTTCGCCCATGGCAAGCGCCCCGAAAATGGCCCAACAGCGGAGAAAAATAAAGAAGAAGAAGAAGACGGAAGAAGAAGAAGAAGAAGAAGAAGAAGACGGAAGAAGAATAATTAAAGCCGCAAGCGGCCTCGACGGGCCCTCGCGCCAGCGGCCAAGGGGGGCGGGGGCATGCGTCCCCGCGAAATACCTTCCACAGCTTCTTCGGCAAGAGACATTACTCCCGCAATGGCGACAAAGCACAGAATTGGACACATGGCAACGATAGGGTCTCGCACTGTACGGTGCTCGGGCCCTAATAATAATAGCGCCCCAATAAGGGTCTTGTAAAGAGTTTGCTTGCCAAGTTTGACAAATCAGAAGCTGCAATATCATTTCTGCCATAAGCAGCACCCCCAGGGGCGAAAGTGCACAAAATTTGGCGTCCATGTCAGGTGAGCTATGAAGAGTTTGCGTATGAAGTTTGATGACAATTGAGTAAATAGAAGATGAGATATAGATTTTTGAAGAATAAAATTTTTGGATTTTCCCATGTCAGTAGGTGGCGCTATGCTGTACATGAGCGATTATGAGTTGGAAAAATAAGTGTCTACAACAGCAACGCACTATCACAAGGTAGTGGTGTGAAGGAAAAGCATTATGGAACTATTTACCAAAAACCCGTTTTGGAGCAATTGCGTCGGCCAAAAACAGTGCCCCCCATGGACGAAAATTCCCAAAATGTGGTATCCATGACATGGGAGGTAGTAAGAGGGTGGCCGTGAAGTTTGACCAAATTTGAGGAAAGATTGGAATTTTTGCCCAAAAATAGCGCCCCCAGTGGCGAAATATCACAGAAAGTGGGTAACATGTCAGAAGCCCAATGAGTGATCTGCGTGTGAAGTATGAGCAGTTTTGAGCAAGTAGAAGATTTGTTATGAATTTTTAAGCTTGTAAAATTTTGCATTGAAAATTGATTGACGTATAACTTCTGAACGGTTTGTGCTACGTGAAAGGTATTTAGTAACTTTTGTCAGCCATGTCTGTAGATGAAGTGTATCAATTTCGGTGACATTCCTATGAACGGTCTAAAAGGAGTCGCGCCGTCTTCGTAGCCATGCATTTCGCACAAAAGTGAAATGACCTCACTTCCTGTTGGGCGTGGCTAATGCATTGGCATTACATTTTTGTCCGGCTTAGTGAGATACATATGCGTACCAAATGGCATGCCACTACTACAAACTACATGGCAACCAGGCACCTTAATGCGGGAGGCCAAAATCACAACGAGTTAGGGGGCGCTATAGAGGCCCTGAGGACTGCCTGGATCTGGGCTTCTGGTTCTCAGTAGCGGTGGCAGTCTAAGAAAAAGGAGCCAAATTTCGTGCGCCGTCGACCATGGCAAGCGCCCCAATAAGGGTCTTGTAAAGAGTTTGCTTGGCAAGTTTGACAAATCAGAAGCTGCAATATCATTTTTGCCATAACCAGCACCCCCAGGGGCGAAAGTGCACAAAATTTGGCGTAGATGGCAGGTGAGCTAAGAAGAGTTTGCGTATGAAGTTTGATGACAATTGAGTAAATAGAAGATGAGATATAGATTTTTGAAGAATAAATTTTTTGGTTTTTCCCATGTCAGTAGGTGGCGCTATGCTGTACATGAGCGATCATGAGTTGGAAAAATAAGTGTCTACAACAGCAATGCACTAGGACAAGGTAGTGGTGTGAAGGAAAAGCATTATGGAATTATTTACCAAAAACCCGTTTTGGAGCAATTGCGTCGGCCAAAAACAGCGCCCCCCATGGACGAAAATTTCCAAAACGTGGTATACATGACATGGGAGGTAGTAAGAGGGTGGCCGTGAAGTTTGACCAAATTTGAGGAAAGATTGGAATTTTTGCCCAAAAATAGCGCCCCCAGTGGCGAAATATCACAGAAATTGGGTAACATGTCAGAAGCCCAATGAGTGATTTGCGTGTGAAGTATGAGCAGTTTTGAGCAATCAGAAGATTTGTTATGAATTTTTAAGCATGTAAAATTTTGCATCGAAAATTGATTGACGTATAACTTCTGAACGGTTTATCCTACGTGAAACGTATTTAGTAACTTTTGTCAGCCATGTCTGTAGATGACGTGTATCAATTTTGGTGACATTCCTATGAACGGTCTAGGAGGAGTTGCGCCGTCTTCGTGGCCATGCATTTTGCACAAAAGTGAAATTACCTCACTTCCTGTTGGGCGTGGCTAATGCATTGGCATTACATTTTTGTCCGGCTTAGTGAGATACATATGCATACCAAATGGCATGGCACTACTACAAACTATATGGCAACCAGGCACCTTAATGCGGGAGGCCAAAATCACAACGACTTAGGGGGCGCTATAGAGGCCCTGAGCCCCGGCCAAGTTTGGGCTTTTGGTTCTGAGTAGCGGTGGCAATTCTCGGAACTGGCGCCAAATTTCGTGCGTTTTCGCCCATGGCAAGCGCCCCGAAAATGGCCCAACAGCGGAGAAAAATAAAGAAGAAGAAGAAGAAGAAGAAGAAGAAGACGGAAGAATAATTAAAGCCGCAAGCGGCCTCGACGGGCCCTCGCGCCAGCGGCCAAGGGGGGCGGGGGCATGCGTCCCCGCGAAATACCTTCCACAGCTTCTTCGGCAAGAGACATTACTCCCACAATGGCGACAAAGCACAGAATTGGACACATGGCAACAATAGGGACTCGCACTGGACGGTGCTCGGGGGGCGCTATAGAGGCCCTGAGGCCCGCCTGGATCTGGGCTTCTGGTTCTCAGTAGCGGTGGCAGTCTAAGAAAAAGGAGCCAAATTTCGTGCGTTGTCGACCATTGCAAGCGCCCCAATAAGGGTCGTGTAAAGAGTTTGCTTGCCAAGTTTGACAAATCAGAAGCTGCAATATCATTTTTGCCATAAACAGCACCCCCAGGGGCGAAAGTGCACAAAATTTGGCGTATATGTCAGGTGAGCTATGAAGAGTTTGCGTATGAAGTTTGATGACAATTGAGTAAATAGAAGATGAGATATAGATTTTTGAAGAATAAATTTTTTGGTTTTTCCCATGTCAGTAGGTTGTGCTATGCTGTACATGAGCGATTATGAGTTGGAAAAATAAGTGTCAACAACAGCAATGAACTTTCACAAGGTAGTGGTGTGAAGGAAAAGCACTACGGAATTATTTACCAAAAACCCGTTTTGGAGCAATTGCGTCGGCCAAAAACAGCGCCCCCCATGGACGAAAATTCCCAAAATGAGGTATAAATGACATGGGAGGCAGGAAGAGGGTGGCCGTGAAGTTTGACCAAATTTGAGGAAAGATTGGATTTTTTGCCCAAAAATAGCGCCCCCAGTGGCGAAAGTGCACAAAGTTTGGCGTATATGTCAGGTGAGGTATGAAGAGTTTGCGTATCAAGTTTGATGACAATTGAGTAAACAGAAGATGAGATATAGATTTTTGAAGAATAAATTTTTTGGTTTTTCCCATGTCAGTAGGTGGCACTATGCTGTACATGAGCGATGATGAGTTGGAAAAATAAGTGTCTACAACAGCAACGTACTATCACAAGGTAGTGGTGTGAAGGAAAAGCATTATGGAATTATTTACCAAAAACCCGTTTTGGAGCAATTGCGTCGGCCAAAAACAGTGCCCCCCATGGACGAAAATTTCCAAAACGTTGTATACATGACATGGGAGGTAGTAAGAGGGTGGCCGTGAAGTTTGACCAAATTTGAGAAAAGATTGGAATTTTTGCCCAAAAATAGCGCCCCCAGTGGCGAAATATCACAGAAATTGGGTAACATGTCAGAAGCCCAATGAGTGATGTGCGTGTGAAGTATGAGCAGTTTTGAGCAATCAGAAGATTTGTTATGAATTTTTAAGCATGTAAAATTTTGCATCGAAAATTGATTGACGTATAACTTCTGAACGGTTCATCCTACGTGAAACGTATTTAGTAACTTTTGTCAGCCATGTCTGTAGATGATGTGTATCAATTTTGGTGACATTCCTATGAACGGTCTAGGAGGAGTTGCGCCGTGTTCGTGGCCATGCATTTCGCACAAAAGTGAAATTACCTCACTTCCTGTTGGGTGTGGCTAATGCATTGGCATTACATTTTTGTCCGGCTTAGTGAGATACATATGCGTACCAAATGGCATGCCACTACTACAAACTACATGGCACCCAGGCACCTTAATGCGGGAGGCCAAAATAACAACGACTTAGGGGGCGCTATAGAGGCCCTGAGCCCCGGCCAAGTTTGGGCTTCTGGTTCTGAGTAGCGGTGGCAATTCTCGGAACTGGTGCCAAATTTCGTGCGTTTTCGCCCATGGCAAGAGCCCCGAAAATGGCCCAACAGCGGAGAAAAATAAAGAAGAAGAAGAAGACGGAAGAAGAAGAAGAAGAAGAAGAAGAAGAAGAAGAATAGTGAACTCTTACAAGAACAATAGGGCCTTCGCCCATAGGGCTCGGGCCCTAATAATAGTGAACTCTTACAAGAACAATAGGGCCTTCGCCCATAGGGCTCGGGCCCTAATAATAGTGAACTCTTACAAGAACAATAGGGCCTTCGCCCATAGGGCTCGGGCCCTAATAATATATTGGAAAACTTGGTGTATGAGTACTGAAAGCAAATATACAGTACTTACTATCATGACTATAGCACCCAAAATATGTCCAACGTGCTTTCTGTATTTAACCATTTATGAGAGAGAAAGCATTAGGAGCTTCATATTGACTAGGAATCAACTTGAAAAAAAAATTATTCCATAAAATTCGTATCGCAGCCAAGGCCTACCCTGCTCCCACGTTTGCTTATAAGTCCTTTGTCGTTTCTCCTCTTCAGACTGAGGTCGCTTTGTCCCCGTCTCTGGCGGTTTCTGTACACCTTTCAGAAAATTCCACATCGCAACGTAGCTTTGGCAGATGTAGATGTAAACAACAACAAAAACACGTGTTTAAATGGGCGATAATGTGGCCACATCTATTGAATTTGATAACGTGATGTGGCAGCGGGGGCGTGGCCAAGCGTCGGTCTGTGAATGGAGGGCGGAGTCAGGGAAGGTAAGTGGTGGAATCATTGCACCTGATGGGGATTAACCTGTGTTTGTGTGTCTTCCCCAGTGACCGCGCCCTTTAAAAGGAGAGGAGAGCAGAGAAAGGGAGCTCTCTCTCCCCAACCAGAGCACGTGTGCGCGCACGGCTGGGAAGTGATAAAAGGCTGAAAAGCTAGCAATAAATAGTTCATTGAGAACTCAGTTCTGGCCTGCCGTGCTTTTGTGCTCCACCCACCTGGTCCAATACTACACGTGATTACCGCGATATTCAACGAGATGAGTTATATGCATGCGCAGTAGTGAAAAAACGGACAGCCTGACTCGTACACGATATGATTCGGAATTCTTTGGTAGTTTCCGTCCTGCCGATAAACACATCGATGAACACAGACACGGCACGCACTTAATATGTGGCGGCTTTAGTTGACGTTGTGTCTGAATCTTCGCTTCATATATATTTTTTATTTTCAACTAGCCAGCCGGGCTGGCTAGTGACAGGAATTACCCGCCAAATGAAAAATTAAGTCGCCTCGGGCAACCGGACCACCGCGAATTTCGAGCCCTGCACATGTATGTGTATATTAATCAGGAAGACAGTGGAACAGCTGTAAATGCAGCTTGCTCAGAAAATAAAAATAACAATCCAACCTAGGGTTGGGCGGTATTACGGTAAGAAGGTATCCCGAGGTATCCAAAAGTACCAACGGTATCGGTCTCATTACCGTCATTTTAAAAAAATATATAATATCTAAATAAATATGGAGTACATGAGGTCATAATATAAAATAATAAATTGAAGATCGTCCCGAATAACTGTGTGATCGTATTTTCACTAATTCTATCAATTTCCTAAAGAAGTTCTCATCGCGTGCAGGGTTGTTTATGTCGTTACCATGGCAACCCTGCGTGACATTTTGGAGTCTGACAGAAAGCTTCGCAAGAGACTGAGACCGGGGGTGTCATGGCTCAGATGGCTAAGGCACCGTACCATAAATCCGGGGACCCAGGTAAGATTCCGACCCGAGGTTATTTCCCGATCCCGTCTCTCTCTCTCCCCCGCTCATTTCCTGTCTCTCTACACTGTCCTATCTAAAAAAAAAAAAAAGAGACTGAGACCACGGTTGAAAGATGGCAAGTCAAGATAACGAGTTAGTGGCAAAAAAAAAAATACAACATCAGCAGTGTGGCAGTATTTTGGTTTCAAACCAAACGAAAAATCTAATATGTCCCCTAAGGCTGCTGGGCCATAGAAGGTTCACGCTGCATGCTGCACGCTACACGCGTGTAAAGAAAAGTGGACAAACGTAGCATGACTTGCTCTGGGCCATAGAACGGCGTTCACGTTGCACGCTGCACGCTTCACGCGTGAAGCGAGAAATGAACATGCACACTTTTTTCTAGGCGTGAAGACGGAAATTCCAGTCAATGCATGCGGTCACCGCCGCGCCAGCCAATCAGAACGGGTCTAGGGAGATAACTCTATGCTTTCAGGGGAAAACTTCAGAAAAAATATAATTGAATGGTATAATTGAAAAATAGTTCTTCATCGGGATTGTCAAGCAGATTATAGAATGTTCGGTGAAATTCACCACGGGTTTCTCTCAGAAGGAAGTGTTCTCGGCTCCAAATTCTGTTCCTTTTTCTCTTCCTCTGTCTCAGTAAAAGCAGAATGAGGCAATCGTCGTCATCCGAAGAGTCCATATTGTTGGTTACTCGGTCAAAGTAGAACAGACGCAACACGTGAACATCCAAGCATGAAGTTTAATGGCCCAGGGTCCGGTTCTTCACGTGAACGTGTAGCGTGTAGCGTGCAGCATGCAGCGTGAATAGCCTGGGGCAAGGGCGTAACTTTGTGTTCAAAGTTGGTGGGGACATTTCCAGGCACGATACTTCCCTTCAAGGGGGGGTCAGGGGGCATGGTCCCCCTGGAGAAAATTTAGAAAGATCCCGTTTTAAGGCTTAATTTTGATGCATTTTGAGATGCGTACTATGGCCTCACTACTTTTATGAAAACCATTTCAGGGCAGGCTGTCAATGGGTATGCAGTGAAAGGCTGGAAACATGATGGACCAAACAAATGTAGAACTGGGGGGGATCCTGCCCCAGAAAATTTTGTGAATCTTCACACATAAATAAAGCAGTTTGATGCACTCTGATGGGTAAAAGGTGGTAAAATACACCTACCAAATACTCTCTTGCACACTGGTTGATTGAACATACTTTACATATGAACTATATACACATTACACATTATTACTAGATTCTGTGGAAGGACTTGTGTCCTGCAGTACAACCGCTATATGAAAAAATACACAATAAACAGTATCATCTTAAAACATTCATTACCATCTTTTTATTGTTGATTCTAGTGTCACAAAAAAACAATACGGCCACCAACAATGCTCAGTCAAAACAGATACAAACTAAGGGGTAAGGGATAGCACATAAACAGGACTACTCAAAACTAAACCAGGACTATACACGAGCCAGATCTAAACCAGAACTTCAATGTTTCAGCCAGGGCAAACACGGATCACATCAGGACTAAACCAAGGCTAAACCACAAACAAGAGCAAACTAAACTAGAATTAATATAATAATAAACTAGATAATACCTGGACTAAACCAGGATTACACCAGGTCTGGGAAGAAACGGGTGTAGCAGTTTCAACAAGGCACAAATTAATAATATAATCTTACATATAAAGGAAATCTAGGTGATTTTATAATCTGTGTAATTTGTGCAAACCACAAAATGTATTTGCAAGTCAAACAATTCAATTCAAATTATTACAAAATTTAAAACATTTCAGAAAGAAACGAACATCTCAACATTAGGGACGAACATCACAATAATGTAAAAAAAGCCTTCAGTTTACAGTTATTTAAATAATAATAATAATAATAATAATAATAATAATAATAATTAAAAAGAAACAAAAAAATGAAACTTCCCTTGCCCTCCATGTAAGACTATGCACCACAGTATTCATTTAAAAGTACCAAACACCTTCCTTCTCCTCTCACTTACTTCCACAAACTGCTGACAAATGTCTTTAATGTTCACATTGTCCAGTTTGGTCCAATGAGTCGTTGGTTGCTACACACATAGCAGAGAGCTGCCGCCAATCAGGTTACAGCTCTCAAAACAGCAGCTAAGCGGCGGCAACAGCGGGGCTTGTCATTCATGGGATAAAACAGGGGAAAACAGTCGCGCGTGTCTCTAAACGTTCGGAAAAGGCGTGAAATGTTGGTGGGGACTGTCCCCTGCCCTGTCAAAGTTGGTGGGGACATGTCCCCACCTGTCCTTATTAAAGTTACGCCTGTGGCCTGGGGTACTCCACTTCCACGAGATCTCTCCAATGAGTTGTGTTTTGAGTAGGTTACATGAGTAACAACAAGGTAAAATAATATAACGTATGACATTTGGGATGTGGGTAATAAACGTTTGAAATGTCATCTACTGAAGAAACGGAAGAAAACATCGTAGCGTAAACTGTTCGGTTTCTGGTGGGAATTAGCAATGCGCTTGCTATCTTTGTTGGGTGTGTTAAACCGTATGGATTTAAGTGGAATAATTGTAAGGAGTTATGTGATCAAGACAACGTTTTAAGCAAGGTAAGGCCATTTGATTATTAATTTCCCTGCCATGGCATGACGTGGGCCCATATGATTTTGCCTTGTGCAGCTATCACGCATTTGAATTAGGTTCGCCTCATTTGCGCTGAAGAATATGGTTTATCACGCAGTCTAAACGGACTTGGGTGTTGGTTGATTCTTTTTCTTTTTTTTATTTCCCATGCTTGAAAGGGTATGATCCTGCTCATCGTGTACTTTTTTTTGATGGAGTAGGTGAAATAGTGCTGCAAATGGCGTTTCAATGCAGACATGTGTAAACGACAGTTGAATGCTATTTTCAAGATGAAGGAAGAGTTGCGTGATGCTTTGAAATATCTCTTAATGCTAGTGTTGCCACACGTCCAGGTTTTTCCGGGATTGTCCCGGTTTTTTTGTGGAAAATGGAAAATGTCCAGGAAAATGGAATAACCTTCCCGGGACACGTTTTGTCCCGGTTTTTTACTTCCTCACATTATCCCCATTGAAATAAACACAAATCATTAATGTTTCTCGCAGCCACTTAACATATTAATAGTTTTCACGTAAGCGGGCATATTGTAGGCAGCTACTTGTGTGGCCTCACCGAATGTTTGCGCACGCAGCCAGTCGCCGTTGCTAGGTGATCGTGGTCAATACAACGGCGGCCGCGCGAAATCAAAGATACTGGAATACCGTAATTCCAAACAATAGGTGAGTTCCCTTGGTCGGTGCGCGAGTAGGCTGGCTGTCTACTTCCTATGTTCTGATTCTGATAAAGGCTGGTTCTAAAGCCTGGGCCAATTTCATCAATAAATGAATCATTAAATAAATCATTAAATATATCAAAAAAGAATGCCTGAACACTGGCGTGAGAAATGAATAAATCAGTTGTCCCAATAACATAGCACCTCTCTCTTGTGATTAAAACAAAGGATTAGGGCTATTTGGTATGATACGGTAGTCTAACTTTTAAAGTTCAGTTCTCCAGAGAAAAGGCTAAAACAACAACGAAGCAGACTGAGAGAAATTATATTGATTATATTTGTATTATTTTGATTTGGAAACGGAATGGGAGGAGAGACTCTTCAGGGGGCTGTTAGCCTACTATTAAATATTTGTTTAAAAAAAAATTGGCGTCCAAATAAGATCATTCCTATATGAACTTATTTTTTGTAATAATATTTGTGGTAGTGCCCATTTAAGGGTTAAGAAGACAAAATGAATTTTAACTAAACGCCTAACTGCACCAGTTGAACTGTTTTATTTTTAAACGTGAACATTCACATAAGGCATCGTAGATGTGCGTGTCCGCAGCCCTCAACCCCCGCGCTCGTACGTGCGCGCAGGCGCGGCCGCCGACCGATGTGTCCCGGTTTTTTACAACTCAGATGTGGCAACCCTACTTAATGCACAAAATTCGCTTTGCTGCTTAATCCATACCACAGTGCACACAATTCGCTATGCTGCTTTTAAATAGTACATTTGAGGCATAGGCGCACGTTACACAGTAGGCCGAAACAAAATATTATTTTTTTCTCGGTAATACCGTATACCCCGGGAAAAAACAGAGACGGTTTAAAGGTATCAAAATTTGGATACCGCCCAACCCTAATCCAACCTGCTTAAAACCCAGGTCCGCACCTCGAGCTTAAAAACCGCCCAACAGCAACACTGCTTTAAGCAAGAAGAAAAAAGTGCAAAACATCAAAACAAAGAATTTCAGCCATTTGTCGTGACTGACTACTACAATACTGTCCATCTCACAGGTCTCACATGCACGCGTGTGCAAGTGTGTGTATTCATGTGCGTATGACTCTGCCTGTGGAATCATGGTGGTTTAACGTTAAGCTAGCTAGTCAGTGAAGCTCCACCTGACACATGAGCAAAATCTTTTCAAATTCGAAATCATATCGGGTAGCTAGCATTACTCGAAAAGAAAGATTTCTACATTCTGTTTATTTGGCAAGATTATGCGAAAACATTTCTGAAAGCACTTCAGATAAAGTTATTCATGTTAGCATAACTCCGTGTTTACATGCTAACTAACAGTGTCCAAGTTAACTAGCCATGTGTAAACGTTAGCCGTGGACAAGGCGGTGGCAACTTGGCGGGAAAATCCATCGAAAGTCATTTGACTAACCAGACTGCATAGCTCTTGCAACGTTATCGCTAGCTCTAAAAGCACAGACAACTTCACTGCAAGCTTTCTCTTGGAATAAAACGTTTACAGACGTCAATATGCTTCCGCGGGTCGGACAGCAAGTTTTTGTAGGCTGTGATGTGGTTCATTTTAGGCAAACAAAACAAACTTTTCAAACAAAACGACAATTTATTCCTTTCAGAAAACTGAAGCATGGGCAGGGCTCGAAATTAACTTTTTTTCTTTGTGTCCCCCAGTGGTCCCGAATTCTGTGTTGTATTGTCCCGAATGGAAGTAATAGTGTCCCCATTTTTTTCCTCTCTGAAATAACCAGTGGTTAATATTATCATATGAAGTTACTATTATATTTGTAACTATGCGATTTTGAACCCTTTATATCATTTTTACAATAAGTCACAAAACACAAGTGACACATGTCTACTTCAAAATTGCAGTTATTGCATTTTCAGTTTATTAAACTTTGGCGATCTCACTGTATGAATAGATACCCGTTTATTTAACGGGGCCAACTAGCTCATTCAGAAAATGTTTCAACTCACTACATCTGCAGTACACTTTAGTTGAAAATAAGACCCCTTTTATGTTCATTTCATCTACTTATACCTTGAATATCTGTTGGCATATATAAGGCCAACTTATCATTTTCACCATGACCGTTATCCATTTTTATGTAATATACCTGTTGCCCCATTCAGAGATGTTTTGAAAGCCATCAGCCATACCATCAATAGATGAAACGCCCTTGAGCAAGGCACCTACCCCAACATTGCTACAGGGACTGTAACACTGTAAAAAACTGTAAAGTCACTTTGGATAAAAGTGTCATATCATACAAGTGCAAACAAAGCAATGTAATGCAAGTTTTTTTATTGTAACCTTTAGTCATAGAAATCATTTACATTATTTCCAGTGCTTAATTTCATTTTCTTTGACCTAGATAAATTTCCCATTCATTTCTATGGAATTATTTGAAAAACTACACACATTTTCAAACATCCGCTGCTCTGGCATGCTTTCACCTAGAGACATGATTCAAACTTTAAAACATAGAGAAACTTCTCCTCTGTGGATCTGGCATTCAACTTTTTGCTAGGTTCTATACTTTTGGATCAGTCCCAGCTCAAACACCATGTGGGTTCCTGGAGAAATTCCGGCTTTATAATGGGTGTCTATTGCGTTACACACCAGTGGAGCTCGTTAAGTTAGAGTGTAGAGAGCTTGGAAAAATAGCTCAAACTTTCTCATTTAAACTGTGTTTTCAGCCCCAATTTTTACTCTACACACATAATTTTCTCAAAAGTAGTAGCCACACTTGTCCTGATTCACACAATGTGTCTACCTACACGATAGGACTTGCAGTTTTTGAATGAGAAGCCTGAAAGTGAGGAGAGGGCAGGCGCGCAGCCCCATAGACTCACATTATAAACGTGGCTGCGCTTTGATTGTTAAATCAGAAAAGTCACTCGTTTTTAACTCGCTCTAGTGTCCTCAATGTTTACACTACAGACAAAAAAAGTACATCAGTGTGTTCAGGAGCCCCTTGTGGCACTCACTGTGAAAGAATTTTGTGAATATCTCCTTCCGTTTTCGTGTAAACCCCCGTTGTTTGGAGGGAGCGCTCTGACGGAAAGCTGCCCTTTTTGTGTGCCCCTCCCCCACCCGCGCGCTGAGCAGAGAGAGACAAAAATACAGTCCAGCTCAGCTCCGGCAACTGTGACTGCTACGCGCACTGCATCACTCTCATGATTTCCCCCGGGGGAATTGTCGTTTCTAGATCTTTTTTTTTTTTCATTGTCCCGGGATTGTCCCAGATATGATAATTTTGTGTCCCCATGACATTTTTTATGGTCCCCGGGACATCGGGACACCGTTAGTTTCAAGCGCTGAGCATGGGTTCTAGCTATTGAGGTATTTCACCTGACGTCACAGGGTCACGTGACGCCCCGGTGTTCGCCATTTTGAACGTCAAGCTACATACTAACGCTGCAGACAGAGAGGGAGAACCAGCTTGAAAAAAAACGTGTTACAGACACCTAGAATAGATTAATTTGTCAGTAAGCACTCTATAAATAACCATGGTGTTTGCTTGTTGTGCTGTGGGCTGCCACAACAGACAGGGACAGCGTGCAGGACGCTCCTTTTACCGGTTTCTAGTGATGGGAATTTTGGCTCTTTTTCGGGAGCCGACTCTTTTGGCTCTTCTTACTATAAGGAGCCGGCTCTTTCGGCTCCCCAACTCGGCTCCCACCGAAGAGCCGGCTCCCGTCGTTCACTTCAAAGAGCCGGCTCTTTGAACCGGATCGTTCGCGACCGACACATCACTACCGGTTTCCTACTGACCCAGACAAGAGGGCCAAATGGATTGCAGCTGTGAAGAGACAGGATTGGGAGCCAACAGAGTACTCCAGACTTTGCAGTGATCATTTCATTTCAGGTTAGTTTATCAGTTAACGCAATTTTGATAAAATATATAGCAAAAAGTAAATGGGTCAGTGTTTGTTAACCCATCTGAGCAGTGAAACAAGGCAGTGTTAATTTGTCTAGGGTTGCATGTAGCAGACATCAGACATAAAACGCAATAACAGAGGCTAGAAAGAAACGGGACACAGAAATAAATAAACAGGGCTCCATACCAAGGCTGGGTACAGTGTTTGTGATAAAAGACAGATCCAATTTAACACGAATCACAGCTTACTTTCTTGTTAAAATGTGCACCATCTCATACCGCCTTGCACTGAAGGACTTAAACGTGCCGTCCAAAATGGCTGCGTCACGTGACTTGGTCACCTCAATAGCCATGAGTGCGTGTGCATTCCCCAGAAGAACCGCCTCCTTCCGTTCTGCCATCAACTGATCGTGTTCAAATAATACTGCTGAGAAATCATTGAACTTGATTTTATACAGTCTATTGACGTGACGTGATCCTAGTGATTGCTGATCGGCTGTCTCAGTGTCACCTGCGAAAAAATAAATCGCGTTTTAGAAAAGAAAAGGAAAAAAACATCCGCTTTCAAAGCCGCTTCATAGTAACGAGGACCTTGATAGAAATGTAGTGGAGTAAAAAGTACAATATTTGTCTTTCAAATGTAGTGAAGTTAAAAGCCATAAGTTGCCATCCGGTTTCCCCCACAGTCCAAAGACATGCAGGTTAGGTTAACTGGTGACTCTAAATTGACCGTAGGTGTGAATGTGAATGGTTGTCTGTGTGTCAGCCCTGCGATGACCTGGCGACTTGTCCAGGGTGTACCCCGCCTTTCGCCCGTAGTCAGCTGGGATAGGCTCCAGCTTGCCTGCGACCCTGTAGAAGGATAAAGCGGCTAGAGATAATGAGATGAGAATGAAAGTACAGATGCTCAAAAAGTGTACTGTCCACCTCTGCCCTGCAAGATATGCAAGAGTGCTGAAAACAGTGACGAGCTTTGCAAAGCAGCACTTTTTCTTTACTGTGTTTTGTGTTTGAGTGAGAAACTCATGAAAGCGTTCGACAAAAAAAAAAAGCGTTCTGAATAATCACCTGTGCCATCCGTTCATCTTTTCATCGCTGCTGAATTCTTGAATCTGATCGTTGATTCTTTTTCCATAACAGCAGCTCGGAATGTAGTTCCGGCTAATCACAAGCATGGGCGCCGCCAGGGGGGGAAAGGTTAGAACAATTCTAGGGGCCCAGCACTGCCATGGGGCCCTTTAAGGGGCTGATAATATGCTTTTAATGATTTTAATAAGACTTTTGAAATAACAACAATGCAATATTCCATCTGGTAAAATGAGCTAATTGAACAAGGTTGTCTATTTCTTGAGTTCTTCAACATATTGTCATTTAACTCTCCCCCTTTTGCGAAATGGTACAGTCCAGTTCTGGTAGAAGCGCGATGCGTTAAATCTGTGTGCTGATCAGTGCAACGCTACTTGCTGCTGTGTCGCGGTGCAGCAGCCAGCCAGCAGTGGAGTGCGTACAGTCTATGATCGCTAAATATGAAGAGTGGCTGTGAAAAACGTAAAGAAAGGCAGCTGAAAGCTGAGAGGGACCGGAGAGGCAGGCAACTGGTCACTCAGTTCTTCCCATAGAAAGGTAGCTATCGCTCACATGTGTGTTCAAAATATTAGCGAATGGTAAATGAACAGTATGAACGTGGTTGGATTAGCCTATCAAGAGAACACTTTTACAGTTTATTACAGTGACATTTTTTCCATTTTAATAACTGAACTGACTTGTGTGATAAACAAGATGAAATATTACGTTATGCTGGTGCTAATAACTAGTGCTAATAACCAGTTTCATAACTAATGGGGTGCCCTAAATATGCCCAGATTCAGCCTCAGGGGGACCTCCGCCCTACCAAACCACTGAACCCCCCTTTGGAGAAGGAGGTAAGCAGCAATACAACCCATAAATGCTTTAGGATTGAAGTTTTTAATGAGCGAGCGCCATATACAGTTTGCTAGATTAAAGTGTTGCTAATAACGGACACCAGTCAAGTGTTTGACATGGTTACGTGTGTGGAATGTTCACACGTTCTAAACCATTGGTTTCAAATTGAGGAGCTGGAGAAAGCGCAGCACACATAAAAGAGGGATAGAGGTTACAACATATGAAGAAATACGTACGTAATTGATCAAACATATTCCCTTTTTGCAGAACAGTACACACAGCTTTCTACCTAACACATAACAATCCATGGGATTTCCATAGGTATTTTGATGCTGGGTAGAAAACTTTTTCTATGATTTATTAGCA
Source organism: Neoarius graeffei (assembly GCF_027579695.1). Taxonomy (NCBI): domain Eukaryota; kingdom Metazoa; phylum Chordata; class Actinopteri; order Siluriformes; family Ariidae; genus Neoarius; species Neoarius graeffei. Next base: position 15,686,135 of record NC_083572.1, read on the forward strand.
GTCACATCACACATTTCACTACCAATTGTCCTAGCACAAGAAGGCATGTGGCAAAATCTTGAATTTTCATTTGTGATTGTAAATTAGTCACTGACCAGTTTTCATCTAGTCCCTGGTAGGTTAATACATAAAATGTAATAACAAAGTCACAAACTCAAGGTCCATGGGCTATCAAAAGTCAAATAATGACAATAGTGCAATTGTGACGAGGGTGGGCAAAGTTGGGGGGCCCAAAATTCTAATCTTTCATGGGGCCCAAAATTTCTGGCGGCGCCCCTGATCACAAGTACACTGCAACCCCGCTATAACGAACTCCTCGGGGGACGTCCAAGCAGTTCAATATACTGAAACGTTCGTGGACCCACTTGTCACACCAAACACTGACGTTGTATGCAAAATTTTAAGCACGTTCTCCTTAGCACGAATTTCTCCTTCTGAGTCACGATCACAGTTCACTGACTGAGCTAAAGGATCGCAAACCCAGGCGATGATTTCTTCATCTGTGATGGAAATGACGGAGGTTACCGGTGTATCGTTGTGAACGTTCGTACGGTATATTGACGGACTCGCTCGTTTTCTAAATCTTCACAATCCTGTTTATTCGTGTGTCCGATGAATGTCATCTATGTCGTGGGTGGGAGTTTGGCGATATCAGCAGTCATTTCATCCTTTCGTCAATCCATTGATCACCGTTCTCGATAATTGTTAGTGATCAACACCTAAGCTTGGCTACTTAAGCCTTTGTTTTATTGCGTTAACACGTATTGGTAACTTGACTGCGGACTTGATTACTTATTGTTTGACTCTCGGGGGAAGAAGAGTGCATGGCTCAGTGATTTTTTTTGTAAGACTCTGACTCATTGTCATTAAAGGCGGGGGACACGAACTTACTTGGTTATGTGCGAAAGTTCGTTATAGTGCGGTCGCAGTGTCCTTTAAGGCAAATCACAGGTTTATATTAATTCTTCTACACTGTTTCGACATTTACAACAGACGTGACGCAAAAACAAAATGCGTGTAACTGTTGATATGGTGAAGTTTTCTGGATAGAAACCTTTAGTTTTTTTCTGGAATTTTATTTTTGATTTTTTTCAAGAACAAGAACAAAACTACATTTACAAACTGACAAGACAAACTCACATCAAGGAAAAACTCAATATCCGCAAGGAGGCAAAGTAAAAATTAAATGACCTCACAATGTCAGGGCAATAGAAAGTGGAAAAATAAATAAAGAAATAAAAATAATAATAATAATAACAGCAATAAATGAATAAATAAAATGCATTACGCAATAATCGAAGATACAGAGAGAGACAAAGGGTAGCATCACTACTCATAGATCATGCCAAACTCGAATACAGGGAAATTAGTCAGTCAATCTGGCGTGCTGGTAGATTTTCCATATACTAGTGCATCTCAAAAAATTTGAATATTGTGAAAAAATTCAATATTTTCCATCAGTTATTTAAGAAAGTGAAAATGTTATATATTATAGACTCATTACACATAAACTAAAATGTTTCAAGCATTTTTCTATTTTAATTTTAATCAGTATGGCATACAGTACAAAAACATAAAAAACCCAGCTCAAAATATTAGAATATTTCATTTCGAATTTGAGTAAAACAGTATGAACACAGTGTATCTTTCGGTCTAGTTCAGTACACACAACCACAATCATGGGGAAGACTGCTGACTTGACTGTTGTCCAGAAGATGATCACTGATGCCCTCCACAAGGAGGGTAAGCCACAAAAGGTCATTGCTGAAAAGGGTGGCTGGAAAAGGTGCACAAGCAACAGGGATGGCTGCAGTCTTGAGAGGATTGTCAAGAAAAGTTGATTCAAGAACTTGGGAGAGCTTCACAAGGAGTGGACTGAGGCTGGTGTCAGTGTATCAAGACCCATCACGAACAGACATCTTCAAGAAAGGGGATACAACTTTCACATTCCTAATATCAAGCTAATCCTGAGCCAGAGACAATGTCAGAAGTGTCTTATCTGGGCTAAGGAGAGAAAGAAATGGACTGTTGCTCGGTGGTCCAAAGTCCTCTTTTCAGATGAAAGTACATTTTGCATTTAATTTGGAAATCACAGTTCTAGAGTCTGGAGGAAGAGTGGAGAGGCACAGAATCCAAGGTGTTTGAAGCCCAGTGTGAAGTTTCCACAGTCTGTGATGATTTGGGGTGCCATTTCATCTGCTGGTGTTGGTCCACTGTATTTTATCAAGTCCAAAGTCAACACAGCCATCTACCAGGAGATTTTAGAGCACTTCATGCTTCCATCTGCTGACGAGCTTTTTGGAGATGCTGATTTCCTTTTCCAGCAGGACTTAGCACCTACCCACAGTGCCAAAACTACTACCAAATGGTTTGCTGACCATGATATTACTGTGTTTGATTGGCCAGCCAACTTGCCTGACCTGAACCCCATAGAGAATCTCTGGGGTATTGTCAAGAGGGAGATGAGAAACACCCAACCCAAAAATACAGATACGCTGAAGGCCACTATCAAAGCAACCTGGGCTTCAATAACACCTCAGCAGTGCCACAGACTGATCACCTCCATACCACACTGCATTGATACAGTAATTCATGGTAAAGGAGCCCCAACCAAGTATTGAGTGTATAAATGAATATACTTTTCAGAAGTTGGACATTTCTGTATTGTAAATCCTTTTTTTTGATTGATCTTAGGTAATATTCTAATAATTTGAGATACTGGATTTCTGATTTTCATGAGCTATAAGCCGTAATCATCAAAATTAAAACAAAAAAGGCTTTAAATATTTCACTTTACATGTAATGAATATAGAATATATGAAAGTTTACCTTTATGAATTAAATTATGAAAAAAAGGAACTTTTTCATGGTATTCTAATTTTTTGAGATGCACTAGTAAATTAAAAATGGTTGCCATATTTTGTAAAAAGTCTTGCTTCTTTTCTGCATCCAATAAGTTATTTTCTCCTGAGGCACACAGCAATTGAGTTCACGAAGCCACATTTTAATTGGAAGGGCAGCGTCTGATTTCCACTTTATTGCAATACATTTCTTAGCAATTGTCAAAAGGATTTCTGTTAGTTTTTTAGCATAATTTGTCTCAAGATTGGAATTAGTAAAGTTCCCCAGTAAACAAATTTCAGGATCCAGTGGAAATGTAACCCCGTGGATGTTTGATAGCGTTTCACATACCCCCTGCCAAAAGCCCTGCAGTTTAGAACACAGCCAGGTTGAATGAAGTAGTGTTCCTTCCTCTGTGCCACATCTAAAACTAGAAAAGCACTCGGAGAGCGCAGACCTCCGCCAAGAATCCTTTAACCCTTTGATGCAAAACATATGCACACCCCTTCTAATGCACAACATGGGTCAAAAATGACCCGCATTCATTTTCCAGGTTATTTCATGCTAACTGAGTTTTTCTTTGCTCTATCTTTTGAAATCAATTTATTTTATGATTGAATATTCCAAGTATTCTTTAAATATCTTGTTTTTAATTACCACAGATCATTAATTTATTTTTTTCTTTCCTACTTTATGAACAAAAATACTTTTTATATTACTACACATGGGTCATCCAAGTGTGATTTAAAATTAAATCTCTTAATACTATAATAATAATTTGTTTCAAGTAATTACTTTAGCAGTGAATGGGGCCAGTTATTTATTTATTAACTATGTAGTTAGCGAAGCCAACTACAATAAAATTAGCTAACTAAAGTAGAATATGTCAACAGCTCGGTAGCTAATAGTAATTACTTGTAACTTTCTGACAAGTAATCTACTCACTCTCAAGGTAACCTAAACATAATCCATTTTTTTCTAAGGTAATGTTAGAACCAGGGCTTTGAACCAGAATTTTTTTCCTATTGGTTTGTTCCGAACAGAAACGGAATTTTAACGTTTCCGGTTTTGGGTTCCACCATTAACCTCCTAAGGCCCAAGCTGTTTTTTTTACATGCATTTTTTATTTCTCTTTGCTATTTGGGCTTATTAGAACCTGATTAGAATAAAAACTAAGCATCATCTTTTGATAAGATGTACTTTTAGAGAAAAAGTATGTCCACATATGACGCGGTACGCGGTGGTCCGGACTACCGTTGTGGTCCGGACCACGCCGTTTTCAGGTGTGGTCCGGACCACCAAGTTCAGAAGACAAATAAATTTTAAATTTTCAGCTACTTCTTCCCCTAATTTAGAATAAATTCTTTCCTTTGCCCTTTCTTCTGTTGCTTTGTAGTCTCTAGCACATTTTTTCTTATTCCTTAGAAGCTGTTCATAACCACCCTGAGACATAATGACGAAAGTTGGTAAAATTATTTTTCACTTCCCTCGTGGCAGCTCCCGCTTTTTTACATGCGTTAGAACTGGTATCTTTTATTGCGCGTGTGTTTTACGCATGCATTTCTCTTCCGGTTTGAGAAAAAATAACAAATGATGTACGACTTTGTAAAAAAACTCGTATTAAATGACAAACACAGTATGATTTTGGTAAGTTTTTATTTATATCGTAATATAATACAGCATACGGTGAACCGGACCACAATCCAGGAAAAATAATTAATTAATGCCCTCGTTTTGTATGGAAAATACGGTGATCCGGACCACCGCGTACCGCGTCATATGTGGATTCTTGTTCCGAATTTCCATAAAGTGCTGTCCACGCATGTGACCGCTAAGCCCTAGGAGGTTAAATAGACGTTCCCGAACCGGTTAGAACAAAAAAATTTCGTTCCCGGAACGGTTAATTACGTTCCCTGCCAGCTGTTTAACAAATGGCTATAAAATTATGTCTCTGTCTCATCCAGCTTAAGCCAAATGTAGGCTAATTCTATTACAACCTTCATTAAATAAGACAAGAAATAATTCAAAACAATTATTATTTCAAATGTTGGCGATTTGGATTCTCAGTATGACTTCCCATCTACACAAACAGAAAAAGTGCCAAAAATGAAAGATAATTCGTTTAGTGTGTTACCAAAGGCGAGTCAGGCCCTATGCATTGATAGGCTAACAGAGGTTAACGTCATTTAATGTTCGCGAGCCTCTCATTAACGTGGACAAATATATTGATATCGTGTTTGAAATTGACGTTTTTGAATAACGACAGACTGCAATATTTACCTCTTATTTAAGATGTGGAGACGTGATAGTAGTCCACCCTCCCGCTCTCTCCATTCAGTCAGCAAACGTCACACAGGAAGTGAACCCCAGCGGGTCATAGAAACTTGCGCAGGAGAAGAATGACTTTTTTATTTGTAGGCTACGGAAACTTTGAGGAACGAAATAAAAACCAGTATTAACCGGTTACCATTATTTTTAATAAGCATTTCTGTTCCGGAACATAAAAAATAATAAAGTTTCTGGTTTCGTTTCTGTTCCATGTGAAATAGAAAAAGTTCCCGGTTTTCGTTTTCGTTCCTTGAACCGGTTCAAAGCCCTGGTTAGAACAACTGAAAAACATTACTTCCATGTATGAGATGGGCAAAGGGCGCTGTGCTGAGCTGTGAAATGTCTGACACAAGCACAATTCACAGTTCCCACCAAACGCTGGAGTAAATGCATGCGGGTCGGTTCTGACCCATGTGTGTAAACTTGATGTAGAATTACAAAAGCTGTGCTTGTTCATAACTTAAGAAAGGAAAAATAAAAATGATGATTTGCGCTAAACAAAAACAAGATATTTACTGCATATTTGGAAAAGTAAATGACAAAATGAATTTATTTCAAAATTATATCATAGAAACACTCAGCCATACATGAAATAACCTGGAAAATGAATGCGGGTCGTTTTTGACCCATGTTGTGCATTAGAAGGGTAGTGATACAAAAAGGGTTTTTATTCAAAAAGTAAGAAAGGAAAAAATAAAATAAGGATGTGTGATGATCAAAAACAAGTTAATTGAGGAATACCTTGAATACTGAATGATGGAATTAATTTATTGCAAAGATATAGAAGATAAAAACTCAGCCGGGTCACTTTTGACCCATGTTTTGCATCAAAGGGTTAAAAAACATCCGGGATCCAGAAGGTGATCCGGATCACCGCCAAAATTTAATGGATTGTTACTTGTGCCCAGTCACACCTCTGGAAAAAATTTCAGAGCAATCCGTTCATTACTTTTTCCGTAATGTTGCTAACAGACAAACCAACAAACAAACCAACGCTACCGAAAACATAACCTCCTTGGCGGAGGTAACAAAAAGGTGATATATTGGGGTGGCACGGTGGTGTAGTGGTTAGCACGGTTGCCTCACAGCAAGAAGGTTCTGGGTTCGAGCCCAGCGGCCGGCGAGGGCCTTTCTGTCTGGAGTTTGCATGTTCTCGCCGTGTCTGCGTGGGTTTCCTCCGGGCGCTCCGGTTTCCCCCACAGTCCAAAGGCACGCAGTTAGGTTAACGTGGGGCGGCCTGGGCTGAGGTGCCCTTGAGCAAGGTACTTAACCCCTGACTGCTCCCCAGGCGCTCTAGTGTGGCTGCCCACTGCTCTGGGCGTGTGTTCACTGCTTCAGATGGGTTAAATGCAGAGGATGAATTTCACTGTGCTTGAAGTGTGCATGTGACAAATAAAGGTTTCTTCTTCTTCTATTTATGTAATTTATATGAGGTAATATACAGCTGATTCAGGAAGTTGAACTGTATCAGCCTATACCTAGCATTTAAAGTAGAGGTGACTCCCATCTCTGCACAAGTCCCTCCATAACGTCTCCTCAATACTTATTCCCAGGTCCTTCTCCCATTTAACCCTTGATCTATCCATATCTGGTATTGATAAAGTCAACATAAGAGCTGTATACACTCTTGAGATAGTTCTAAACAGTGTTGGGCAAGTTACTTCAAAACTCATCTCATCTCATCTCATTATCTCTAGCTGCTTTATCCTGTTCTACAGGGTCGCAGGCAAGCTGGAGCCTATCCCAGCTGACTACGGGCGAAAGGCGGGGTACACCCTGGACAAGTCGCCAGGTCATCACAGGGCTGACACATAGACACAGACAACCATTCACACTCACATTCACACCTACGGTCAATTTAGAGTCACCAGTTAACCTAACCTGCATGTCTTTGGATTGTGGGGGAAACCGGAGCACCCGGAGGAAACCCACGCGGACACGGGGAGAACATGCAAACTCCGCACAGAAAGGCCCTCGCCAGCCACGGGGCTCGAACCCGGACCTTCTTGCTGTGAGGCGACAGCGCTAACCACTACACCACCGTGCTGCCCTACTTCAAAACTGTTTTGTGTTATTTATTACTTGTTACTGTCATTTTAAAGTAATTCATTACATTACAATATTACTGTATTTAAAATGTAAGGCATTACACTACTATTGCATTACTTTTAAGTTACTCTCATCAAAATAACTGGAAGTATGGATTTGGCAATCTAAATGTAGCTCAAGATGCTCAATTAGCTCATCACACATCCAGTGGAAGGTGATGTGGTATCTGACTGAGCTAGGCTTATGGTTAAAAACAGTCGAATATAATAGCCACAGTGACGGCTCATGGCACAATACAAGGAACAATCATCACAAGAACAGACAAAAGGTCAAAGTCTGGCAAATTGTGATAGAAATACTGTAACTTTAGGCCTATTCATATTAACATTAATTGAACTGTATTGTATTGTAACGTCTAAAGATATGACAGGATACAAAATTAGCATTTCTATGCCTTTATTGTTTTCAATTTTACAGCATTAAGCATAGTTTATGCTTCATAAAAAAAAAAAGATTAGCCCTAAGGGATATGACTCCATCATTTCAGAAATTTAACAAAAATGAACATATTATGGCAAATCGTAGCCTACAATAAAACTGGCCTGAAAAAAACCCACAAGCCTTTTAAATCACGGCTAGACAATGACTATTAGCTATATGAGGCTACCCAGTGACATTTCGAAAAACGGAATTAGAAATAACAAAATCAAAGTGCTTTTAATGATATTGAAGTGCTTAGGCCTATTAGCCCTCGAAGGAAAGGCAGCTCAATCACTTTAGTCTGACTTCCGACCAGAAAAAAAAACTCAGTTATACAGGACAAAAATGTAAACAAACTGTCAGCATATCTTCAACAACATACTCCGCCACAAGTCTCTGAACCTCTTGAGGCTGAAGGAGCATCTCAGGCTACGTTTACACTAGACCGTATCTGTCTCGTTTTCTTCGCGGATGCACTGTCCGTTTACATTAAAACGCCTGGAAATGCCTGGAAACGGGAATCCGCCAGCGTCCACGTATTCAATCCAGATCGTGTCAGCTCCGGTGCTGTGTAAACATTCAAAATACGCGGATACGCTGTGCTGAGCTCTAGCTGGCGTCTCATTGGACAACGTCACTGTGACATCCACCTTCCTGATTCGCTGGCGTTGGTCATGTGACGCGACTGCTGAAAAACGGCGCGGACTTCCGCCTTGTATCACCTTTCATTAAAGAGTATAAAAGTATGAAAATACTGCAAATACTGATGCAAATACTGCCCATTGTGTAGTTATGATTGTCTTTAGGCTTGCCATCCTTCCACTTGCAAGTAGTAAGTGCTATGCGCTGGGATCTCACACACAGCGGCTCAGTCCTGAATCGTGGCTTGTGCACTTCACTCGCGCGCTGTGTGAGCTGCGCAGGGCCGGAGTGCGCACCCTCCAGAGGGCACTCGCTGTTCAGGGCGGAGTGATTTGGAGCGCAGGATGCCTGCGGAGCCGAGCGTATCCGTGTATTGGCGTTGCTGTGTGCACGGCTAACGGTTTTAGTGTAAACGCGAATCGTTTTAAGAACGTTAATCTGATGATCCGCTGATTCGACGTAATGTAAACGTAGCCTCAGAGCGGCAGAACGTTAATTCTGGCTGCTTTGTGATTTTATCGCCACTCTCATCCTCCGCTTGCTTCCTTGCTAACTTCATGTTACTATCGTTACGTTCACACTGCAAGGCTTAATGCTCAATTCCGATTTTTTTGTGAAATCCGATTTTTTTGTGAGGTCGTTCACATTAACAAATATATGCGACTTGTATGTGATCCTCAGTATGAACGAAAAGCGACCTAAAAGTGTTCCGCATGCGCATTGCAGGATACGACGACGTCACACGCAGTGAGCATGGCCAGTGTTTACGGAAGTAAAACCGCCCGGTTGCGGTATGACTCATCCAATCTAGCTTGAATAGCTGTATCCCCCCAAATGGAAATCAGCTCCCTAACCTCTGCGTCCTTCCATTGAGAAGATTCAGAACCTTCACAGCCCGAAGCGTCCCTCGCATTGATGTCATGCGCAGGGGCGCAGATATGTTTTTTGAACTGGGAGGGACAAAAAACGGGGGGGGGGGGGGACAAAGCTGCCAGCAAACCAACCCCAAACCCCGATATGCCTGTCAAACTTGTTGTTAGTAACCATAGCAACCAAGCTCGAGCTCGCAACCTGTGCAGTCTGCGCAGCTCAACCAACCGAATATCAGTCTTTGTTTTGTTTTATGTGAGTTGTTGCAACTATGTATGTACTGCTGTGCACCTCAATAAACCGAATGGTAATTAGTCTTTTGATTTTTCCCTGAGGTTTGCCTTATGCAAAGAAAGACAGCATAGACGTTTTTTCCTCCCTATAAGTGGGGGGGACCGAACGAGGTGAATTTAAATCTGGGTGGGACGAGTCCCACCCTCTATCTGCGCCCGTGATTATGCGCCATGTTGTTGTAACTTTTTTGAGAGACCCGCCGCCTACTTCAGCGCAGAATAGTGACGTTTGTGGCTTGTTGATGACGTGTAAGTCGGATGAATGCGACCTGGTGGTTCAGACTGAAGTCGCATATGAAAAGAGCGGATAGGAATCGGAATTAGGACCACATATCCAAACGGCCTGGGTCGGATTTGAAAAAATCGGATCTGTGTTGTTCATATTGTCAATAAAAGATCGGATACAGGTCACATATGGGCGAAAAGATCGGATTTGAGTCACTTCAGCCTGCAGTGTGAATGTAGCCTTAGGCACCTCTGTAAATGTTTAGTTAAATTACTGGTGCTATTTCGGGAAGTGGACCGTTCTTTAGGTTTAGCACACAAAGTGCATTTGACTACAATGTTCTTCACATCCTTATTTTTCACAAACTTAAAGTAATGGGCGTGTGCCCATCTGGAGAATGTGCTATCCGACGTTAGATCACTCATCTCTCTCTTCTGTCTGACTAGCCTAAAGGAAAAGGAAGTGAAACATTTTGCACGGACGTTTCACCTCTGCTGATCTCGCGGTGATTTTGGCGAATTTGTATGAAGGAAAACCCCCCCGCACCACTTCATTCCAGGTTAAAAATGCATTGTAACGCGCGTTACTGACATTTGTATTTTCTGTAATGCCTTTCATTACCGCGTTACCGCAAAAAGCAATGCATTACAGTAATCCGTTACTTTTGTAACGCGTTACTCCCAACACTGGTTCTAAATAATGGTTGGCCATCATGACACAGATGCTCAGCTGGAGATGTGGGAGGTAAATTCCAATCTCCTTTCTGATTGACTCTTATAAAGTCACGTAACTGGAGATAACTAAGGAAATCCTTATTTGTCAAACTGTACTTTTCTTTTGACTGTTCTAGAGACATAAATACTTCATCTTTAGAGCAGTGTTCTAGGCGGCAAATACCTTTATCCTGCCAAGATCTAAAGTTGCCACTCTGAAGGATCATTGGTAGCGATCTATTTCCCCATAATGGACTTTATTTAAGATTTTGTCCAAATCTCCAGTTTCAGCGCTTTGTGTAACTTTATAACTTCTCCCGCAAGGGAAAGTATTCAGGATAGACTTTTTTTTAACAGACAGAGAAATATGAGAGGTCTGAGACAGTAAGACTGTTTACATGTGTTAAAATGTAAATTATAACCAGAATTAACCTGTTTCCACAGCATTAAATGTAACTATAAATGGATAGTAAGGACGGCGACGTGTTATTTAATTAAAAAAAAGAAAAGAAAAAAAAAACCTTACACGAACTTTGATCTTTGGGACATGCTGTTATTTGAAAAGTAATCGACTTTTGGGTGGTCATATCAGCCCACGTCAGACCACCCCATCAATGATTATTTTTCTACAAAAGTATAGTAAATACGTTTTGAATAAACAGGGTTTTTTTTTTCTTATGTGTTAAAAAAAGAGAGAGAGGGAGAGAAAGATGAGGTTAAAATATCTCATCTCATCTCATCTCATTATCTCTAGCCGCTTTATCCTGTTCTACAGGGTCGCAGGCAAGCTGGAGCCTATCCCAGCTGACTACGGGCGAAAGGCGGGGTACACCCTGGACAAGTCGCCAGGTCATCACAGGGCTGACACATAGACAACCATTCACACCTACGGTCAATTCAGAGTCACCAGTTAACCTAACCTGCATGTCTTTGGACTGTGGGGGAAACCGGAGCACCCGGAGGAAACCCACATGGACACGGGGAGAACATGCAAACTCCACACAAAAAGGCCCTCGCCGGCCACGGGGCTCGAACCCGGACCTTCTTGCTGTGAGGCGACAGCGCTAACCACTACACCACTGTGCCGCCCAGATTAAAATATACTGGAGTATTTCATTAAACTGTCATCATGGTAATCGATTACAAATTAAACATGACCTGGACAGGACTTTTCTCTTCTGGAAGTGTAAAAGTGGTGCAATATATATTTACTCAGTCAAGGTTGAGAAATACTGGAGTCTGAATTGGTTTCTCAGTCCATTGCACTCGAAAGCACAATTCCAAAAAATATGAACCTCTATAAACCCCCATTCATATCCTAATAAACTGTAACATGTTGGTTACCATGTTATGGTCAGTAGTATCTCATTTCCCTTGAGACTTCCTTGTGTTGTGAAAAGGATATACTCGTCGGCCGCTTCCCAATCAAAAAGGGGCTAGAACATAAACCCTGGTGTCCTTTGTTCTGGTGCCACAGAGGACAAGAGCAGAGGAATATATAAATACAAACTAGCTGATTAGAATGGTAAGCAGGACGCCCCTGAACTGGGCAGCTCATCGAAATTCTGAACAGGACATTTTTGATGTTCCAGCCCAGTGGTCTTTTCCCAGTTTTCAACAAGTCCCGTTCCCTCCCCTTCCCCTGGCGTCCAGTAACAGTAAATATATTGCTCTCGCATACTACCCATGAGTAACGGATCACGTCAGAATGTTAAAAATTCTCAAAAATGTGCTGATTTATGCTGTCATCTTCAACCCTGCAGCCACTCGTCTACCGTCTAGATGTCAAGATCAATCTGAGAAACTATTCTCCTGAGGAGTACAATGCAACAGGAAAGAAAAGGAAGAAGAGTCTGTGAATATCTAGCATTATTCTATCCACATTCACTGGATATGAGCAATCGCGTGCTCTGATTGGCTACTCTACTACTAGGATATCAGCTCATATACTGTAAGTAGAGAAAAACAAAATGGCGGAGCGCGTTGCTGAAACAACCAAAAATCCTCCCAAAAAAAGCAACAAAATATGGAATAAAAGTATTTGATGGTACAACCCCAATTCCAAAAAAGGTGAGACACTGTGTAAAACATAAATAATAACAGAATGTGAAGATCTGAAAGACATGGGAAACCTACATTTCATTGAAAATAGTATAAAGACAATATATCAAAAGTTGAAACTGAGAAATGTTGTTGTTTCTTGAAAAATATGCTCATTTTGAATTTGATGTCAGCAACATATTTCAAAAAAGCTGGGACGGGGCAACAAAAGACTGACAAAATTGTGTCATGCTAAAAAAACTAATTTGGTTAACTGGCAACAGGTCAGTAACATGATTGGGTATAAAAAGTGCATCTCAGAGAGACTCAGTCTCTCAGAAATAAAGATGGGGAGGGGTTCACTGCTCTGTGAAAGACTGCGTGGGCAAACAGTGCAACAATTTAAGAATAATGTTCCTCAGTGTAAAATTGCAAAGAGGATCACATCATCTATGGTACATAATATCATTGAAAGGTTGAGAGAATCTGGAGAAATCTCTGTATGCAAGAGACAAGGCTGAAAACTGACATTGGATGCCTGTGATCTTCAGGCCCTCAGGTGACACTGCATTAAAAGCAGACACGTGTCTGTAGTGGAAATCACTGTATGGGCTCAGGAACACTTCAGAAAACCATCGTCTGTGAAAACAGTTCATTACTGCATCCACAAATGCAAGTTAAAACCATATATACACAATATCCAGAAACACTGCCACCTTCTCTGGGCCCGAGCTCTTTTATGATTGACTGAAGCAAAATGGAAAATTGTCCCGAGGTTTGACGAATCAAAATTAGAAATTATTTTTAGAAATCCTAGACATCGTGTCCTCCAGGCTAAAGAGGAGAGGGACCATCTGGCTTGTTATCAGTGCACAGTTCAAAGGCCAGCATCTGTGATAGTATGAAGGTGCATTAGTGCACATGACATGGGTAGCTTGTACATCTGGGAAGGTTTCATTAATGCTGAATGATATATACATGTTTCAAAGCAATATGCTGCCATTCAGACAAAATCTTTTTCGGGGAAGGCCTTCCTTCTTTCGGCAAGACAATGCCAAACTGTTTTCTGCACATATTAAAACTGCATGGCTCCGTAGTAAGAGTCCAGGTGCTAAACTGGCCTGCCTGCAGTCCAGATCTGTCTCCCATTTAAAACATTTGGCACAACATGATGAGCAACAAAGGAGACCCCAAATTTGAGCAACTGAAACTGTATATCAGGCAAGAATGGGACATTTGTCTTTCAAAACTACAGCAGTTGGTCTCCTCAGTTCCCAAATGTTTACAGAGTGTTGTTAAAAGTAGAGGTGATGCAACACAGTGGTAAACATAGCCCTGTCCCAGTTTTTTTGAAATGTGTTGCTGGTATTAAATTCAAAATAAGCATATATTTTTCAAAAAACAATAACATTTCTCAGTTCCAACATCTGATATGTTGTCTTTGTACTATTTTCAGTGAAATAAAGGATTTCCGTGATTTGCAACTTATCGCATTCTGTTTTTATTTACAGCTTACACAATGTCCCAACTTTTTTGAAATTGGGGTTGTAAGAATGTACCTTTTTTATTTTTCAATAATAATAATAATAATAATAATAATAATAATAATAATAATAGCATTTTTCACAAATTGCTACTGTCATTTCGCCGGTTTGTTTACGTTCTCAGCGTAAATGATTTTGTCGGACGTTTTGTATCAAGTTTTTATTTATCGAATTTGCAAAAAATAACAATAAAAATGCTCCGTTTCTCAAAATCCAGTGACTGTGGATAGAATCATGGCGTACATGGCTTATAGCCAACTTGGTGCTACATGCCTCGTCGGCTATCAGCTCATGTACCGCTCAATTTCGTGGAATAACTTAATTATGATCAGTTTATCATCAGACTCCACTTGGACTTGGTTTTAAGTGTCCAAGACAATTTCAAAGACTCTTTTTTTTTTTCACTTTTCCAATCAGCATCATTTCTACTGAATGTATCTTCTCAGCACATGGACTCTCGTGACCTTCATTGCACATGTATCAAAATGAACAAGGAAAGGACTGGAACAGCAGCTTGCCAAGGATCCGACATTGTATAAACATGATAAGGATACCTTACTTTGAGATAATACACAACGAGTTTAATTAGAACTAAAGGAATACTCTTGCTAAATGCTCTTGTTGTTGTTGTTGTTGTTGTTTTTTCATTGCAACTCATTACAGTATAACTCTACCAGGCTTGTAGTACTCGAGTCCGACTTGTGCCCGAATTTTAAGGACTCATGGCTTGACTTGGACTTCAGCACTGATGACTCAGACTTGGACTCGGACTCGTGCATTAACTGCATTCGGACTCGTAAATTGGAGACGAGGACTGCGATTTTTTCTTTATTTTTTGTAACATGCCATAATAATCTGGCATAAGATATCTATATCTACATTAATTTTATACTAATTTCGTGCAAGAGAATGCACACTCACCTGTTCATACGTCATGTTCAGGAACAAACTAACGTTAATGGCGCTAAAATGCCTAGAGAGAACGCCCTTAGGATTGTCCGCTTTGCTTATACAGACTTCTCGTGTAGTGGGGAAAAAATGCACTGTTATGTGATCCATATCTAGAAGAACTATCGAGCAGACAATGGGGGATGACCTCGAACTTCAATCGTCATTTGGCAAGACTCCACCCAGAGAAGGAAGTGGCACGTTATGTTCATTGCCCTGTTGATAGCGGGGCTTGTGTCGGACTCATCTTGGATCAGTAGTGGACTTGACTCGAAATTTTCTTTAATGACTTGGACTTGAACACTGGGGACTCGAGACCGGACTTGGACTCGAGGTTTAGTGACTCGACTACAACAATTCAGAGAAAATTTCTTTCAAGAAAATCAGTCCTTTCTGTGTCTGTAACTCCAGAATTGCTTGAGATGATCTTACAATATTTTTAATCAAATGTACTTTAATTGATTTCACGTCTTAAACACAAAGATGTCAAGTTTCATAACCTTTTCTACCTGTGTTTAGCAAGGGTGCCAATACTTATGGAGATGACAGTAGCCTTGCACTTTACCACAAGATAAAATGAGAACTGGCTGTCTCATTACACAAACAGAGCTTACAAAAACTGGACTGACAGAAAATTGAAGTACTGAATAAAAAGCACAATCGGAATCATTTTGTGGCAAAAGTTAGTGAACCCTCAGTGGACTGGAGAAGTTTTATTCACTTCACTTTGACTGACAGGTGCCAAGACAAAGTTGGAAACTCGAACCTGGGATTATGGATGAGTGCTGTTCTTTTTCTATCATCATATCCGTCTTATCATCTACTGGGTCCTTGTCCAAGCCTCTCAGCCTGTTCTGAATCTTTAATAAGCTTCTCTATTGATATTTCGAGAGCGCTGAAAAACTCAATAAACACAAACACCTCGTTCATACATTTATATTGATTTGAGAAGCTGATAACACATGCACGCCTAGTGCCCGTGGGCGAGATGGGTTTCAGAAAAACTAAAATGCCTCAGCAAAAAGACGTCCACCCTGGGAATGTGCGTTCTGTCTAATTCTGATATCTGCGCATCTGTAAGAGTTAATGGACCTTAATCTGTTTTCCACGTGGAAGAAAAAAAAGGCCTTTGATCAATGTCAGTGTTTCATAGGAAATCTGTTCTTACAGCAATTAAAACATTCTCAGATCTTCAGCAAATGGAAGGGCACTTGAGAGTGCATACCTCTGCAATGCCACATATTACATATCAAAATCAAAATCACTTGAACCTAAGATAATACTGAAGCTGGACACCAAATTTCATCAAAATCTGTTCACTGCTTTTTGAGTTACGTTGGGAACAGAAAAAAATTAAAATAAAAAACTAGATAGAACTCGACGCCAACGGCGTCAATGGGGATGCCGCCGCCCGGTAGACTACACGCCTTATTAAGTTGTGATCTGGGGATGGACATTTGACCTCACAGTAATCTTGACCTGGTGAAATTACTTGTATCAGCCTTGGAGATATTGTGTTCACAAGGTTTCCGGACAGACATTTGACCTCACAGTGACCTTGACCTTAGACCTTTTGATCTCAAAATCTAATTAGTTCATGTTTGTCCCAAAGCGCACAAACGGTGAAAGTTTGGTGAAATTCCTTTCATTAGCCTTTGAGATATCGTGTTCACAAGGTTTCGGGACGGACGCATGCACGGACGCACGCACGGACGCACGCACGGACAGATGGACAACCCGAAAACATAATGCCTCCTGCACCTTACGGTGGCGGAGGCATATAAATCCTGGACCTGCATACATATCCGGATTGGCATCAAAATCGAATCAATTGTTCCTTGGTCCATGGCTCACCTTTCTACCACATTTCATCCAAATCTGTTCACTACTTTTTGAGTTACGTTTGGAACAAACAAAAAATCCTGGATCTGCATACATATCTGGATCCTGGATCTGCATACATATCCGGATTTACATCAAAATCTAATTAATTGTTCCTTGGCCCATGGCTCACCTTTCCACCAAATTTCATCCAAACCTGTTCACTACTTTTTGAATTACACTGGGAACAGAAAAAAAAATCCTGGATCCGCATACAAATCTGGATTTGCATCAAAATTTAATGAATTTTTCTTTGGCCCATGACCCACCTTTCCACCAAACGTCATCAAAATCTGCTCCCTACTTTTTGAGTTACACTAGGGAACAGGCACACTAACAGAGGTGAAAACAACCTCCTCCAACAAATTTGGTGGAGGTAAAACTATGTATACAGAATTGACAAGAAGAATGTCATTAATACAATACAACAGGTCATGCTGTTATCAGAAAATAATCAAAGACAGGCTGGTGTGATGCACCTCAACATGAAGTGGAGTTACTGTTACTAACTCATTGATTCCTTTTATACCACATCAATTTGCGAACAATACCATTTTTAATCATGAAGGAACAACTGATAAACCAAATGATCAACACATGACGTAGTACGTCCTGAAGACTTTCCCATGGAGGAAAACATCAACTAACTGCTTTATCTGTGAATTCAAAGTACTGACACTGGAGACTCCTAAATGTTCAAGAAAACTCTTCAAGAAAACCTCCCCATATCACTGATCGGACATTTTTCCCTTGTTAAACAAGAAGTGTATTAATATAAACCTGGGATTTGCCTGGGTCAGAGTCAGAACTGCTCTTATAGAAAACGAATCAACGCTTTCTGACCAACAGCATAAAAAGTAGAAAGTAGAAAAAGACTTTGCAATTCAGAGTTTGAGTAAAACTTCTCAGTTAAGTGTGATTCACACCCTGGAGTTCGATCCCAGCTTGTTACTTTGGGATCCATCCAATAAATTAGGGAGTCAGCAGATTGTGAAAAGTTTGGACATATGAAGATACTTACAAACAGATGTGACACCCAGACAGATGTGACACTCATGCCAAGGTTTCTTTCAGCCACTTTAATAGGAACTTGTTCTTGATTCTAAGATTCCTGTTCTTGGCTGGCAGGACTGGAACCCAGTGTGGTCTTCTGCTGCTGCATGCTGAGATGCTTTTCTGCTCACCACGGTTGTAAAGAGTAGCTATGAGTTACTATATCCTATCCTCTCTTATCAACAAGACGTTTGTTTCCACCCACAGAACTGTCGCTCGCTCATTCGGTGTTTTTTGTTTTTCGCACCATTCTGCACTGCAAAAAATGGCCTTTCAAAAATAAGAAATAAAAGATTAAAACAAAGCATATTTGCTTGAATCAGGTGAAAAAAAATCTGCCAGTGGAACTAGTCAAATTTGACTTGGTAAGATTTCTTAAAGTAAGATGAAAAATCTAACCTGTTTTTAGATGAAATAATTCCAAAATTAAAAATAAAATATTATTGAATTCTACAACTAAGCATTGCTAGCTTAAAAGATTCTCCTTTTGTGACCTGTAATTAGTAAAATACTCTAGATATGAGACCAGAGACTATCTTGAATCAAGTTGACGACACGTGTAGCATTGCAACAAGTTTATTTTTTTTCCCATTTCAACATCTCATCTCATCATCTCTAGCCGCTTTATCCTATTCTACAGGGTCGCAGGCAAGCTGGAGCCTATCCCAGCTGACTACGGGCGAAAGGCGGGGTACACCCTGGACAAGTCGCCAGGTCATCATAGGGCTGACACATAGACACAGACAACCATTCACACTCACATTCACACCTACGGTCAATTTAGAGTCACCAGTTAACCTAACCTGCATGTCTCTGGACTGTGGGGGAAACCGGAGCACCCAGAGGAAACCCGCGCGGACACGGGGAGAACATGCAAACTCCGCACAGAAAGGCCCTCGCCGGCCACAGGGCTCGAACCCAGACGCTTCTTACTGTGAGGCGACAGTGCTAACCACTACACCACCGTGCCGCCCCCCATTTCAACATTCAAACATTAAAACATCTCTTAAGATTCCACTTCCCCAGGACCTCAGGCACCAAAAAAATAATAATAATAAAAAAAAAAGTCTACACATTTTGACTTACAGTGCTTACACAACGCCAAAGCAACCGTGCATTTTGGGGGCACTGACTATTCATGTGTACGAGGGGTTTACAAGATCAGGCACAAAAAACAAACAAACAAAAAAAACAAAAAAACACTGAACTTAACTCATAGCATTCCAAAAAGACCTTACTAAAACGCTCTCCACTCACTCACAGCCTTTTTGAAGGCACTTGTCTGGTCTAGAGTATGTACCGTACAGCATCTAGAAGGACCTCACTCTGAATGACTTAGAAAACAGTCGCAGTAAACTTAGGATATGTAAGGTGGAGTTGAATTGCAATGAAAGATTCAAAGATTTCAGTAAAGTTCATTTATTCCCAAAACAAGCGTTTTTGGGTTTTTTTTAAACAAGATGAACCGCATTTGACAAATATCCAAAATGTACTTACTTGTTTTAAAAAAAAACTTGTTTTATTTTCAAAGGTGCTCCAAATAAGACTTTTTCAAGACATTTTGTCTATACAAGATTTTCAAGA
Source organism: Neoarius graeffei (assembly GCF_027579695.1). Classification (NCBI taxonomy): domain Eukaryota; kingdom Metazoa; phylum Chordata; class Actinopteri; order Siluriformes; family Ariidae; genus Neoarius; species Neoarius graeffei. Next base: position 15,705,627 of record NC_083572.1, read on the forward strand.
TGGACTGTCTAAAAACTAGCCTTTCTAGCTAAATGAGGTTTTGCTTGTTGGGCAATTACTGTATGTCTTATAATAAGGGTGGCTAGATGTTTTGACTTGAAAATAGACAAATAAACTTCCTAAGATTTTTATTTTTTGCAGTGAGATCAGCAGTTTCTGAAATACTCAAACCGGTCCATCTGGCTCAAACCGACACCCATGCGACAGCGAAAGAAAGTCACACTTTGAGATCGCAGTAATTTTTTTTTTCCCATTCTGATGATTGAAGTGAACATTAACTGAAGCACTTGATTTGTATCTGCATGATTTGACGCATTGTACTGCTGTCAAGGGATTGGCTGATTAGAGAACTGCATGAAACAGCAGGTGGATGGGTGTTCCTAAGGCCAAGTTTACATTAGACCGTATCTGTCTCGTTTTCTTCGCGGATGCACTGTCCGTTTACATTAAAACGCCTGGAAACGCCGGGAAACGGGAATCTGCCAGGGTCCACGTATTCAATCCAGATTGTGTCTGGTCCGGTGCTGTGTAAACATTGAGAATACGCAGATACGCGGATACGCTGTGCTGAGCTCTAGCTGGCGTCGTCATTGGACAACGTCACTGTGACATCCACCTTCCTGATTCACTGGCGTTGGTCATGTGACGAGACTGCTGAAAAACGGCGCGGACTTTCGCCTTGTATCACCTTTCATTAAAGAGTATAAAAGTATGAAAATACTGCAAATACTGATGCAAATACTGCCCATTGTGTAGTTATGATTGTCTTTAGGCTTGCCATCCTTCTACTTGCAAGTGGTAAGTGACTTGCGCACAGCGGCTCAGTCCCGAATCACTGCTCGTGCACTTCACTCGCGCGCTCTGTGAGCTGCGCAGGGCCGGAGTGCGCACCCTCCAGAGGGCACTCGCTGTTCAGGGCGGAGTGATTTGGAGCGCAGCCGCTGAGGAGGAAGCGATGAGCCGCACTGACACATTTCAACTTACGTGCCGAATTAGTCATGTGATTAGCGTATCCGTGTATTGGCGTTGCTGTGTGTACGCTAATCGTTTTTAAAAACGTTAATCTGATGATCCGCTGATATGGTCTAATGTAAACCCCACTTAATGAAGTCGCTGGTGAATGGAATCTCATCACATTGTTCACCAGGCTAGTGTGAAAACCACTTGCAGACAAAAAATGTCCTTCTGATATTCAATTCTCATTACGGTTTCATAAATCGTGATAATTGTTAGGTTGTTCAACTAAAATATCTATTTTTTTCAGTCTCGGATCAAAGCTGAACCTCTGCTCAAAACGCATAATTCAATCACTTCATCTATTAACTTATCATTTGTGATGAAACCTATAGATCAGTTTCTGTCCTCCGTGTCGCTTTGACCTGAAACAAAGTCCATTTCTGTCCAATCTGCCTAATAGAGTGATTAATCATAATGGACTTCCCCCTTGAAGTATATTACAACCTCAGGAAAAAAAATGTACAAAGTGCAGACATTTTTACATTGATTTTTTTTTAAATGAATCTAGATTAAACCACTGACCTTTTATCTACATATCTTAGAAATACAGTACTGTGCAAAAGCCTTGGGCGTATGTAAAGAAATGCTGTGGACCAAAAATGGCTTCAAAATAATGAAATGAAATGTTTCAGTATTAAAAAAATACTATAATACTATACATATTTTTTCTCTCCGTGCTTCCACGGAAGGCGGTCGCATTTTCTGCTCTCCCTCTCCCTCCTTTTTTTTCCTGCTTGTGCTTCTGTGTCTTGTCTCGTCTGCTGTACTTTTTGAAGAGACTCTCCCTGCATTACTTTCTAAACTAAAAAAGCATGGAATTGGTAAACTGGTCTCCTAACAAAATTGACACAGTTTTCTCGACGAGAAGCCTGGGTTCGGGGGAACCCGCCTGTCTTGCCGGAACGTTTGCGGCTGGTTACACGATGGATGCGTGGGAGCGGTGGCAGGTCGTGTGCCTGGCGATTCTTTCTGTGGAGGACATTGAAGATATCTACCTATTCGGAACCATGATTACAGGACTTTTGCTGATTGGATTAGGCATTGCCCTGGTATATCGAGGAAATCAGACAACGGTGACAGCTGTTCAAAGCCCCACAAAGCTGCCCGATATGATTGGAGTGGTGGGCAAAGCTGTCGGCACTCAGACTGTGGATATTCAGAACTTGAACCACAATATGGTTGTTATCTTGGAGAAGCTTTCGGCTTTGCAAGGAATACGTTTTTCAGAGATCAATTTGAATTTGAATAGAATGGACGGAATGGACAGATATGGATGAGTGGTGTGGACGTGCAAAGACTGCGTCTGGAAAAACCAAACAATTCATATCTTATCAACATTCGGCTCCCTGAGACAGCACCAGCCTCGGTTTAGGCCGTTGCTGAGGCAACATTTCCCCCTGAAGGTCACTGCCGGGAGACACTCTCATTCCTCGCATTCTTTCTCTAACTTTCCGTGGTCGCCATTTTTACCCCTAGTGTGACAAGTGGGTGCGTGACCAGCGCCTTCATGGCTGCAGGAGCAGACGGTTGCTTGCTTGCGCTGGATTACCTCTTCCCCTCCCCCCCTTACCCCCTACCCCTCATTCCCCCCCTCAAGTCCTGTGTTTAAAGTGTACTTGTGTTATTGTGTGCTTATGTGCAAAGGTTTTTTTAAATGTTCCCACACTGTACTCCTGACAGGAGCATAGTGGGGGGGTGTTCTTTTTTTCCTTATCTTTGGCGGCTAATTACGTATTGACGGCTAATTTCGCTGGTACATGTGACTAGTGACAATAAAGGGCATCATCATATCATAAACAGTAATCAGTAAGCCATAATAAATGAAACAAAGTCAATATTTGGTGTGAGACAACCCTTTGCTTTAAAAAAAATAGTAGTCTCAGGTACTATGAGTGCAGTTTTATAATGCTTGGTTCACATATTGGCGTTTCAGCCTTGCGTATGTACGGCATATCAGGATACGTGGCAGTAAGAAAGGAACGTCACAGCATCGCCAGCTTATGTAGCTAATACTCTAGGATGCGTAACACAATCTTAAGTCCGCACTTAAAAATCCGTAGCATATATGTCACGTGTACACCGTAAAAACAAAAGCTACGCAGCAGTGACGCGGCGGGAACATTGCTTGAACACCTTTAGTGTCTGATGAAGGCGGTTCCGGGGCTGGCTGGGTGGATGCGGCTGATGCCTTCCCTCTTCCTTTGCCCTTCTTGGGTCCTGACTTCTTCGCTGGCATGATGCTTTCTTGACTGTGACGAATGACAACGAACGCAGCATGGGGCCCCCTTTTATACCCACCTGTGAACGCCGCAGATATGCAGCAGCAACGTCACACGTTGACAACGCATCATACGCCACAGTACACCATAACTTTACATCCCTTGAACCCCATACAAACCCCAGATACGCCATAGGAATGCCACAGGAACGTCACACATACGGTACGCTGTGTACGTCACAGGACTTTAATTTCAGACAAAATTCTTGCCGTTTGACCCACACGCTGCTTACGTGGCAAGATACGAGACAGTGTGATAGCAGCCTAAGGAAATGAGCTGTAGGTTTTACTGAGCATCGTGCAGAACCAGCCGTAGTTCTTGTTCTGGACACTTTGTCACACTTGCTTTGTAATTTTGCACCAAAACCAAGTAGCCTTCATTATGTTTTCTTTTTTAATCTGAAAAGTCTTCTCTTATGTAATATGCATGCTCAGATGCAAACTTTTTTTTTTCCTGTAACATTTAATTTTGTGCTGGGAAACATACTAAATGTTCTTGTACTGACGCGATAATGTAGAAGTCATAAAATAGAAATCTATAAAGTTTGTATGAAAAAAAATAGGGTGCTGAAGACTTTTACACAGTACTGTATGTGTATGTGATTGATCTTGGACTGCATAATCTTTTTACCTCCGCCAAGGAGGTTGTTTTCGGTAGCGTTTGTTTGTTTGTTTGTTTGTTTGTTTGTTTGTTTGTTGGTTTGTCTGTTAGCAACATTACAGAAAAAGTAATGAACGGATTGCTCTGAAATTTTTTCCAGAGGTGTGACTGGGCACAAGTAACAATCCATTAAATTTTGGCGGTGATCCGGATCACCTTCTGGATCCCGGATTTTTTTAAAGGATTAATTTTTTTCCCCACTGAAATGAATGGGCGCGCGACGCAAAAAACAGATTTTTCCTTCTGTAGGCCAAACCGTAAGGTGTAAAGTCATGAAACGTGGTACACTGATAGAGGAGTGGACCCTGATTGATTTCATCAAGTTTCATGTTGGTACGTCTCACACTCTAGCACCACCAACTGAGCACAGTCTTATATACGTTCATGCACGTAACTTTTGATCCGTATGTCCGATTTTCATAAGTCTGGTGCCGTTGGAATCCTCAGAGCTAGACGATTCCAACGCACCCTATGACGTCATTCTCCGCCGAATTAGATTTTCAGCCATTTTGAATTTTGTCCAAAGTGAAGGTAGAGTGACCCTGGCCGCATGTTTTGTCCGATCATCACGAAACTTGGCACACATGATCTACAGTCCATGCCTAATGAATGATATTTGTTTCGCTCTCATACGTTGAAGCGTTCGCCCATGGCAGCCAATCAAAATTGATGGCGAAGCCACCAAACAGGAAGTGAGCTCATATCACGGAAACACTTTGACGTATCAAGACCATATTTAGTGGCATGACTTTGGACACCATCCAAACTACCCTCATCAAATATGGTGTCATTTGGCCACTAGAGGGCGTCACAATTAGCAAAAACGTATTTTGGCTCATGTCTCAGAAACGCTTTGACGTTTCAAGACCATATTTGCTGAGAAATACTTTCGGCACCAGTTCATGTACCCTCATCTAATTTGGTGTCATTTGGCCACTAGGGGGCGCCACAATGAGCAAAAATATGTTTTGGGTCATATCTCTTTAGGGATTTAGAATTACATCTACATTTTCATGTTAGTGATGCTCTGGGATGTCCCTGTAAAGAACCTTGCCAGCCTGTCATCTCCATAGGAGAATCCGCCTTCTGTCTTGGCCAAACTTTCGCGTGTTGACACAAAACTTGTCGTGTGGGCGTGTGGTCGCCTCTCTTGCCGAGTCGCCATGGCGGCGCACCTAAGCAAGCACACTTTCGCATTTTCTCCAGAAATGCATTCTAGTTATTATTATTAACTCCGCCAAGGAGGTTATGTTTTCGGTAGCGTTGGTTTGTTTGTTGGTTTGTCTGTTAGCAACATTACGGGAAAAGTAATGAACGGATTGCTCTGAAATTTTTTCCAGAGGTGTGACTGGGCACAAGTAACAATCCATTAAATTTTGGCGGTGATCCGGTTCACCTTCTGGATCCCGGATTTTTTTAAAGGATTCTTGGCAGAGGTCTGCGCTCTCCGAGTGCTTTTCTAGTTGTAATTGTTATTGCAATACAGTCCCTTAATATGTTTAATGTATTTTAATATGCTTTATGTCTGCTTTTTAATGTAAAGCAATATTTTTTGTTGGAAATCAAACATGCATGTAATAAATGAAGTTTATTATACGATGATGATTATTATTACTTTTTAATTGAAATATTCTGAAACAGCAGAAGCCTCAGCTACAAAGTCCAGAGACGTGCGTTTTTGTTGAATTGAGAATCTGATGTAGATGAACAGAGTTGAACTCCTCTGCGATCATTGATCCAGTCAAAACAGACCTCTGTAAACAATCATTCTGTTCAACTGGCAAGGCCAAGCTGACTGTGCAAGGCTACTTTAAAGGATCGATACGTATCAGTAACCAAGCTCACACACAAACAAGTAGCAACATGACATGAAAATATATCTTGTATAACTTGTACGACTGATGTTCGGCATAATTTAAGACTCATGTTGTGTAGCTTCTGAAAGGAGACGATTATTTCATATTGATGGAAGGAGTCTTCACAGTGTAACGTTCGGTACGTTTTCCACCGTGTTAAAGTCTTTGCTTTAACGAGGTTTTTTTGGTAAATCATGACAAGCTGCATATTTTTGTCTTATTTGCTTCAAGAGGAAAAAAACAAAAAACAGGACACTGCTGAAGGAAGGAAGGACTGTTTAACAGGAACTTGTTTCAAAGACGTTCCACAACAGTACACGCAACTGTAAACGGATAAAAAGTATAACCTGTTCTGTCATGAAGTAGCACATTCTGTCATGTTTGATTCCTTACTTCGGATATCACATTAATATTTTAAATACGGTTCAGTTTATCTTGGTTTAGTTTTTTTGTTTGTTTGTTTTTTTCAATTTTTGCAAAATTAAATCCGGGAATGCTTTAGTAGGCGTATCAGGTGCTCGCTGGCCGTGCTGTGAAAATTGTGCATACAGACGCTCATCTAATAGAGATGAAAGTGGAGCAAAGAAAAAAATCCTGAACTTTTGAAAGTCAAACTAAGATGGGGTCGGGGGGGGGGGGCAACGTCCCCTGAAAAAATTTTAATTACATAACATGCAAAACCCTGCATTCTAGTGCATTTTAGTACTTATTTTCACTACAACAAGTTATAACTTTTAAGCCTTTTTCTTTCATGTACATTAATGATTAACATGTCAAAAATATCAAATTTAATTCCCCTAGTTAATGAGTAATTTTCAGGAGTGCATTGTTCTAAATTCAGAATTTTCATTTTTGGATGTCAAAACTTATATAAAGTGATGCTGTCACATATTAAATAGTTACACAAAAGAAAGACCATGTTTTCTAAAGCACGATATCACGATAAAATCTCATTCACATGACATGAGGTAAGCATATAAGGTCTCGTACACACCAGCAAGCATTGCGAGACTACAAAAATGGTGGCGCCCTGTCGCCGAACATAAACAAGCAGCGCGATCGCAAAACTGAATTTCTATGAAATGGAACGCGAAAAATCCAAAAAATAAATTTCTCCATTCGGAAAACCGGAGATTTTCAAGAGTTTTGTCAAATATCCGGATTTCCGGGTAAATCCGGAAGACTTTCATCTATAATCTAAGGTTCCAGACAGATCTGTCATTGCTTAACTCTTGAATCTTTTCTATCGTGAATACTATCATTAAAAAGCTTATAATCTCTGCTTTCCAAAGAAATTTATCTCGTTAAGATCTGTTCAGTACTTTGGGAGTAACGGCAGGTTGAAGTTGGAACAACAGAGTACACTCTGCTCGCGGGATATCAGGAAACTGCCGGTGCTTTTTGAGTCATGGGAAAGCTGTCAGTCTCTCTCTCTCTCTCTCTCTTCTGATCGGTTTCCGACGGGATTACTCGTGAATATCAATCAGATAACTTGTATAGGGATGTCCTCTCGTTCTCACTGTTTCTGATGAAGTATTCAGCAAAATTTTCCATCAGCTAGTTTTGATGTTAAGATTCATGGGAAGCTGAAGTGAGTTTTCATAGCTTTACCTACTTGTTTTCTTCAACTCAAACTGATTCATATAAATAAATAACTGTTTCAGAATATAGTTGTTTGATGAAAAATATTGGCATCTTAGTGGTCGAAACTGGAAGTCAGAAACGCGAGTGTCAATTTCAGTTCAGTTAATTTGAACTGTTTACTGAACGTGGATCACATTTTTTTTGAGGTTGGCCTTGAAAGCTGTGAATATTATTTGAAATAAGAATCATTTATATTCTTTCATATAAACATAAACATGAGTAGGCTCTACTTTTGAGAAATACAAAACACTACAGAGCACACAGAGGGTATTAGAAATAATCTTTTATTACTTTTTTTTATTTTGATCGAGAATAGTAGATGTGAATGACATTCCTGACTGGAATGGATTCATCTCAAGCTGCAGTTTTTATAATAATTAACACTGATTTCTCCTTCTTTATGATGTATGAATGAAAGTTAAGATCAGTTATATTGCAAAAATAAAGCCATTTGGTGAAACTTTGAAGAAGAGAGTGTACTGATTTAACGGTTTTTTTTTACCTAATTAGCATACTTAGTGCTAATTAAATACTAATTTGCATTTTCTATTTTGACTAATTTTTCAAATTTTGCATTCAGTATCCAATGATCTACGTGCCTGCCAACTTCTATGTAAATATCTTGAAAAATAAATAAAGTTATTAAGAAAAAGCATTTGATCTCATTCGTTAATGAAGCCCTAATTGGGCCATGTGATCCTCATACAGAATATTATGGCAGTTTTCTAAAAATTCAGCCTTTTTTTTTTTTTTTTAAATCTCTGATTGGCAATCTCAAGAATGGATAAACATATTTTAATTCTGTAAAAAGTATGTTGTTCTGCATTCAGTTCTGAATTCAATGAGCGCAGTTTCAAGCAATTTGGATTGAATTTTCACCTGATATGCCTAGCTTTAGCATGAATGTGCATATGCATAATTGAGGATATATACAGTGTGACAATGTGAGTGTGACACTGCTACCTTGGATAAATAAATAGCCACAGTAAATCGTTGTCCTTAATTGCTTTCAAATTCATACATGTCAACCCCTTTGGGCGTCCACCTGCAGTATCAGAGGAAGAAATCCATAAAATCAACATAAAATCCTTATAGCCTTCGAATCGCACCAAACTTAATAAATAAATAAGTAAATATAACTTGCCTGAGAACTTCGTCCAGCATGTCGAAAATCGCCTCGCCCGTGCCGATATTGCACACGGGCATGTCTATGATTCTTGACTTCGCCCCTCTGTTTATGTCGAAGATCCGGACCAAAACGGCCAGTCGCTTGTCCGTCTTTTTGTCATTGGATTCGTCGATCATCAAGGAAAATGGCGACGTCCGGCAGTGCTGGATGATTGGTAGTGTAGCTTCGGGGTCCAAGCTCTTTTTGATTATTTGCATTGTTTTGGTGCGCCTACAGCTGATAGATTTCGCAATCGTACTGTCCGTGCAAATTCGCGGCAACAGTTCTGTCAGGGGGTCCGCAACGGCTAGCGGCAAATTGTGCTGAGCAATAAAATTACAGATCGTAACTTCTGCTCTTATTACACTTGTTGGTTGATCATCGGTCTTAGGCTTTGCAAACATCGTCATTTGCGGCTGATTCTGTTTCTGGTGCAAATTTCGCTGATGTAGTTTGGACCTCATGTGTTCCCTCACGTCGTAAACTCCAGACGCCGCAACTTTTATATCTCGCACACAAACTGTGCAGTGCGCGTACTTCTCATTTTTCGTCTGAACAATGACACCATTAAATGTCTCCTTCCATTCAGGAAGATACCGCCCGCCGTATCTCATTTTCTTTCTCGGTGTTCCCATTCTTTCACTCAGCAGACGCTATTCAAAATCTCTCAGGTGTAAACAATGTCGCTCTGCACAATGAGAAAATCGTTCGAACAATGACTGTTTGGCGCGTTTAAATGCAGATCGTGCGCATGACCGGAACGAGCGAAGTCTCGCAATCGCGATACTGCACGAGGCTTGAGGAATAAACATCCGGTTTCACATAGTCTGGGTTATCTGCCCCTGCATACACGCTGTTCTTTTTCTATAAATTGAGCTTTTGTACCGTATGTTTTTGCGACGATCAGCTGACGATGTTCAAGTAAGATACACAAAATAAATTTAGGTCAGAAAATACTGAAAATCCGTAAGACTTTGTTTATACGCCTGTACGCCCTTGAAATGAGCTAAAATCCGTATAATTTCCAGACAATCCGTATAGGTTGACATGTATGCAAATTGGACATGCGTTACTTAAGGGCGTCCAAATTCCTGCCTTCTGATGCAGCCTTCTTCCAGGTGTAATGCAAATACTGACAAAATAATGACAATTTCCAGTGATTTCAGTGACAACATGATAGTATGACAGGTTTGTTCCTCAACACACTAACAAAAAAAATCTGCTTGGATATAATTTTTACCACAGATCACACTTTTTACACTACTGTATGTTGCCAGAGCATGAGAGAATAACACACACGGTCACGCCCCATTTATAGTTGCCATAGATATGGACTCCTGACCTCTCATGATATCTGCAGCTTCATGATATCTGTTTCCACTCAACACTCGACTCTTCAGTGGAGCTGCGACAGAGGAAACTGCTAAGCTGCCAAGACTCCTTTCACGACTGCAATCACCCACTATGTGGCCATTAATTACAAAACATTCCTTCACTGTTTATAGTTTATAATGTGGTCAGCCTTGTTTCCGCCTGCCATGAGATCAGCACCATGTTCTGCCTCTGAGGCAGAATAAACCTCCATGTTTCCACCTCAGACTAACTCAGAGACAGACATGGTTCTCCAAAAAACCTGAAGTAGCTGGCTAAAAAAAAAAAAAAAGTAGTAGGTGGCTCTGGAATTTGCGGAGACGAAGCCGCCACGGTGCACCAAAAGCGTGCTAATGCTAGGGGGGTCTGGGGGCATGCCCCCTTGTAAAACTTTGAAATTTACATGCCTTCTGGTGCATTCTTAGCTAATAAATTACTAACCATTTCCCTGTAAAATGCTTCCAAAATACGTAAGAAATGTCCTTCCAGGTGTGTGTGTGTGTGTGTGTCAGGGTTTTACATTAACTTTTTTGCTCACCGGCCACTGTGGCTAGTGGTTTTCCCGAGTCACTAGCCATTCAGCCTTTTCACTAGCCACAATTTTGTTGCCAGGAAATCACAGTTTTTTTCTTCACCATGATACATTAAAGTTCGGAAGATCTAGACTTAATTATGAATGGCAGCGTATAATGTATCTCTACAGTAGCACTCAAGTATTCAGTGCTGTTAAGGTAGCTCCCTATATGAAACCATGCAACCAATTAAGACAAAAATACAAACAGAGTATTCTGTTTATGGAACTCAAATTCAAGCCCCTTACAATATGAAATATCGTATACTGTAATAAGAAAAATAACAACTGAACTGATTCTAATATTAAAATTCCAATTCAAAACATTTATCATTGAAAAACATTTGATGTTTTGATATGCAAGTATTATGTGTACTATCAAGTATTATTATGTATATTATGTATTATCTATTAATAGTGTGTGTGTGTGTGTGTGTGTGTGTGTGTGTGTGTGTGTGTGTGTGTGTGTGAACATGTGTAGAGAGAGACATTAAATGTCCTCATTACATTCATCATCAGATGAGTCTGAATGGTCCATGAAAAATGGTCTTCGTGACCTGAGGCTTCCAGCAGGCCATAAGTTGACAGCTGGGGTGAGATCAACTTCTTTACAATCGTGTGAACGTTTCTAACCAGCAGCTCCATCCTCTCCAGCTCAGCTGACTTCATGACAGCCAGGGACTGAAAGCAATGCTGTCCTGTAGTGAACCAGCCGTCTTCGCCTGTTTTGATGTTATAGTACCGATGTGTGCATTTGACTTTTCGTGGTCCTTTATAGTTTCGAGTTTAAAATTACTGGTGCCTGTCTTTGCCAGACTTTCTACAGTCTTCGCAGTACATGGTATTTTCGGTTTTGCTATGAACTAGCCAATCTCGCCCGAACTTCCATTTGTCATTGAACTGTCTTATCTTCCTATTAGCGTCTTGTTCATCTCCATGGCTGCAGCCAGCTCTGAGGCCCCCACGGTCCGGACCTCGGTCATTTTTAAGAGCTGAAAATACATTTGTATGCTAAATATTCAACTGGATAAAAAAATAAACAATAACATTAAAATGTCTCTGTAAAATGTGCATTGTTAATGATGTTAAACACTGATTCTGTCTTCTGTGTGTGTTTGGTGCGCGCGGCTCTGAGACCAAGAACACAAAAGCGAATGAGCGCGCGACTCGGGGGAGGAACGCAGTGCAGGAGACACGGGGTTTCCATGGGAACCATCAGCGCGCTTTCATCAAGCTGTTAAATTGACATTTTCGAAGCAGCGCAGTTGTAGCCTGCCTTGTCTGTGATTTACAAAATAAATCATTCGATAAGCCAAAGCAATAGAGTGGAAAGTTTCAACTTATGTTTGCCTTAGATAACTTTGCCTAAAACATGGTGGTGTATACTGATTTTTTTTCCCAGAATGTTTTTTTTTTTTTGTGTGTAGGTGTAACGGATGCCAGATTGTTAATGTATCTTAGTTACATAAAGCTACATGGTTAAGGTATCTTTTGTCCTCATTGTTTGGGCCAGATCAAACCATTAAACAAGCTTAAATTATTCTTACTCTTGCCACATACATTATTTTTTTAAAAAACTGATGATATTCAGTTCAAACACCATTAAAAGTAATTTCAGGAATAGATCTCTTGTGTGACGTGTAATTCACCCCTCTCATTTAAATATGTCGAACATTTTTCGGCAAAACTAAAGCTAATTCTAAAGCTAGCGAGCTAATTACAAAACCCTCTGGGCTAATTCAAAAACAGCTGAGCTAATTCTAAAACGTCTACTAAACAACTAAGTCTAACATTTCTGAGGTAATTCCCAAGCTTCTGAGCTAGTTTTGAAACTTCTAAGCTAACTTCTGAACTTTTGAGCTCATGCTAAAACTTCTAAACTGATTCAACAACTTCTGATATGCCTGATCTAAGTCTAAAACACCTGAGCTAATTCCAAAAGCTTTGGGTGAATTTAAACACTTCTGAGGTAATTTCCAAACATCTAAACCAATTCTGAACCTGATATGCCTGATCTAAATGCTAATATGCCTGATAAAGACTCTGAGTGAATTCCTGATCTTCCAACACAAGAAAATCTCAGCTAATTTAGATCTAATTCGACAAACCACTGTGGTCAATGGTAATTACGGTGTGGTCATGGAGTCAAGTGTTTATTGAATAATTTACTAACATATCTGAGGAAAATCTTGATATCCACAGTGGTTTGATATAGTTCTGTCACTGTGCCTTGACATGGACTTAAAGCATCACAACAGCTAGCTAACTGTATATCCCCAGTCACTAGCTAGCTTATGCTTGGCAACCTCAGGAACCAGCTGCCATAGCAACAGTGTTCTCATGTGTGACAATGCACTTTAACTAGTTTGTATATGTCAAAAGCACATATTCTCAAGTTTCAACTGAACACAACACTCCAAAATATTGCAAAGCTCTCCAATAGTTCAGAAAGATGAGCTAGACCTCTCATAAATGCTAGCAAACGTGCTAACGTGTTTTTTTTTTAAATTAAAGAATGCCACATCATACTATTTATCCACTTATAGTCACAATTGATGTTGTGGAACATCTGCGAAACAAGTTAGCTCCTCGAATCACTGACATTATGACCGCTGTAAATACCCACTCTCGGACTTTCTCTTGATGTTAATAAGTATGCTGTCCTCTGACTGGTACAAAAGCTTTGATAATGTGCTGCATATTTCACCCTCTATGGTGCATAATATCATTAAACGATTCAAGGAATCTGGAAGAATTTCAGTGCATAAAGGGCAAGGGCTCAAGCCTAAGCTGAACACCCATGATCTCTGATCCATCAGACGGCACTGCATCAAGAACCGTCATTCATCTATTGCTGATATAACCACATGGGCTCGGGATTACTCTGGCAAACCTTTGTCAAGCGCTACAATACAGAGTTACATCCATAAATGCCAGTTCAAACTTTACTGTGCAAAAAGCAAGCTTTATGTTAACTGTGTCCAGAAGTGCTGTCAACTTCTCTGAGCTTGGAGGCATCTGGGATGGACCCTCACACAGTGGAAATGTGTATTGTGGTCAGACGAATCAGTATTCCAGGTCTTTTTTGTAAGAAATGGATGCTGTGTGCTCCGGACCAAAGACGAAAAGGACCATCCAAACTGTTACCAGCAACAAGTCCAAAAGTGTCATGGTATGGGGTTGTGTCAGTGCTCTCGGCAAAGGTAACTTATACTTCTGTGATGGAGCATTAATGCAGAAAAAGTACATTGAGATTTTGGAGCAACATGTGCTGCCTTCAAGACGACGTCTTTTCCACGGATATTTCAACAAGACAATGCAAAACCACATTCTGCACACATTACAAAGGCATGGCTGTGGAAGGAGAGGGTGTCTGTCCTCTCTGTCCCCAATACATAGTTTGCACATGACGTCACAGAGTCGGGGATTCCCTAGTGGCGGCCATCTTGTGGGTCAAGCTTACCGTACGGGTCACTGAGCACACATTGTAACGCGCGAGTACAAAGTCTTCAAAAGAACCCAAGCAGGCTATTTAAAGCTAGCAATGGTGCACACCTGTTGTATTCACGGCTGTCGTAATAGGTCAGATGATGACGTCAAGCGGAGCTTTTATGGAATTCCCACTGTACGGGAGCACGAAGGCGAGCAAACAAACTCAGCATACAAAGGAGAAATCTATGGCTTGCGAGAATCAACCGCAAGGATTATCAGCCTTCCAAACACAGCAAAGTCTGCTCCGATCATTTTATAAGTGGTAAGTTGTTTAAATAAACAATCAATTGTGTTTAAGTTTGTTTTTGGAAACCAAAACATCATGTGAACAATCTCTGGAGAATGCCTAACTGGAACCGCTGAGTGTACGTTTACATTGTAATGTACACTTAATATCGCTCGTTTGTCACGTTTCTATTTGACACTTGTCACTTCACTCACGCAAGGGTCATTTTTGAAAAACATTTTAGGTCTATTCTGTATGATTTGATTTGTGTTTAATCAACCAGGAATGCAAACAGCATGCCTTTTGGCAGATGCCGCCTTTTTCACGGCTGAATCGCGCAGATCCGATTTTTTTTTAAGGGGGGGGGGGCGTTGGAGTGTCTGATTATAATTTCAAAGTAAATTCTGTATTAAAATTACTAAATAAGCAAATCTATTACAGTCCATGAAACAGGAAGTATAAGGATGAGAAAAAAACAGCTTCGCGCAAATGTGCGCAGCTTTCCGATTTAAACTGTTTTTTTTCTCATCCTTATACTTCCTATGTTTCATGGACTGTAACGGATTTGCTTATTTAGTAATTTTAATACAGAATTTACTTTGAAATTATAATCAGACACTCCAACGCCCCCCCTAAAAAAAAAATCGGATCTGCGCGATTCAGCCGTGAAAAAGGCGGCATCCGCCAAAAGGTGCGCTGTAGAATATATAAAGTTGTATATATCAGACAGCCTTTAAAGTTTGATGAAGTCAGTTTCAGGCTTTGGAGTAGGCTTTGGCAGTTTCAGGCTTTGGCAGCCCTGCACAGTCACTAGAAAATGCATCTTTGTCCACTTCGTAGGGGTCAATTCCCCCAATCAAGGCCAGTTTGGCTGCATACCGTTGTCGTGAGATGTTGTCTAATGTATCTATATACTTCTGTTTGCTTGATTTTGCCGACATTGATCTTTATTTTAGAAAACTGACTATATAACTTCATAAATTCATCCGAGATAACGTAGCCGGTAATGGCGATGGTCCGTTTTGTTTGACCCACAAGATGGCGACTGGAGGGCTTTCCCCGGAATGCCGTGACGTCAGTGAAAACTATGTATAGAGAATGTGTGGTGAAAATATATGAAAAGAAAAATATGACAGTGATGACCCGGTGTCTTTGTTTTTGGTGTCTTCAGTCCATAAATATATTTTAAGTGTTGTGAGAAGGCATGGCACCATTACAAAGTCGTAAATACTTTCCCATCTCACCTTTCTTTGAAATGCGTTACAAGAATTAAAATTGAAATAAACATTTATTTTGAAAAAACGATAAAATTCATGAGGTAAAACAAACAATATGCTGCTGTGTTATTTTGAATGCAATCCAGGTCAAAGCTTATTTACAAATCATCGTTTTCAGTTTTAATTTCAATCTCAATAGACCGTCCAAACTTTCTGATTTGGAGTTGTACAATAAATCTGTGATTTGAATTATAGATATGACTCGTCTCTGAGTTTGCGTAATGGAAAATAAATCAGCACCTACTGACCAATCGGATTTGAGAATACAACATTGTTATGGTATGTTTATGATTGTATCATGCACTGGCTTTTAATCCAATTCACATCTGTATGTGAAAACAGCAGCGTGAAACAATTTCACCTTTGTAATTTGCCTTATTCGAATTGTTATCGCCCGTGTCAACATCTTACGTCATCTCAGAAAAGTTAGAAGCACACAAAATTGCTCCCCATTGTTCCTTGTGTAAATAGTAACAGTGCATGGCAATTTGTCAGACACAGGTAAGCATACTCTCACACACGCTCACACACACACACACAACGCACATCACATTACACACTTGACAGTTTCAAACGCAGCTCCGTTGCTATAATGTCCAGCAATTTGGTCAATTTTTGGCTGCCATTTTAAAGATTTCGAAAGTGGTGATCTTTACTTAACAGTTTCTGTCTCTGGGACACTTTTACGACTTTGAGATGTTCCTGAGAGATAAAGCATCTGAAAAACAGCCATAGTGGTCCAACTGACACTATAAAGTATCTTTCATTCGTTCATTCATCCTTATCCTGGTGAATCCAGAGCCTATCCCAGGAATACTGGGTGCAAGGCAGGAATATACCCTGGATGGACACCAGTCCATCACAGAGTACTATGGACACACACACACATTCACAGTTAAGAGTAATTTACAGTCCACCTATGCATGTTTTGGGAGTTCGGAGGCGACCAGAAATTCCAGAGGAAACCCATACAGACATCACGATAACCCACGACACTCCACACAGACATTAACTTGAGCTCAGGCAGTGTTGTAGTCGAGTCACTAAACCTCAAGTCCGAGTCCAGTCTCGAGTGCTCAGTGTTCAAGTCCAAGTCATTAAAAACAAATTTGAGTTGAGTCCACTACTGATCCGAGTCGAGTCCGAGAACAAGACTCCAGCCACACCATTTGACGGTGGCTGTTTCAGCGCCATTAACATGAGTTTGTTCCTGAACATGACGTATGAACAGGTGAATGCGAGTTCTCTTTGTCAGGGAGTGCGAAGTATTCTGTCAGAGATGGTTGGGAGACAGATGTAAGTGCAGAAGGTGTGTTTATTAATACAAGTGAAGACAGGTAAACCATCCAGAATGGCAGGCAAAATTGTAAAACAGTGAAACCGGCAATAGGTTGAGCGAGGCACAAACAGGCTATCGTAGACTCGGCAGAATCAAAGACGGGAAACAGGAAATCGGGGATCAGGAACCCAAACAAGGAAATAAGGCTCAGTAATGTGTCAGCAACGCAAGTCAATACTTCGCAAAGTAAGTGCATTTTCACAGTTTTTATATAGGTGCACTGATTGCGCCTTAATCCTGTGCAGGTGCGAGTCATTTATGGTGTGCGCGAGAGTCCGCTTGGCACATGCGCTGTCCGGAGCACGCCCAAGAGTCTATCTGATGCACACACCAAGCTGCACAGGTGTGACACTCTTGAATGAAATAAGTACAAAAATTAATATAGATATAAATATCTAATGCCAAATTATTGCGGCATGTTACAAAAAATAAAGAAAAAACCTGACCCCTCGTCTCTAATTTACAAGTCCGAATGCAGTTATTGCACGAGTCCGAGTCATCAGTGCTCGAGTCCGAGTCAAGTCACGAGTCCTTAAAATTAGTGCACGAGTCGGACTCGAGTACTACAAGCCTGAGCTCAAGATGGAAACCTGGAGCTATGATGGGGCAATGCTGTCAAAAATAAAACCCAACTTAACTCTATATTCAGCAGTTACTCCATTAACAGGATATCACTGAGTGGATTTCATTGTCTTACTCTTAATGGAAGATTTCTGAAAATTCCAAAAGGTTAAATCCAGAGAATTTCCAGGAACAACCAATGATCGAGACAATGTCTCTCTTCCAGAGACTCGCACATCTGGACTCATATTTATGCATGTGTATTTATGTTGTGGCTGTCTGCTGGATTCGGATTTGGCTTTAGTTTCGGAAATAATCCATCCACGTTTCAGTCTTACCTTGGCACTGGAATCCCTGTTTTCCAAAGCCCCTGCATGAGAGAGAGAGAGAGAGAGAGAGAGAAAGAAAGAAAGAAACACACAGTCACATAGTGAAAAGAAAGCAATGCATTAGACAACTAGAGCTCCCAAATCCTTTAATGGGCTTTTAGCTATCAGTTCTCTTTCACGGCACAAGAAATCTAAGTCGATTAAAAAGACACTGCTGTGCAAATGAACGATGTAAATATTTGATATCTGATGTCTTATATTTCTCAGTGCACCAACAAGTGAATGAGCACCATCACTCACTACTCTCATAGTCCTGAGTCTCTCACACACACACCTGTAGCATTATTTCTACTGATCACGCATCTTCTGGTTGACGGATTTGTCCCAGCAAGTGGAACAAAAAGAATCTTAAAGACACCTTATTGTGAGTTTAAAGTGCACATCCTGGACCAAATTCGTTTTTTTTTTTTTATATATGAAAGTATGTCCCTTTACACACTCATCCAGAAGGGTAATTTTGCAGAAGGCCATCTGTCTACAGCAGAAAAAAATAAAATAACAAAACGCGTCTGGAAAAATCCCAAAGGAGTCTGGAGCCAGATTCGTGACGTCACCTGCGGAAGCGCCAGCAGGCTGCGAAAGCTTGCACGGTTTCAGTGCACAGCCTGTGTAGACCAAGTTTAGCAGCTAGCGATTTTGCATTGAAATATGGAATTGTCACCTGAGCACAATGTGGGAAATGATGAGTACTAATCCCATCAAGATTGGTGTTGCTACACCCTCCGACGATACATCTGTTAACCATTTTAATAATTACGTGATAACGTTGAAGAAATTTGCAGAAAACCACCAGGTCGTTTTCTCACAAACAAACCAGAGCTGACGTAGGATTCAGAAGGAGGCGTCCCGCACGCGACGTCACGAAAATCAACGTTTCCCGGGAAATCCAAATGCCAAGTTTTTTCAGAGGCGGACCAATTTGCCTCAAATGGTTCGATTTCAACTGAATTTTTCTGGTATTGCACAAGGTAAAAAAAAATTGCACAAAATGCAACAGATATTTGACCAAAGTTTAATATAAAATAGAAGAATTACATTGATCTTGCTCCTGAATCTACCTGTGATATGCACTTTAAGTCTGAGCTGTGAAAATAACAGCATGCTTAAGTAAGTAAGTAAATAAATAAATAAGTCCTGTTCAAAATGTTGAAAAAATGGCTGTCGACTGTGATGAATTGCAAAAGTTTAGATGACAGAATCAATTACTGAGAACACGAACGCAGCACTGTGGTCACTTTGATCACAAAAAACATAGCAGGGGACAGAAATGCCATTAATGCTCCGTATTTTACTGGAAATCCGAGATTATGGGAAATTATTTCAGGTAGATGATGATGATGTAAGGGTGGGCATGAGGAAAACATGGAATGCATCATGGCCCTGGACTGGGATACACAGAATACCGAAAATGACCAGAACATACAGTATAAAACACCCAGAACACACACACACAGAGAAAATACTAGAACACACGGACAGCAATCAATGCATTAAAACACAACAATGCATGGAATACTGAAAACGCCCGGGATACATAACATATCCGTAGGATATATGGAACACCTGGAATGCACAGAATGCCTGAACCACCCTATGACCATTTGACCATCGATATGGCAAGAGATGCGACATTTTCCAGAATAGACAGAACACACAGAACCTACGTTATGGAATATATGGAATACTGAAAATTTCCAGACTCAACACGGAACATAGGCTACAGAATGTACGAAACTGCAAACAATACAATGCATGAACTTCTGAAAAAGCCTGGAATATGGAAAACAGACTAAAACACCTCGAGCCCACAGAATGTACGTACATTGTCCCTGGAATGGACTAAATGGAAAACTGACAATTCCTGGAATACAGTGATGGAAAAACCAGGATGAATGAAATATCTGGAGCATACAAAATGCCAGAAATGTTCCCACCCTGACAATTTGGACGCATCACTACCATATGCATGCAGCACAGAAAATGGCTGGAACACTTCCTTCGAACACCAAGGACCCACAGAATCCGACGTGATCCTGGAATGGAATATATGGAATACTGAAAATCATCCGAATATACAGGAGACAAGCGAGGATACAGAAGATATGGAAGGAAATTTTGGAACACCTGGAATGTATTATTATTATGGAACTTGGAAATGGTTGTCTGTCTTTGTGTCAGCCCTGTGATAACCTGGCGACTTGTCCAGGGTGTACCCCGCCTCTCGCCCATCGTCAGCTGGGATAGGCTCCAGCTTGCCTGCGACCCTGTTGGACAGGATAAAGCGGCTAGAGATAATGGATGGAACTTGGAAAGGGCACAGGATTCAGACAGAACACACTGAACACGGACCACACGCTGGAATACTGAAAACAAAAATGCACAGAAGTTTGAAAAGACCACACCATGCACAGCTGAGCCGGGAAGCACACAACTCATCGGAACTCTGGGGAAAAACAACAAAACAGTAAACACTGTGAGTGGGCAAAACACAACAACCGCAAACACACTGAACACCTGGAATGCATCTAACAGAACACACAACATGCACCTGAAAGCAAAACTACTGAAATGTTTCCATTCATTTTCAGAAGTTGTTTCCAAACAAACAGAAGCTCGTTCTGATCCCTGCCTGGAGGAGATCCAATCACGACATGTCTCCACACTTCCCACCCTGACTGTGAACTGGATTCCGAGTTTCCAGGAAGCACAGGAAAGTCGTGCAGGATTTACTGACCAGATGAAGTCGGTGCAGTGGCTGCAGAAAGTCGGCTGCTTGAAAAACCTCGCGGTGAATTTGTGGTTCTTCACTTCGTGGACATTTTTCTGCCTCAGCGCCCCTTTTCGGGCAAATCGGTTCGCCACCTCCGAGAAGGACGAGTCGGTGACTTCAGCCATGGCACAAGAAAACAAAAACAAAAACAGTGCAAAGTAAACAACAGGATTCCTCGTGCAGCTGGCAGAAAGTTGCAGTCAGCCCGGTGTGTGTGTGTGAAGAGCGCAGTGCAACAGGCTCGCCGCGATTCCGGAGGCGGAACTCAGGACCGACTCGCGCGCCCTTCTTCTACTCGTCGCTACTCGTCCCCGTTGACAGCTCGCGCGGTAATGCTCCGTTTCCTCCTGGAGATCAGGGTGACGTCACTCCGGTCCACTCTTTCATGGGAGGGTTGGAGGCGCGCGCGAGAGGCCACGTCACCGTGCAGGGAGCGACATCCGGCGGCCAGAGAGCGGCCGTACAAACGCTCATTAATACACACGCACGCGCTGACTAGTCCGGGAGCCATGGGGTCGGACCCGGAATTTTTGGTTAAAGTTTTTTTTTTTTTTGCTTTATCTTATAGATTTGAGGTAGCGCTTCAAGATTTAAGAGGGTGCCCGGTGATATCCCTTGGGCAATTTAATATATTAACCCTTTAATGCCCTATATGGGGCGGCACGGTGGTGTAGTGGTTAGCGCTGTCGCCTCACAGCAAGAAGGTCCGGGTTCGAGCCCCGTGGCCGGCGAGGGCCTTTCTGTGCGGAGTTTGCATGTTCTCCCCGTGTCCGCGTGGGTTTCCTCCGGGTGCTCCGGTTTCCCCCACAGTCCAAAGACATGCAGGTTAGGTTAACTGGTGACTCTAAATTGACCGTAGGTGTGAATGTGAGTGTGAATGGTTGTCTGTGTCTATGTGTCAGCCCTGTGATGACCTGGCGACTTGTCCAGGGTGTACCCCGCCTTTCGCCCGTAGTCAGCTGGGATAGGCTCCAGCTTGCCTGCGACCCTGTAGAAGGATAAAGCGGCTAGAGATAATGAGATGAGATGCCCTATATGCCCAAATAATGGAAGAAAATACAAAAAAAAAAAATAATATCAGTGTAAATACTGATATTAAATGCACCAAGTTGGCTGTATCTGATAGGTATTCGCATTTTTCTCTATATTTGTCATTCAAATACATCAAATGTGGATTAATTAACCCTTTCATAACTTTTCCAAATTAGCGATTTTTATACAAGTATTACATAAACTCTACAGTTAATACAAAATAATGATCAATATCTATGTAAGAACTATACAGCATGCAAAAGAACTATATACAGCATGCACACACACACACACTAATGACCAATAACTATGTAAAAGAACTATATACAGCATGCATACACTCACACCAATGATCCACTATGTAAACCAGGGGTGTCAAACCTGATCCATAAAGGGCCGTGTGGCTGCAGGTTTTCACTCCAGCCATGCAGCAGCACCCTGATTTGGCTTATTCAATCAACTGACACACCCACCCTTTAATCAAGGGTGGGTGTGGCTGCAAGTATTTGACTGTGTGAAGACAGTTCAGTTGATTGAATGAGCCAAGTCAGGTGTGCTGCTGCATGGCTGGAATGAAAACCTGCAGCCACAAGGCCCTTTATGGATCAGGTTTGACACCCCTGATGTAAACGAACTATATACAGCATGTATACACTCACACCAGTGATCCACTATGTAAAAGAACTACAGCATGCAAAAGAACTATATACAGCATGCACACACACACACACTAATGACCAATAACTATGTAAAAGAACTATATACAGCATGCATACACTCACACCAATGATCCACTATGTAAACGATACAGCATGTATACACTCACACCAGTGATCCACTATGTAAAAGAACTACAGCATGCAAAAGAACTATATACAGCATGCACACACACACACTAATGACCAATAACTATGTAAAAGAACTATATACAGCATGCATACACTCACACCAATGATCCACTATGTAAACGAACTATATACAGCATGTATACACTCACACCAGTGATCCACTATGTAAAAGAACT
The DNA here is from genome assembly GCF_027579695.1 of Neoarius graeffei. Taxonomy (NCBI): domain Eukaryota; kingdom Metazoa; phylum Chordata; class Actinopteri; order Siluriformes; family Ariidae; genus Neoarius; species Neoarius graeffei. Next base: position 15,728,303 of record NC_083572.1, read on the forward strand.
ACAGCATGCAAAAGAACTATATACAGCATGCACACACACACACACTAATGACCAATAACTATGTAAAAGAACTATATACAGCATGCATACACTCACACCAATGATCCACTATGTAAACGATACAGCATGTATACACTCACACCAGTGATCCACTATGTAAAAGAACTACAGCATGCAAAAGAACTATATACAGCATGCACACACGCACACTAATGACCAATAACTATGTAAAAGAACTATATACAGCATGCATACACTCACACCAATGATCCACTATGTAAACGAACTATATACAGCATGTATACACTCACACCAGTGATCCACTATGTAAACGAACTATATACAGCATGTATACACTCACACCAGTGATCCACTATGTAAACGAACTATATACAGCATGTATACACTCACACCAGTGATCCACTATGTAAAAGAACTACTGTATATACAGCATGAAATAGAAATATATACAGCATGCATATACATTCACACCAGTGATCCACTATGTAAAAGAACTATATACAGCATGCAATAGAACTATATACAGCATGCATATACACTCACACCAGTGATCCACTATGTAAAACTACAGTATGCAATATATCAAGCATGCAAAATGGCATATACAGCATGCGCGCACACACACAAGAATAGCAAAAGATACTGATTTTCAATTAACCAAATTGGCTGTACAGTATTCACGCTTTACTGTCATTCAAATTAGTCAAACTTGTAATTGACCCTTTCATAAATTTGCAAAATTAACAATTTTGATACAAGAACTACAGTACATAAAGCATGTACGTGCATGCATGCATGCACACGCACACACATACACACGCACACACACTAATGAGCAATAATTATGTAAAATAATTACATACAGTATGCAAACACACACACAAAACACAAAAACTATTTAAGGAAAGAACTAAGAGTTCAGATGAAAAAAAAACCCTCTATACCCTTTTTCTGAAATTCTGTGGTGCTAAATCTCTACTCTGGAGCATCTTACTTGAAAGCAAGCACAAAAAATTGTGCAAGACACACTATTGACAGAACAACTGCATTTAGAGTTGCAGGGATTTTTACTCTTGCAGCTACATCTGATCATCTTCAAAATGTAGTCCGGTGCCAGTTTGATATTTCCAGGTACACTTGTTGGGATCAGTGCTTTGTTCTGTGTGTCTTTAGTCCATCCAAATTCCTCAGGATTTAGTTCAAGTGGGCGATTATCCAGAGTTCTCCATAATATTGCTTGAAAATGTGCTCTTTTCACATTTTCAAGAAATGCCTCTGTTGTTGGTGGAAGAGCAGCCAGGTTTGGTGAGGATAAATAACCTTTTCCATTCTTTTTCCCCCATACCACCAACCTTGTGTGTGACATGCTGTTACTGCCTCGAATGCCATAACACGCTGAGACAAAGTCAGTGGCTTCAATAGTGACTTGCTGGAATGGCACATTAATGTTTCCAATTGATGATAAATGATGACAATGGAGTGTATGCCTAATAATTTAAGGCTCGCATTAACAACCAAAGTAATAGAGTAATAAAGGGCTTTTTGGTATAAGCCACACCCCCAACCATGGCTGGAACCCCACCCCCAGGCCTTAAACTCATCCTATTATGTTAACAAACACAAAAATAAGTATGATATATAGACTTTGGTGAACATAAAGTGAAGAATGTCAAAATGTCAGAATTTAGGCTATGACTGCAGCACATCCAACAATAAAGGGCCAATATCCGGAATTGCCCAAGGGATATCACCGGGCACCCTCTCTTATCTTAATGAGTAGACCTTGGACAACAACAAACAGCAAAAAAAAAACTTTAACCGACGAAGCCAGGTTCAGCCAAATTTGGGCCTTTGGCTCCCGGACTAGACCAGATGTGCCGGGAACTGAACACATTTGTCAGAGAAACAAACTACTGACTATGTGAGATATAATACTGTCAAAAATCCCACCACCATCACAATAACAACGAATAATAATAAAAATAAGACTACTACTATTATTATTGTTGTTGTTGTTGTTATTATTAAAACTACTACTACTGCTAATAATAATAATAATAATAATAATAATAATAATAATAATAATGTTGTTACTATTATTATTATAATTATTATCATTACTACTACTACTACTACTACTACTACTACTAATAATAATAATAATAAGGAACACTACTACTACTGCTGCTAATTATAGTAGTAGTAGGAGTAATAGAAGTAGTTGTCATGTTGTTACTATTATTGTTGTTGTTGTTGTTGTTCTTGTTATTAAAACTACTACAACAACTACTACTACTACGAAGTAGTAAGTAGTAAGCAAGTTTTTAATTTTAATATCTAAAACTACTACTACGACTGCTAATGATAATAATAATAATAATAATAATAATAATAGTCATGTTGTTACTATTATTACTATAATTATTATCATTACTACTACTACTACTACTACTAATAATAATAATAATAATAATAATAATAATAAGGAACACTACTACTACTGCTGCTAATTATAGTAGTAGTAGGAGTAGTAGGAGTAGTTGTCATGTTGTTACTATTATTATTGTTGTTGTTGTTCTTGTTCTTGTTATTAAAACTACTACAACAACAACTACTACTACTACTACTACTACTACGACTGCTAATAATAATAATAATAATAATAATAGTAGTAGTAGTAGTCGTCATGTTGTTACTATTATTATAATTATTATAATTATTACTACTACTATTACTGCTACTACTACTACTAATAATAATAGGGGCGGCACGGTGGTGTAGTGGTTAGCGCTGTTGCCTCACAGCAAGAAGGTCTGGGTTCGAGCCCCGGGGCCGGCGAGGGCCTTTCTGTGTGGAGTTTGCATGTTCTCCCTGTGTCCGTGTGGGTTTCCTCCGGGTGCTCCGGTTTCCCCCACAGTCCAAAGACATGCAGGTTAGGTTAACTGGTGACTCTAAATTGACCGTAGGTGTGAATGTGAGTGTGAATGGTTGTCTGTGTCTATGTGTCAGCCCTGTGATGACCTGGCGACTTGTCCAGGGTGTACCCCGCCTTTCGCCCATAGTCAGCTGGGATAGGCTCCAGCTTGCCTGCGACCCTGTAGAAGGATAAAGCGGCTAGAGATAATGAGATGAGATAATAATAATAATAATAAAAATGAACACTACTACTACTAATTATAGTAGTAGTAGGAGTAGTTGTCATATTGTTACTATTATTATTATCATTGTTATTATTATTATCATTGTTATTAAAACTACTACTACTACTGCAACTGCTAATTATAATATTAATAATAATAATAGTAGCAGTAGTCATGCTGTTACTATTATTATAATTTATGATGATGATGATGATGATTATTATTATTATTATTAAAAACACTTCTACCGCTGCTAATTATAATATTAGTTATTAGTAGTAGTCACATTATTATTATTATTATTATTATTATTATTATTATTACTACTACTACTACTAATAATAATAATTAGTAGTAGTAGCAGTAATAATAATAATAATAATAATAATAATAATAATAATATGACTACTACTACTACTATTATTATTATTATTATTATTATTATTATTATTAGCAGTAGTAGTGTTATTATAATAATAATAATAATAATAATAATAATAATAATAATAATAATAATGATTATTAAAAACTACTACTGATGCTATTATTATTATTATTATTATTATTATTAATTTTTGTTTATTAACAACAACAAGAATATAGCAATAATAACACTACTACTAATAATAATAATACTAATAACAGGGATAATAATAATAATAATAATAATAATAATAATAATAATAATAATAATAATAATAATTATTATTATTATTATTATTATTATTAATAATAAACACTACTACTATTACTGCTGCTAATTATAATAGTAGTAGTAGTAGTAGTAGTAGTCGTCATTTTATTATTATCATTAGTAGTAGTAGTCATAGTAGTAGTAGTAGTATAGGTAATCGCATGGGGCTGAGTAAAATTAAGGATTAATTTCATGAGTGGTTTCGAAGTTTTGAAAATTCGCGACTCGGGCAATTTCAAAATTTTGAAATCACGAGTGAAATTGATCCTCAATTTTACAAGGAACCATACGATTACTTGTTTATACAGGGCCAAATTCATATTTGGGAAGCCATTCAAGTTCACATTTGTCATTCACGTTTTCTGAACCAATCAGGGCACGAGACTATCTTGCACATTTGAATCAGTTTCTAAAGCATTCCTTGTTTTTGCAAATCTCTCACTTTTCCCTCGAGGACTTTTCGTGATTCTTGAAAAGTAACATCTTTCAGGATTGATCCCGGATATTTCTCTTGTCTCAGATGCCGATCCAATGCTGTCTGCATTACTTTAAGAGAGTCTGGTTTGTAGTTTTCCCCATTTTCTTTCCTCACTTCTGCATAAAACTGCAATAGCACCTTGTCTAACTCACAGCATTCATACGCGACTAGAGAGTTGTTTATTAGTCTTTCTGCAGCCCGTTTCTTAAACACGGAAAGCCAAAAATTCCTACTTTTTTGGGTATTTTCATTTTCGCTTGCAGCTTTCAATTGGTTTATCATTTCTTCATCAAATATAGCGAAACGCGGCATTGCTGAGTCAGCAGAGTCAGCCATTTTGTTGACAAAATTTGCTAATTTTTGGAACCGTAACCAAGCAACAAACTAGCCAATAGCATTTCAGAAATACGACCCCGTGTTAAGGAAAAAAGCCCTCCTTGTTTGACCAATCAGAATTGAGTAATTTGGCCCTCTGTATTATTATTATTATTATTATTATTAACAACAACAAGAAGAATAGCAATATCACTGCTATTACTACTACTACTACTACTACTACTAATAATAATAATAATAATAATAATTTTCCATCCATTATCCATAATCGCTTATCCTGTACAGGGTCACGGGCAAGTTGGAGCGTATCCCAGCTGGCTATGGGCGAGAAACGGGGTACACCCTGGACAAGTCACCAGGTCATCACAGGGTTGACACATAGAGACAAACAACCATTCGCACTCACATTTACACCTACGGTCAATTTAGAGCCACCAATTAGCCGAACCTACATGTCTTTGGACTGTGGGGAAAACTGGAGCATCCAGAGGAAACCCACGCGGACACGGGGAGAACATGCACACTCTACACAGAAAGGCCCTCGTCGAACCCAGAACCTTCTTGCTGTGAGGTGACAGTGCTAACCACTACACCACCGTGCCGCCCCATATTATTGTTGTTATTATTATTTTATTTTATGTTCAAATTGTGACCATGCTGCTTATGCTTATTAGAAAATATTTATATCACTTTTTTAATCTGAGAAACTACTTCAGTTACATCATTAATATCTTTTCTTTCCCATTTTCAGGACTTGTGATCAGGAATTAAAGAATATACAGTGAGGGGAAATAAGTATGCATACACTTTTTAAATTTTATATACTTCCAATGCGGCGGCATAGTAGTGTAGTGGTTAGCGCTGTCGCCTCACAGCAAGGAGGTCCGCGTTCGAACCCCGTGGCCGACAAGGGCCTTTCTGTGCGGAGTTTGCATCTTCTCCCCGTGTCCGCGTGGGTTTCCTCCGGGTGCTCTGGTTTCCTCCACAGTCCAAAGACATGCAGGTTAGGTTAACTGGTGACTCTAAATTGACCGTAGGTGTGAATGTGAGTGTAAATGGTTATCTGTGTCTATGTGTCAGCCCTGTGATGACCTGGCAACTTGTCCAGGGTGTACCCCGCCTTTTGCCTGTAGTCAGCTGGGATAGGCTCCAGCTTGCCTGCGACCCTGTAGAACAGGATAAAGCAGCTAGAAATAATGAAATGAGATGAGATGAGATGAGATACTTCCAATGCATACATCATTTTCACTTTTTATTTATTTATTTACTTACTATGAGCAAAAAAAGCTACACTCAACCCTCCACTTTATTATGAACATCTGTACACCTGCACCTGTTGTCTCCTGACAACAGTCCCCGAGTCAGGAGAGACCTTTTATGACCCTGGGTCATAATGTGTTTTGTTTACTTTTTGTTATTGCTGTTTTCCCTCCCTGCCTGAAGTGGGTGCTGTTCATATGTTCCTGTTTTCAGTTGTAGGTGGCGGCAGCTGATTGGACCATGGTTGATTGCACAGGCTTTAAAATGCTCTCCGGAGACACTGGCTGTGCTTCACTTTCTCCTGATTCCCAGCAGGACAGTGCCCTGTGGTGCTCACTGATTAGCTGTAAATATTGTAATTTTTTTCCTAAAGCAGTCCAGGTAACTGTAGGGGGAGAGAAGCCCTTTTTGTTGCATTCTATTTTTCTCCACTTTATGTTAGGGAGTTAGGTAAGATCCCTGTATTTTCTTTTGTTTCCCTTTGTTGTCCAGGTAAGATAGGTCATTAAACAGAGGTTGTTTTGTTTGTTATTTTGGGCCATGCTCACCCTGATGCTGACTTACCTCTGCTGAAATAAGTTGCATTTTGGACTGCAATTGACTGTGGTACTGGTCGTCCTTGGGAGCGGGGAAAGGGGAAGTCAATTTATTATCTCATCTCATTATCTCTAGCCACTTTATCTTGTTCTACAGGGTCGCAGGCAAGCTGGAGCCTATCCCAGCTGACTACGGGCGAAAGGCGGGGTACACCCTGGACAAGTCGCCAGGTCATCACAGGGCTGACACATAGACACAGACAACCATTCACACTCACATTCACACCTACGGTCAATTTAGAGTCACCAGTTAACCTAACCTGCATGTCTTTGGACTGTGGGGGAAACCGGAGCACCCGGAGGAAACCCACGCAGACACGGGGAGAACATGCAAACTCCGCACAGAAAGGCCCTCGCCGGCCACGGGGCTCGAACCCGGACCTTCTTGCTGTGAGGCGACAGCGCTAACCACTACACCACCGTGCCGCCCCTCAATTTATTATTATTATTATTATTATTATTATTATTATTATTATTATTTTATGCTACGCTCAGGTTTCCCCTAGGCTGGGGTGTAACAGACCATGCGAGTCCTTTAAGTTATTTTTGCTGTATGTTTGGGGTCGTCGTCTTGTTGAAACGTCCACGATCTCCCCAGATTCAATTTCTTGGCTGATGAGATTAAATTCACCTCTAATATTCACAGCCCCAGCCAACTACACACTAAATAAATAAATAAAAGATTTATTGGAATTCTTCTCCTGGCTTGTTCTTTGGCAAATTTTATCCTTGCTCTCTTATTCTTGAGGCTAATGAATAGGTTCTGCCTCATTACTGTCCTTCTGGAACCACCCTTGTTGATTACGTTTCAAATAGTTTGTGCAAAAACTGTATCTGCTAATTCCCATTATTGGCTGAAGCAAGTGCTGCTGCTGTTTCTCAAATTGCTTGTCTCGAATTAACTCAGTAGTGCCTGGATATTGTCTATTCTCATTTACAAGTCCTTCATCTTTGAACTTGTGTACATCTGACCAGGCTTGTAGGACTCGAGTCCAGGATTCAGACTTGAGTCCAACTCGTGCCCTCATTTTAAGGACTCATGACTCGACTCGAGCACTGATGACTCGGACTCATGCATTGGAGACGAGGACTCTGATTTTTTTCTTTATTTTTTGTAACATGCCATAATAATTTGCCACAAGATATTTATATCTACATTAATTTTGCTCTAATTTTGTGCAAGAGTGTCACACCTGTGCACCTTGGTGCATGCATCAGACTCAGGCGTGCTCCGGACAGCGCACACGCCAAGCAGACTCTCTTGCACACATCGTAAACGACTTGCACCTGCACAGGATTAAGGCGCAATCAGTGCGCCTATATAAAAACTGTGAAAACACACTTACTTTGCGAAGTATTGAGTTGCATTGCTGACACATTACCTGGCCTTATTTCCTTGTTTGGTTTCCTGATTTCCATCTTTGATTCTGCCGAGTCTACGATAGCCTGTTTATGCCTCGCTCAACCTATTGCCTGTTTTACCGTTTTACGATTTTTCCTGCCGTTCTGGATGGTTTACCTGTCTTCACTTGTATTAATAAACACACCTTCTGCACTTACATCCATCTCCCAACCATCTCTGACAGAATACTTCACACTCCCTGATAAAGAGAACGCGCATTCACCTGTTCATACGTCATGTTCAGGAACAAACTAATGTTAATGGCGCTGAAACAGCCACCATCAAATGGAGCTGTTGGAGTCTTGTTCTCGGACTCGACTCGGCTCAATAGTGGACTCAACTCAAAATTTTTTTTAATGACTTGGACTTGAACACTGGGGACTCGAGACTGGACTCAGACTCGAGGTTTAGTGACTCGATTACAACACTGCATCTGACTAAATGCAACTCTGGAGAAAAGATTTACTTTTTTGCTGATCTGGCGAATAGTGTGGCTTTCTTTGCGCAAACAGATGATGCTGGACTTTTTTATCAAAACGTATATCCCTTGTCTCAATCATTTTTGCAATTACTTTTAGCTGTTCCCAAGATAACTATTGCTTGAAAAGTGTACTTGTGGTATCTTTCTTTAAAACAAATGCCACTTAGTTTGACATGCTGTGTTCTAATGTAGTGAAATTCATATTTAAGTGTGGCTTAACATCGAATTCTAATATTTTATATTTTTGTGTGTCCAAATACTTTTTAGGACCACTGTATATTAAACGGAGGGCAGATTTGCACATAGTTTCCCCACATAACTTGGCTACTTTTGAACTACCAGGCTGTCTGGTCCTATCTATGACTTGTTACCTGATTGTGACTACCTGTTCTGTGTTACTCCTTGATTAGTTTCTTGATGAATACCCTGCTGTTTTTTGTTTTGTCTTTTTGTGAATTTGTTACTTTAATGCTGCAATCCATTGTACTCTGGACTTAAATTCCAAGTCAAATTTTCCAAAGTTCTGCTTGATGTGCATTCCAATACTTTTGCTCAGAAAAACACGGCTGCCAAGAGAAAGGTCTTATCTGACATATAAAGAAGATCGACATGAATTATTTGTGTGAGCAAATGTATCATAGATTGCAGCAGGAAGTCCGTGCCTTGTCCTCAGAACTTTGCACTATTGTACTTCCTGGTTTTAACCCTTTTTTTTTTTTTTGTATCTGAGCAGCATATTCCACAAGAGACGACTTTTCAGATTAAAAAAGAAAGCATAATGGAGGCTACTGGGTTTTGGTGCAAAATGAAGAAGCGAGTGTGACAGTCAAAGTGTCCAGAAGAACTGTTCTACAAGATGCTCAGTAAAACCTACAGCTCATTTCCTTATAAAACTGCACTTATCCTTATGTGATGTTGCATGCATGTGCTTTAACCCATGCCAGGGAAACTGATTACAATCGCTCATTGGACCTAAATAAAATATACTTGTTCTCCGCCTTATTCACCCACATATTACATTACCTTACCCCAATTGTCATCAAGAAACCAAGAAATGTTTGGCGTCTGGATGTTTTCTTCTTTAGTTTTGTTTTGGGGCTTATGGATATTTTTTTCCCCACCAAATAAATACATAGAAACTATTTGCACTGGTGTGTGTTGTAACATTACACATGCCACCACTTTTTGGACAACTGGAATTACTATTAATGCATTGGATGTCATTCCACCATTGGCCTCATCTCCTAAAGTCTGAAAAAGGAATAATTTTAGAAAGCTGGAAGCGTTCAAAAAAAGGGAGGGGAGGAGTCAAAGTTACATTTCTACAAAAACAAATCTCTTGTTCTGACCTTTGAGCTCAGGACAGATTTGGCATTTGCGTCTCATGAATAGGACAGCCAAATAACAAATAACGTTTCAGTGGTGGTCCAGTGAAGAGAAACACAAATACTAAACGCCTGCTTGCTACTTAAGAGCTGATTTATAGATAGATAGATAGATAGATAGATAGATAGATAGATAGATAGATAGATAGATAGATAGATAGATAGATAGATAGATAGATGTGCTCATGACACTTTTGCTGATATAACTGAAAAACTTTGATTCTCATCCGTTGAAACTCAAATAGAGGAATAAGCTGTTGTTGACATGAACAGTTTTGACGGGATGTGTAAGGGAGGAGGAAGGGAGTGTACAAACAGTCAGAAGGTCAGAGATTTCTAAATGCTGGTAAATGACGATGACTCCATTTCTCCAACGCCTCCCCCAGCTTTGTGAAACAAAACTATGACAAACAGCGCAGAAAAGTGACTGTAGTCGGTATCAGCGAACCAAAAACACTCAAAAATGAGGATGAGGCCAGCTATTTGGTGGTTGCTGCTGTTTATATGTCACACGTGTCTACTCAAAACTGTAACGACGAACATTGGTAAAGTAAAACACTAACTTCATTTGACTGATTGATGGTTTTATGAATTGCTTGAATGTTTTATGACTTGTTGACTTGACCAAAGGTGATGATACATGGGACAACTTTCTGGGCAATGTTGCCAGCAACAGGCAACCAGGTGAGACACAGAGCAACTAATTAGGGCAACAGACAATTGGCAAAAACCATTCAGATAAGACCAAATCTATTGTCAGGGAGACAGACACCGCAAAGACGGACACTGAAACATTTGCAGTGGTCACTTTTGTCTTGGTTTCAGCCTTTATTTCACTCAAGTAAGTATCACTTCTGGAACAAAATTGAATAGATACTCTAGTCGAAAGATAATTTGCCATAATTTTAACATTTATAAGTCAAAATAATCATTTTCACCTATAAATTGGCCACCACAAAGTCCTGATCTTAACTCCATTGAAAATCTTTGAGATGTGCTGGAGAAGATTTTCGGTGATGGGATCTCAGCCAAAAATTAATGATGGAAACTCTGGATGGAAATAAATGTTGTGACGTTCAATAGGGTTGTCGAAACAATGCCATGGTGAATGTGTGCCATAATCAAAGCCAAAGGTGGTCCAATGAAATATTAGCGTGCCACTTTTTTTGGCCAAGCAGTGTATTTTGTCAAAGTATCTGTATTTTAAATTCTTTAAACTGATCCATTCTGTTTTGGGGGAGCCATGTCCTCATGGTTAGAGAAGCAGCTTTAAGCCCAAAACGTTGCCAGCTCGATTCCCTGGACTAGCAGGAATGGCTGAAGTGCCCTTGAGCAAGGCACTCCAACTGCTTCCCAGGCTACTCTGGGTATGTTGTCTGTTGCTCTGGATAAAAGTGTCTGCTAAATGCCATTAATGTAATGTAATGTAATGTAATGTAATGTAATGTAATGAACCGGCCTCGGCTATCTCGCAGGAAGCTGTGAAGAAAAGATGAGACATATTTTGTTCAAAGCTTCCATATGACACACAGACAAAAAAAAAAAAAGTTTGCAATAGGTTTTGAAAGGATCACTAACAATGAACTTGTGGAGGTTTTGCCACACAAAGAGAATTTCACGCAAGGCATTGTGGAATACAAAAAGGAAAGCCCACCACATGATGCATGATGTAGTATCTTGAATTGGGTCATGGTGAAGCAGGAAAAAATAGCGGAGAATTTAGGGCCATGAATAAAAAACAAATAAAATTGGAAGTCTGTGATTCAAATTCAGTAGCTTTCGGTCCACCAAACAAAAATAATTGGGTGTCGGGGAAAAT